>NC_135442.1:13060280-13660280 GCF_051991255.1 Vanacampus margaritifer
GGCGCGCTGACCCTGAAATTGTTCCTGTGGCAGCAATAATGACTCTCAGGGTTCTTTGCATCAGCAGCCAATCAAAAGCAATATGCTAGGAAGGCCTCTAAACATCTCCTGTTGCACATACATTGACCACATCTTGTCCTTTTCAGTACTCTCTTCCCGAGCGCTCGCATTCCCAACATTTGCATTTAAATTGAAAACAGGCCGAGTAAATCCTTAATTCCCTGAATATCCACAGTCCCGCGTGACCCCACTCCACTGTGTCCTCCCACGTAGATCTACAAGAACAGAACAATCTTTTCATGGATGCCGTCCATGTGCACCCCACCCCCCCATCTTTTTCTCCTCATCCGACCCCACTTCCCCCGCATACATGTGCTCATGCACATACATGACGCCGAACAGGCTGAACACGCCGGTGACGACTTGTCCTGACATTAAGGCGGACACAATGACTCGAGCACCGCCGGGAGCTCTTCGCTTGCTTATTGACGACTCTATTACGTGAGGTCTGAGGGGACACAATGTGTGTGTGCGCGTACATGGCCTTCCGTCAGGTAATGGCGCTTGGAGATCTGGAATAAATGACATATCATTTAAGAGGCCGGCTTCCTTCAGCACGTGTGGATCAACATTTGATATCTGCCTCACATTTGAGAGGTTCTGGGTTCGATTCACAACATGGGCCTTTCTGTGTATCGTTTGCAGGTTACCCCGTGCTTGCATGTTTGGTTTCTGACGCTGTGATGGCCGTGAGCGAAAACATCTCAGTATCCTGGTATTCAAATTACAACTCTAAAATGACCTTTTTTGAAATATTTGGGTAAATAAACAAAATGTAAACAAAATATAGAATATGCATATCGTACAGAAGAAACCTGTACAATGCTAATTTTAAATAAATACATGTTAAAATTCTTCTGAGCTATTTTTAGAATAGACCCAAAGGATACTCATGTTGACCCTGGGGTTAACTAGTACCCATTGGCACTTTTTTTTTTTTTTTAAAGATAATTCAAATTAATCAGAGCAAAGGGTATCTGTGTTTTCAGTATCTTGCCTGGCTCGCTCCCTCCTCCTCCGTTACATCCGTCCGTTTTCAATACAACTTTCCTTTTCAAGGTCAACTTTCCTTTTCCAGGTCAGAGGTTGGAGCCTATCTCAGCTGACTGAATCACTAAGAATGGAGCATCAAATGGGAATGTATCCAATACCAGCTGCAAAAACATTAACTTTATGAACCACGACACAGCCAACGATCATTTAAAATAATAGATGTCAGAACATTCAAATTCCTGAGCAAGTATAGATGACCACAATGTATTGCACTAAATATCCTCCCATTTTTGGTGATACCTCGTGCCGGCTAAGTTCTTCAACAAAACCAGGTTTCCGTAATGTCAGCTCAAATAAACTTGTTAACTGTCTACGATGGCGAGTCTACAGGGAGGGGGGGGGGGGGTGTTTAACTTCATTGATGATGAATATGAACTAGGCCATCTTGTGTATCAAACAATTAAATATCATTGAGACGATTGCTTTTATATTGAGTTACAGTACCTTTAAGATTAAATTTACTTCAGTGTTAAATTTTGCAAGTTCTGATGAATATCATTCAAAACTAGCTGGCTTCTTGCTAAAGCTAAAGATGTAATGCAAGAAATATTACATGGTGATCAATTGGTGCATTTCTTCTAATTATATTCACAATTAAAAATGCTTTTTAAAGATAAGCTTCTGAAAGACATTAAAAACAGACAATATACAGAATCTGTTTCTATATTATCATTTTTAATAGCATTGTTCAATCTTTGCATTTTCTTCCTGATAAAATATGCTACATAACTTCACAAACATGAATCTGATTGTTCCATATCATTTTAGGCAAATAAGCAGCATTTTTTTGTTTTGGATAGATCTCAAGGAAAACAGTGGCGAGTAGGATTGTTTGAGGATCTAGATCAGAGCTGAGGGGATCGCCATTGATTATATCTGTCACAGAAGTTCATCTCCAGAGTTTTCAGTTGATGGATTCAAGTCTGAAATGCCAGGATGTTGCTGCCTGCCTCCTACAGCAGTCAGCAGACAACAACAGTGCACCGTCCTCCTCTTAACCAAGTCTACCTCCATCCAATAAGTGCCAATGACAACGAGTGTAAAGAGCACAAAACACGCCTCGTGTCTCCAACATATAAATAAGGTCTCCCTAGTCGGCTAAATGTCAACTGGCATGCAGATGCATTAGACTTCTGCCTCGAAGCCTTTGAGGAAAAGGTTGCCTTAATGTGCGACGGTGAGCTGCCGAATGCTGTGTGGAGTTCACTGATGGTCTTTAATGAGTCAACAGGTGTAAATGTGAATGCAATGTTTTGTTTTTTTTGTTATCTTGCCTATATGTTCCTTGATATTGACCGGCGACCAGTCCAGTCTTTACCCCGCCTCTTGCCGGGATAGACTTGAGCTTACCAACGACCCTAATCAGGACAAGTTATAGATAATGGTTCGAAGTCATTTAAATAAGCTATTTTGTGCATCGTTTCTATCCTCTTTCATCCGACATCCCTCATTCTAGTCCACCTAGAGATTTCCAACTGCTCTTCTCCATCTTGCCCTTGCTTCTCTGAGAGGCACACGTTTCCTCAAACCCAAACGAAGCACCTTTTAACTCCCAAATACTCATTTCTAACTTTTTTCCCTCGGCCTTATTAAAGTTCTTATTCCCTATAGTGACCAAAGCAAATTAGCTTTTCTTCCTTCACTTTATTTTTCTGCCGGGAAAAAAATCAAGAGTGCAGCTTACACAACAGGGTGAACTTTGACTTTCTCCCTAGAGTAACGCGGGAAGAAGTGAAAGACAGATGGAGCTCTTGATGGGAGAGCGAGACTTTTGGAAGTGAAGCTAGATGAGCACATATTGCAATTAGTTTTATGTTGTAATGGCATGAAAATAAAATTTCCAGCAAGATTGTGCCAAATGAGCATTTAAAATGTGGTTTGCCTATATATACACACACATACACACACACAGAAGAAAAACAAGCTAAAATTGCACTAAATATATCTCCTAATATGAGCACACTCCTCTGCCAAGGTTAAATTGTTTAAAAAAAGAAAGAAAGAAAGAAAAAGAGTAGGGAGACAATATTTTATCAATTACTATTTTGAATACTGGAATACACCAAGAGTTGTCTCTAGTTAATTGCTTGCAATACTAATGTTCACTTTATGTGTGTGTGCACAAATTGTAATTGTTATGAGTAACATGTTGGGATGTTATGAGAAATACTGAGAAAATATATATGTATGGTAAATGGACTGACATTTTTAGTGCTTTCTGGAATGCAGTATTTTTTTCTTCACAAAATTGAAAACTAAGGAAATAATATTATGAGACTAAAATTGTAATGTTTAAAGTCTTGATGTGAAAATAAAGGCATTATGAGGAAAAAAATATATATAAGGAAATTAATTCAACATGTTACAAAAAAGTTGCAACATGAGAATATGAGAAGTTGTAATTACAAGAATATAGTCATTATTTTTTTTTCTAGAAAAATAACCATTACAAGGAAGAATTTGTTTACTAAAAATGTTTTTTTTTAAGGTCAAACGGTGTGAGATTTCTTTCAGAACAAAAAAAAACAAGTCAAAATGTTACTGTAATATATTTTTAGAAGAATATTGCAAAACACAATTGTAATCTTATAAGAAGATTGTTTTGTTTTTTTTTCTAGAAAAAGCTCTCAAGCAATTTGAATATTACAATAAAATTGCAACTTTATTCTTATAGTACCGTTATTGATTTTTCTTTCCAGTGAGGCCCTAATACGCTTCTTAATAATAGACCCCATGTGTTCTTATTTTCATTTTAGGCCTTTTCAACCCATAATTCTGTTAGATGAATATGATTACAAATAGTAGTTGACTGCCGTGCAGGCTTTGGGTTCATCTCATCGAGCAAAGCGTCTGTTTACAGCGCCAGCTTGTGAGGTCACAGAAGCACACATCTCATTCAGCAAATAACTCCATGTTGCTTATCTACATTCCAAAAATCATATTGGACGCACCTTTGGAGATGAGGCGCAGTTGCAAGCTTCAATATGTGTTGAGTTGCACTTCTTTCACTGAACACTCAAATTTAAAAAGTTGGCCTGTCTTGACCTTTTAATATTAAAGTTTATGTCTGTGGATTTTTGGTTGCATTTCACAATTTAAGAACTTATTATTGCTCCATTTAATGCTACATTACATAAAGGCCATGGGATGTGACAATAACGTTTTTGTTTTTTAATTTGGTGAAGCAACATATGGCTCATTATGCAGATAATGTACAATTTCATAGTTCAAACCCTTGAAAGCAAAAAAACTACAATGATGAGAAAATATCCCCACAGCAGCGTTGTCAAATAAAGATTTGTCAAAGCAAATCCATTTTAGTGTTTGGGATCAATAAATAAACAATTGATTAAAAAAAAAAAATCTGACACTTTTCTGAATTGATTTGGACTTCCCGACATACACTCCCCGCTTCATGCTGATTGGCTGAAGGGCACCTGAATGGATGGACTGACATCCTGACAAATCAGTACACCGGTCACAGTGTCATTTGATCAATACGTCTTTCAAATATTGCCAGTAATCACCGTTTGTGTATGTGCCCACGTTTGCCGTGATTTGTCGCGGCGCCGCCTTCCCAACGGCGCTGAGAGCAGGGATAATAAATCTGAGCGAGTAGCTCCCCTCCCATCACCGCCACCCGTCAATTACGCAAACTTGTTTAGAGGCCAAAACGCTCGATGGTGTACTTTTGCCTCTACACAAAATCTAACACCAGATTAAATGTTAACTATGCAACAATGATGTTAGACAGCCACCATCGCCCCGAGCAAGACTTTTGCTATGTAACCATGGCAACAAACGACAAAGGAACACCGCCAGCTACTGGTCTGGCATTCATAGTCCATATTTTTAAATAACGATTGTTTCTTTGTGGACTGATGGGCGAGTCAAGGGTGTACCGCGCCTATCGTCCAAGATCAGCTGTAAGAGCTACCAGCTCCTCCGTGACCAGTGAAGAGTCAACAACCTTTTTGAAAATGAGAGCTACTTCTGTAGCACTGATTAATCTGAGGGGCTACCAGTTCCATACGCACTTCTGGAGTAACAAATTTGCTCAAATGAGTGAGTAAATCTTCGTCACTGCACTTGCTAGCTTTTCTCCACCACCGCTATGATTTGGTCATATGCTACAATGCTGACCTTTGACCTAAGGCTGCATGACATTAGAAAAACGTGATATGTAAGATTTGTGTTGCATACTGCGATATCGATATTATTGTGATATTTAATGTAACAAAAGAGATGAAATATTTATTATATATGGAAATAAACACCCCCCCCCACACATTTTTTCACGACAAAAGTTCTGAATTCCAGCTTTTATTTCACGGTATTTTCCTCTAGATGTGTTAAAGGTGCATTGTCCCGTTGAAAAAGGTCATGGTAAAGCTTTTTCTACATCATGCATGCTCCACCAATGCCCAGATGAGTAGGAAGAGCCCCGACTGTTACTCTGACTGTACCTATTAGCTTTATAGTAGAGTGCGCGGACCCTGCACGCTCCACAGTTTCTTTGGGGAGGGGAGGGGCTGAGTTTTTCTTACCTCATTTGAAGTCATGTCTTCGTTTGTCGCTTTAAGATCGTGCACGTACTCGCACGCACACGATGAACGAGCCTGACACAGATGCTGCAGGTACGCTTTTGGCCAGAGGGGGCAGTCACAAGTAAAAAAGTGACTACACACAGATCCTTTAAACAACTCAGAGCCTCCCTTCAAGTGCGCAAAAGTGTTGGAACAGACATAATCAAATTAACTTGTGAAAAGTGAACAACGTTTAATATTTGGTGACATAAGCCTTACTTGAAATAAATGCATCAAGTGTGCGACCCATTGACTCCACCAGACTGATGTATCCTTCATTTGAAATGCTTTTCCAGGCCTTTATTGTGGCCTCTTTTAGTTTTAATGTTTGCTTCTGGCGGTCTCTCCCTTCAGGCAGGCTCATTATCAAGATGACGATATTTTTTCCACATACTGTGCAGCCCTACTTTGACATATGTTATTATTATTATTATTATTATTATTATTATTATTATTATTATTATTATTTTATTTAGTATTTAAAAAAAATATTTTCATTACCAAGTATTGATTTTTAAATAAATAGCTACAAAAATATTATGTATAATGTAGCTTACTGGTAAGTGAAGCTATTTTTGTTTTAGAATAGCAACATAAAACAACAAAAAACAGATGAATGTTGGCGACTACTTGGAGAAAACGCTAACCCCAACCCATGCACAGAGGTAGGCCCAAGCAGACTCTGAACCACTCAAATATGAGCCTGATGTGCTCACCACTACCAGCCAATATCAACAGTAACTGTTGCCATGATATTACTGTTTTTATCTCACCTTTTATATTATTCAGATAGAGAAAAAATTGGATAGCCAATATGTGTCAAAGTCCTACACTTGCTTGGTGACAACAAGAGAGAAATTGTATTTGCTAACAGAATCCAATATGATTATAGGCATTGTAAACATTTTAACAATCAAAACTTGACAAATAAATGTCAAATTGTGGCTCCACAATGACCCCGATAAGCGCTATAGAAAATGGAATGGCGGGACCTTCAAAACAGGACTTCAATCTATGACGTCAAACTCCAACAGCAACAGTGAACATACAGGTTAAAATAACATGAAAATCATTGCGTCACCGACCAAATCTTGTTCGTCTGAGGAGTTGGGAAAACGCGAGCAGGTCGGCGAGAGGAAGAAATGAGTGGCTTAGCTTTCACAGAATGCACAATGGAAGAAGCATGAGACAGGAATGTCAATACATCCTGGGAGTCATGCCTGGAATACTTAATGACGCCGCCAAGTGGAGAGGACGAGCTCAGCCTTGAGGTGCTATCTCTCCCTCTGTGTGTGGGTGTGTGTTTGTATTGCAATAGTGTATCCTCAGTATGTGTGTGCACGTGCGTGTGTGTGTACATTAGAAGCTCGCTCCTACACACACACACACACACACACACATATCCCTGAAATCACCCGGCAGTGCACTGCACACACGCACAGGAATGACTTTCATTGTGAGAGTCGCAATAAAGCTCACAAGGTCACATTATAATTTGTCCATTTTTGAAAAATGCAATTGATCTGAACTTCAAGCAAAAACAATAGTAAATAGTGACGCTCGCACGCACAAGCGCGCACACACACGTGTCTGTGTGTAATGATTGAATGAGGGAGGCAGATGGTGAGTCATAGCCGCGCTTTCGATTGCCAGGACTGCATTTCCCATGAGGCCTCTCGAAACGCCCCCTGTCACAGGCAATGTTCTTCTGAATTTTTTTTTCCCCGTGACTGGAGTGTGCCCTCACGGGGAAGGTCACATGTCAGATCGCGAGAGGGTGGCGGCGAACGTCATGTCAAGCCGAGAAGATTACGTAGTGCACCAATTAGCGGACGACAATGGCGAGCGCCACTTACTTTCCAAATAATTTATATAGCCATGGCCAGTCCATTGATTTCCCGCAATGACTTTCAACAAGCTCTATGACCGCTTGCACTTATATGTGTATGCTGTTTGCATTATTATTACACAATTTGGTATCAGGAAGTCAAATTTAAGACGTGAAATGAGTAAAAATGTAGACCACTACATTACTTTCTTGAGCTAGCCACTAGCAAGTTAGCCGCCAAGTGGCTAGTGACTAGCTAACAAAATAATGTGATGTTGTGCTTGTGTGTTTGCAGTTTAAAATAAAAATAAAATATTTTTTTGTTATGTTTGTTGAAATAGTTATGAATTTGAAAGTATTACATGTTAAACGTGATCTGTGAAAAAAAATCAGCCTTCTCCAGATAGATAGATGTTGTGTTTATGCCTTGAGTTTAATTCAGCTTACTCTTACTTTCTTGAAATAACCGCTAGCGAGTTAGCCGCCAACTGGCAAACTTCTTGTCACTTGTAATGTAATGCTTTTGGGTGTTATTCTTGCTTTTCTTGTGTAGCAATAAAGGTGAGTTTTCAGTTTAAAAGAAAAATACATCCGTTTTTATCATATTTGTTGAAATAGTCATTATGAGGGTGATCAAACGTCCTCATTTGCCTTTTTTTTTAAACGTGTTACCTGGTAGGTCGTGAGAGGAGTAGGGGGGAAAAAAGAAAGGTGGGTTTTGTGTGTTTCCGTGTTATTGCTGTTAAACGTTTTTTTAGGGGTTAAAAAAAAAGTAGGTCAGTAGCGTTCTACATATATAACTTCCTAAGGTCAATCATGGAATCAAAAAAACTGGCTTACAACATTGTGTCATTAGGCCTATTTATTTTATTCTTATTTCATTAAGATTTCAAAAGGTACTTATCTTTTTTTTTTCTAACCACACAGAGTACATGTACATTAAAATTGTTAATCATCTTTGAGTAAACTTTGAGTATCATGATAAACATGATCTATGAAAAAAAATAGTCAGCCTTCTCTAGATTAGCTACATCTCGTATTTAGTAATATGAAGGTGAGGAATGTCAATTCCTCTTTATGGGCTTGGAGAGCCGTGACAAAGAGTCACCACCAGTGAAGGTCACGACTGTTACATAACACAATACGTCTTTTTCGTATTACACTCAGGACGCCGTTAGCCTCTTACCATCAACGCTACTAGCACAACCGGAGAGAGAGCCAATAAAGACATCCTTGTTTCCAGCTTTTAACCCTCCCTAAAAGTGGCACTTTTTTTTATTGCATTTTTACACTCACAAGACATTTCAATTCATTATGACGTGCTGGCGTCAGTTTTAAAGGGGAAACGATATCAGCGTTTGATGAATCAGTATTCACGGCGAGTCATTTGTGACATTTATTAGCTGGACAGGATGTTCATTTTGATACGTGCAAGTCCATTTTGCCTGGGCAAAGTTTTAATTTAAGAAGCCCTTAATTGCATTTCCACTGGTCCAAACTCTCTATTTTTTCACTAGATGAAGGGTCAAACTACTGCTGTGAATAGTATGCTTTTTTTCTTTTTTTATAAAACATTACCAAGCTTAACATTAAGGTTGGCCGTCATTCAATGCTTAGATATTAATTAATTTGTGCAGTTCAAAGTCAACAAACGTAAGAATGACGTGACTTAATGGAATTTAGTTAATTCAATTGCACAAATTGTCTGTCAAGACACGCAGATTTAATTACAGATAGGCCTACAATGAGCCAAGATCTTGGAGATAGAGTTTGTGTAACGCCGCCTGTGGCAATGACTTGCCTTTAAGACTACAATACGGCACTGAAGTGTTTTTCACTGAGGTGACAGTTACTTTTACTATATATGGGTTTTATGTAGAAAATATGTATTTGTCCCCCCCCACCCAAGGTTTTAGCATATTGAAAATATTTTAAGAAAAACAAAACAATAATTATACCTGCAGGTTGTTGGTCTTGTTGATTTACATTTCTTTTTATTCTTGCTTTACTTAAAAGAAAAAAAGTAAATACAAAATTTAAAGTTGTTTTCCATGAATAACAATAATAATAATGTCCAACAGTAACTTATCTGTTAGGACTTTGAAACTTGAAGCTCATGGTTCAAGTCTTGTTGACTAAAGTCAGCTAGGATTTGCATCATCTCACCTGCAAGACTAAGGAAGACAGGTGTGATAGAAAATGAATGAATAGAAGTTGAGAAGATTACTTAACATTTGTACCAAGCGTTGCGCTGACGAGCTGCTACAGTTAGCAACAGTTAGCAACCGTTGGCAAAACATTCTATAAAATCAATACACATCTTGTTCAGGTATTGCTGAATGCAAACAAGCAATGTTTATCTCCTTGACACCATCGTCACCTTTTACCACGTATTTACAATGTTTTGGAATCAATACGTGGATATCCTGATCTGACCTTTGCAAACTTTAGTTAATTAAAAATGCATCTGGCTTCAGCAGAAAGCAAATGCTTGAAGACATCCTGTAAGTGTATGTATACAGTAGATGTATCCACATGCATGGTCGACTGAGAGGTTTTTGATTTTAACATCACACCCTGAGGCAATGGCTTCAGGCTCACCAGAAAATGTGTGCATACACGTGTCGAGTAAGCCTACTGGCCAGAGGAGAACATCAGCCCACCTCAATGGAAGAAAGTCATTCAAAAACAATTTGAGCAGCAGCCAGTCAACCACAACTGTCTTTTTGTTTTTTTTCATGTGTAACAGCCAGTTCTGAATGGGCCGGCTCAAACATGAATAGAAAGGGAAGTTTCCATGACAACCACATGACTTTTTAGGAAGTTCACCAGCTTATACAGTGCTTAAAAATGGATTACAGCACCACTCAGAAAGGTTTACAGTATGCACTCCAAAAACAGCAGCATGAAGAAATCTTTCTACAGGTGGCTTCCTGCCACATTCCAAAAACATGATAGGTTCATTTAATACCCTATAGTGTGAATATGAGTGTAAATGGTTGTTGTTTGTGCCCAGCGCATCCCGCCAGGCTTATAAAATGCTGTTATTATTCAAATAAAAATGCCCTGTTGTTATTTTTAACACATTGTTATTTTTGTACTATTGATGAAAAGGATGTCAAAAATGTGGTTTGAAATTCCTCATTCTGATAAAAAAATAAATAAATCAAGCGAAAGAGGCTACATTAAAACAATAACATGAAGCACTGTTTGCATATTGCATAATAGGAGAAAAACATACATTTATCCACATTTTAATTTGCATTAAACATAACAAACTGGTTTTAATTGAATTACACTGTCTGAAGCTTTTTCGGGATAAAAGACAATTGACTTTAAGGACAAGTAAATGCATGCATGGACAAATGGAGAATAATGAGATGCCATTCATATTGAAGACCATAAAATGGGATCATCAAATACAGTACACCCTAAAACTCTACCGGTGCCAACAAGAGAGTACACCAAGGTGGTTGTTATTAACTATTGATTGATATTTAAATCTATAGGTACATTTAATTTTGTATTTATTGCGACATTTATTTTTACATTTATTTTTGGAGTGTCATTTTTTGTATTTGTTTTTACTTTTATACTATATATATATATATATATATATATATATATATATATATATATATATATATATATATATAGTTTTTTATTTGAATTACATTTGTATATCTGTTTTTATTTTCACTTTTATTTATTTATTTCGTTTCTATTTTGACAGTTTTGGCCCTCCATAATTAACATGGTATAAAGCCTTAATAAATGACCATAAGTCATTGATAAAGGAGAATGAGAGTGCTTGCCAAATACTGTAGTGAGCCCACATTCAGCTACTACTTTACCCTATAAATACTTGTATATTGAAGTCACTCATTATAAATATGTCAAATAATTTACAGTAGTTGCTACTCGTAAATGGTAGCAGGATTTAACACAATAGACTCTAAAATGAGGACCTTTAGCGTCAACGCATTTATAACTGTTTATTATTGATTTACAAAGAGTTTATATTTATTCATGTATTTCTCAGCGGCCCATAATAATGGTAACCTTACAGTAAAGTTAGTTACGTGCACTAAAGTCAGACGTGCCTTATACCAGGATCACCATTACCAAGATAGCTTACTAAAAAACAAAAAAAAACAAAAACAATTCAAATAAATAAGAATGAAAGAGTAGCTGATTATACTGTTGGGGGAAATAAACTGTGTCATTTTTTTATAATAGCACACCACCTCCTGATGAGCTTTTGTCTCCACTTGACAGTGTTATTCAGCAGCTCTGTTAATCACAGTCTTTGATTGGAGTAAAAAATCACACTGAGTGTCTCTTGGAAACTGTAAGCTTTAACTTCAGCTTGAAACATGCATAATTTGGTAAAACAAATCTAAATTGTATGGTATGTATAAACTGTATGTCAGGATGTTACTGACACGGCTATCGTCCACTGCCAGACGAGGTCGGCCGCAAAAGGGCAGAAATGCAAACGTGTCCCGTTTGTCATGATTAAACATCAAGAGGACGACAAGACAGCGGGATGAAAAGGCATCAAACAGACAAATGAGCGGCTCCGAGAAATCACCTCGCTGCCACATCAAACCAACGTTCGCCTTGGAGATGTCTATCAACAGGCGGGATATATGTCATCGCTCCGTTTCAGGAGAAAAACGCCCCCGATAAACACTCGCATTGATTGCTCTTGGGCGCGTTGAAGCTTCATTGACTGAGAAAGTTTCAACTGCAGGTGATGAGAAATGCAGTATTATGAATGATAGCGGTTTTATCAGAATCAGACACCGTGAGCTCTATTTTCGTAGACAGGCGCTCGGCATAGAAACGTGGCGGTGCACGCCGTGTTTGCGACCGGCATTGTGCCTCGCTGTGCTCTCCGGTGGACACAGCTGCCACACCCTTGACGCATGTGGCAGAAAGAAGACTACATTTTAAGACTTGCTAAAACCAGGTCTAATTGGTGGATTTGATTGAGGCGCAGATTGGGCGCTCTATATATAATATGACAGCGTGGTATGAACCCGCTTAATTATTGTAGAAATCAATGCATCGATTGAATTACAATCATTATCAAAACATTTTTTTAACGGCAGTCCGCTGAACGTGTGGTGCAACTGTGGATGGGTCACACATGTGGATTATACGATACAGTACATTCGGATTACTTTTTTTACAGAAATAGCCTGCTTGTACCTGCTTTTGCTAATGGAAATATGCATTAGCAAGCCACATCATGCAAAGTACACAGTACATTTTGTAGTGTACATTTTACTCTAAACAGAGTCTTTTTGGTCTCACTCTAAACAGAGTAAAACACTTGAAAGAAAGTAAAATATACACAGTAAGTATTTTTACTGCGTACGAGAAAGTTGGCCTAACCCATGACAAAAACATTTTTTTCACTCAGAAATTCTAAGTACATTTTAGAAGGAAATATGTTTGAGTAAATTTTACTAGATTATTATTTATTTATTTATTTATTTTTAAGTTACACAAGGGTTGAGGAACAAACTCGTGACCTTCAGCTTGGGTGACGACTACTTTACCACCTGAGTTACGCCACTCCTAGTGTTTGCTAATATCCGAAAGGAGACAAAAAAAACATTGATTCCAGCTGACACAAGCAATATACTAACACACAGTAGGAGGGGCATGGCTCAGTTAGTAGATTGGCTGTCTCTGGGTTTGTTCCTCAACCCTTGAGTGACTTTGCTTTTTAAGAAATAGATTTGTAAAATTTAGTCAAAATCTCTCCTTGCAAAATGTACTTAGAATTTCTGAGTGAAAACGTCTTTAATAGTTTTTTTTTCATGGGATAGGCAAATCCTTTGGTACACACTAAAAATACTTTGAGTGAAATTTACTTTGAATATTTTACTCTCTTCCAAGTGTAAATTTTACTCTGTTTAGAGTAGAGCAGAATAGACTCTTTTTAGAGTAAAATGCACTATACAAAATTTACTGTGTAGTACAAGGCAAATTAAAAATGAAAAACATGCAAAGTCTATAGAAGACCTATGTGACAGTCACTGTGCGGACAAGGGCATCACGGCCATGGTCATTTTAGAGCGCCTCATTGTCGCATTGTGGAAAACTCTGCGGCAACTCGTGGGGTATATTCCAGCCACTGCAGTCTTTCATCGGCTCAAACGTAATTATGTGTTGGCAATAAGAATGATGCTAGACGTGGTCATTAAAGTGGTATTTGATGAACATTTGACAGTTGAGCAGGGGGTACTCTCACCACATTTAGTTCACATGTCCAGTGTTTGTCAGCGGCGCTTGATTTTTTCACCATTTTGAAGTCTCATTTCATATACTTGATGATTATTATTCAAATTCCTCAGGGTTGTTAAGAACACTTCTTCATTTATTTTCTGCTGTGTGTCAAATTTACAAGACATATTTATTTTCACTTTAGAGCTACTTTAAGCCAAGAAGTTTTAATGTCGTGCTTTACCTTTTCCAAACAGTTTCTATCAGCTCATGGCTAGCGGCCCATGGCACCTTCAATAAATCATAAAATCTATGATTGGGCATCCATCTTTCACACCATTCATTCATCCATCCACTTTCTATTTCACGTCTCCTGATCAGCATCAGATAGCTGGCCAATGATTTAAGAGTTTATGCATTAAGAAGTTTAAGTCAGGGTCGATGTGAGTAACTGCGGGAAGAAGTTACATCTCCATCAAGAGAGCAGTTAAGGCTCCGACGCCTCACGAATAAGACCGAATATCCTCTTTCATTTCTTTTGATTCTTATTTGATAAGTCAGCTCAGGTCGCTCACCATCTTCGGCTCATGGACTCACAATAAATTAACCTCTCACTTAAGGAATATTTTCCAGATGACCAGAAGTGAACTCTGAATTGACGAAAAGAGAGTTAAGAAAAACGTGTTTTGCTTTCCTTAGCGATCCCGAAGTCGACGCGAGGAAGAAACTCATCATTTCCAAACCGCGGGGGGATTTTCTTCAAGTTTTCACACTGAGACTGACTGCTGCCTAATCAGAAAACGACGTGTTTCTTGAGAGCAAAAATACACACCCACCAACGAGCGGCACATTGACAACAACACAGGCGCACACAGGTGCTCTAACTGGAAACTAATTGAATTTAAGCCTGGTGAGCGGAGACCAGAGAGCATCCGCGGCATGTGTTTAGAGCTCCCCGAGGACTATTAAATCACAACAGAGTGGATCAGGAAGTCATTGCCATGGCGACGGGGAAAAGCCCGGATCTGATTTACAAGTAAACTCCCCACGACTGCACCACCGCCACCTCGGCGCTGTAAACACATCCTGCCATTGCGATCAATCGCGCACACAAACGCCGCTCCTTCCCTCGCCGCCTTTCATCTCGGGGTTGATGGTGTGAAGCCGGCTGCTGTTTCACGTCGCCTGTCATGCTTCGGCTGCTGAGGAAATCACACTTGACCCAAAGGCACTCAGCCTGCTCAAGCTTTCTGTCACACAGGAGACTTTGGTCAATTTAGCACCACTGGAGTGGCACTCGCTGGCCTACTTAACATCATGGTACTTTTTTTTTTTTTATATAGTTCTTTCTGGAACAACAATACAATACAGTAGAGCTCAGAGTTCCCATAATCGATTTTATACTGATTAATGCGCATTGTCCGTTTTCCATTTCGCTGTAAAATCTGCATTTCTGAGAATTGCCATGAATTCACTTGTGAACTGCTATTCCAGCCCAAGATCAGTTCTCTTCATTCCACAAATATTTCTGATGTCATCCTAAATTCTCTATTGGTTTCAGGTCTGGAGAATGAGTAGTCCCGTATATAGTACATCTTGTTGGTCTGGCACAAAGATGCTTTTGATTGTCGTCCTGTTAAAAAAACGTTTTCTAGAGCATTTAGTCTTCGGTATTAGGCAACATGACCTTTTCAGACCAACAATATTAACGTTGATGTTGAAATGATGTCCCTGAAATTCAATGGTGGCATGTAGTCCATTCGTCATGGGCTGGAATAGCAATTTGCATGTGTCAGAAGATGCTTGAGTCAATTCAACAAATATGTGAAGCAGTTCTCAGAACAATTATTAGTACAGTGGTTCTCAGGAAAGCACACAATCTTTATGTTTTTCATTTTCAAAATAAATTTAAGTTTGCGTTTGTTAGTAAAAGACTTTGCCACGTTTTGAACGTCTTACTTGTTCTTAACTGCAAAGAAATGTGACTGTAGGGGTTAGGGCAGGGGTAGGCAAGTTCGGTCCTAGAGAGTCGCAGTCCTGCATGTTTTTGTGTTTTTGATGTCTCCCTCCTCGAACACAGCTGAGAGACTCCTGCAGAACGTAATTATGAGCTGATGATTTGAAACACCTGGGTTGGAGGCAGGAGACACCGAAAACATGCAGGACTGCGGCTCTCTAGGACCGAACTTGCCTATTCCTGGGTTGTTGTTATGGATAAATTTAGTTGTTTGATTTTGGCGGTTAGGGGTTTAGGTTAGGGTTAAGGGGTTTCTGAATGGTTTAAAGTTTATGGTGCAGTTTTAGAGTTTGGGGTTGTGGATATGGTTAGGTTTAGGGATTTAGTTTACAGTTAGGTTTAGATATTATTTAGTTTAGGGTTAGGTTTAAGGATTACGGTTAGGGTCTTAAGGTTCAGGATTATGGGTTTGGTGAGGTTTAGGGAGGCCATTTTCAGATGCTCCGGCCCGAGTCAATGTCTTGGTGTAAAATGAAGATCAAGTCCTGTCACACTGCTTTTATTTTTCTCCCACAGGCCGCTGTCACAGATTGCATTACGAGCTACAGGCAGTATTACTGTAGCTTGTTATGATCATGTGACCACAATGAGCCAATCAAATGACTAATTTACTGGATGATATTTGCGGGATTTGCCGGAAGACACAACAGCGTTTATTTCAAAGTACGGAAATTGACTCAGAATTTTTTTTTTTTAAGAATAAAAGGATGGACCACTACTTTTCTATTCTAACTCACTTTTCTACTTTCTAACTCAGAGGCCAGAACAGAAAGACAACCGAACAGTCCATTGCGCATCCCACCTCTCGCCTAAAGTCAGCACACCTGCGGACCTTAATGAGTCTAATCGGAGTGTAATGAATGGATGGCTATGCAAATGGGACATTTTGAGGTCCGGACATTGCCGTGGGATATCTCTTGCAACTGAACACTTTTAATAACAATTTTTACTTTTAGCCTAAATTAGGGTGTTGGGGTATTAGGGTTAGGCAGTTAGGATCATTTTGGCAATTACCGGTAGGAGTTTAGGATTCATTTTTTACGTCGGGGATTAGTGTTAGGATGGGTAAGGTTTCCAATACATTTGCACATAAGGAAAAACAATCTATTACTGTATATTACAATATTGCCATGGCTTTAATGTCAAGACTGGCATCTAGGCAATAGACAAGAAGGAAGCCAATGGCGTCATCGTACTATCAGACGTGCTTTATTTGCTTTGGCATTTATCTGTACACGCTCAATGTCATCTGGAACAGACTGCATCTGCTTCGCAAAGGATAAGCTGCATAGATAATGAATGGATGCATGGATGAGTGTGTGTGTGTGTGCACAGTGTTTAGTTAAGGCCACAATCTGAATCTTGCCAGGCCTCTACAGTTGGAAGAATACAGGTTAACCCAATGTATGGCCACTTATTCTAAGTGGCCTATCCTTAAACCCTATAAAGAAAAAGAGTTCTTGGAAGTCTTTCGAAAAAGAGTTCTTGGAAGTCTTTCGAAAAAGAGTTCTTGGAAGTCTTTGTATTTGTGGGATTATTTGTCCATTAATTATGATGCAAAATAGCTTGATAAAATGAAAACAAATATATAATTCAGGGACAACAAAGGGACCTGTCTCAAAATGAATGGATAACCATTTAGGCATAAGAAGTGTTTATGATTTCAAGTTGAAAATAAATGTTTACCCCCCACATACATTCAATTTTAAAAATAGAATGCTTTTACCCCTAATCCAACACTTTGACGGAACAATTTGCGAGCTCCTTGCAATTTCATATTTGAAGGCACCAGCAAATTATGTTTATCCTATTTCTGTGCCATCCCCGAATATAAATTCACCAAACACAATTTTGACAGAGTGGCCTTTCCATAATACTGTCAATATTACATGTTGAGGTGTTTTCTTAACAGAATAATTTCAGACCACGTTTAGGAGTGGGCAATAACATGGAGTTATAAAACAATATTTTAAGAAATGTAACCAACATTTTACAACAATTTGTAATAGATTACAGGCTAAATACAAATTAAAAGATTTGCACAAAAAAATACAGCAATGTTTATTGTGTCCATACCAACTTTCAGACCATTGAGCGATGGATTTAGGGATTTATTTGTTTTAAGGCTTTCATTTTGGAAAAGCCTAATTTAATAAACCTTTTAAAGACTTTTGAACAATCCACGGTCACCCTGTTAAGACAAAATCGATAATCACAAAGAATTTCATTGTTTGAATTGTATCGCAGGCATTTTAGCAGCCATAAAAAGACCAGACAAATTTTCTGTAATTGTATGTGTTCTCTCTCTCTCTCTCTCTTTCTCTCTCTCTCTATTGCCTTTTTCATAGCTAAGTTTTGTGGTGCAGGTTAAAGCAAAATCCTCAAACTGTTCTATATCCCATACCTAAAATTGCAAAAATACTTGTTTGTGTGTGTTATATACTGTAGTTACTTTTAGAGACAAATGTAATTATTCGCTGGAAATTGACACCGTTTGAACTTTATATTGTGCTTGTATTCCATCACAAAATAGCTTAAGGCGGCAGTTTTCAAAAATCATTTCGAGTCGGATCAGGTAAAAGAGCAAGGCTAGCTCTTTCACCATGGGGTGTGTTGGCAGGAAAAAAAATCTGTAAATTATGCAGTATATAGTATAACGCCTGTTTACAGTTTTAGTACTTTCTGCACAAATGGCTTCAAAGTGGCTTTGGATCTTCCACCGGCCTAACTGGCCATGTCATAGGAGGGACAACTCAGCAGTAAGGCAGAAGTGCAGAATGGCTTGCCCATATTGCTCACATACAGAAATAGGCATATAAAGATTTAGGTTGTTGTTTAATTTCACATTTGATAGGTAGCCAGGCACCCCAGAGACTCAACTATCTGTATACGCTCAACAAGTCAGTTTTCCATTATATATCTTTGCCACCTGAAAATGATCTTTTCGAGAGGTAGTTGTGTTCAGACTAGTATGCCTTCAACGTTTTTGTAGAGTTTAGGAGAAAAACTTGAAGTAGCCTTGACTACCCCTGTACACACTTTGTGTTTGTATTTCCGAGTGATGAGCGAGGAGGGATTATCAGATTTCATTTGCCTTGGAGTCGGCCCACACCTGAGCACACACATGAACAAATCCCTGCAGTGTTTACCCAGCGAGAGATAGAGGGACAGACGGAAGTGTGAACCTGTGTGTACGGGGGAAGGGGGGGGGGGGTGAAGAGCCGTGAATCTATAGGACAGAAGGAGATATTATGTTGAAGGAGAAATAAGTGGTGCAATGCAGGTGAATGAAGAAGAGCTTCCGCGGGGGTAGAGAGGCGAGTGAGGCCTCTGCAGTGCTTTGCTGAAGGAGAACATCAATCCAGATCCCACTTAGCTGCCATCCGCGTCTTCACGTTCCAAAGGGAGGCCTCGACGGCGAGTAGCGCAAGGACATGAGCGGCAAACATCGCGTGAATGCATTGCAGCATTCTTCTCTTTCAGCGCCTCTTGGTTTATCCAAACACGCCGTAAAAATTTCACCGATGCCAATAAAACGGCGACGAGGATGGATTTTTCTTCTGCTTCTATCGCCTTGTGGCTTTATATCACCTCGCAGTTTTCCGCTTTTATTTATTTTTATTTTTGCTTTGCTGCCGTTGCGTTCTGGAACACAAACAGCGGCAACTCACTGCATGACGATAGGGTGAAAGCAGGGATCAGAATAGGGGACGGAAGATCATCTTCAGTGACCTTTAATATAGCAGGGGCTGGTTTGAACAATTGACAACAAACTTAACTTTTCACACATAGTGCATCAAATCTTGAGGAAACCGCCACCAAGAAAAATAAATCAAGGCCATCAAAAAGATTGGACAGAAACTCAGTGGGAAATGTTATGTGGTTGGATGGTAGGGTCTCTAAATTTGATCAAATGTGCTTTGTATCCAAGTTTTTTGGTCCAAAAACAAAATATGGGTTGATTTATGATGTCATAAAACATCCTTATATTGTATACTGTGCTGTATTGTATAGTGTACCTCAAAAGTCCTCTTTACAGGACGTTGCACGATATCTGACGTGTTCACTATCTGAAACTATTTTCCCTTTGAAAATAATTAAAATAGAAACAACCCATTTCAAGGTCAAACTGGGGTCATGTTAAAAGCTGAGCAGGAAAGAGAGACAGTTGAAGATATAAGCCATGTCTGGATTTGAAATGAACAATCAAGATGTGCTTTAACTACCGACTTTCAGCTATAATTTACATCCAAATCAGGTAAACACTATAGGAATAACTAAGTTAGTGTATATGCCTCACAGTTTTTAATGACAACAACAGGGACTGGCTAGCTGTATGCTAGCATTGCATATCCTAGGGTTTCTGTGAAAATCAAATTCCCTCAGTTACAAACAACAATTTTCAACGAGTTGTAATTCCAAGTCGTCTGTTTTATTTATCAGAGATATTGCACTAGATGTATAAAGACTCAGTTGCGGTGGCTGACCGCAACATTACGATGGTGACGCTAGCATCATTAGGAATCCAACTAGAGAAGCCTCCAAGCGACTGGCCATCATCCAGCAATTACTAATCACAGTTTGGCGACGAGGAAATGAGTGTGACTACTATTACTTTGTATATATGGTGAATGGTGAAATTTATCTTGGTTGGCTCTTGGGCAAGTGCTCAGCGCCCACACCTCTAACCCTAAAATCGCCCCTGCTGCTTTATGTTCATCCAGTGCAGTCGCTGGGTCAGCTGGAAAAAAGAAGAGTACCAAGCAGCACCCTCTGGTGCTCCTTTCAGAACCACATGCACTAATGCTGACATAACAAACTCTCCCTGAGCGATGGGTAGCAGCTACCATGTTAGCTCACAATGCTAGCACATATAAAACTGCTGGCTACGCAATTGCAGACCTCGTGTATTCATTTCTGTGGCAGTCCCTTTGGCTTGTTTGCTGTACCTCCCATTAGAGTGTTGACAGACAGCGGATGCTCCATGCTGTGGCGATGCAGAGCGTGTAGGCGTTGATGGCCGGGATTATGACACATAGCACAGCGGAGGCCCGCTCACGTTTAACCATTAAACCCAAAGAGCCTGCAGTCAGCAAAAAAATAAAAAATAAAATAAAAGGAAAGAGGAACATTCTTGCAGTGCTTCAATTGAAAAACGATTCGGTTTAAGAGCATTTAGCCGGTTAGTGCTTCTTTTATTTTCTTTTTATCAATGCAGCGCAACTAATTGATTTCATTTAATCTCTCTTATTTAGGATTTAATACACTATTCTTATGTTACAAATCAAAATGATGGTGATTTTTCCTTTTATTTTTTTTTATTCACAGTCTCTCTCCACTCTACAAGGCTTTGTGTCAGTGAGCATTCAGAAAATGTCCTTCTTTTCTTTGGCCTTTATTTAAAATTTAGCCACTACAGGTGGACGCAAGATATGACAAAAAGGTAGAAATGAGATCACGGCTATAATACAGATATTTGAATTTATCGAGACATAAGCGGGACATCCTGGTCTGTCCTGACTGCTCAGTACAATATGGGGGATTCAATTAATGATTGAAAAATCCCATACACTATTTAATTTCAAGAAGCAGATGCTAACATGACTAGCATGTAGCCAGAGGACCATTTGAGAAGGTTACTAACAAAAGTCCCAACTAACCATATTGACCATCAATTTCTATTGTGTAGCTATTAATATGGACCCCAATAGAACAGGCAATTTTTATTTTTTTATTTTGTTTTTTTACTGAAAGCTATATATATTAATAAACACATGGTTGCAATGTTCGCATTTTTCTCTCTTTCTGCGGAGTAAATGGCAGGATTAACGCAGTTAACCATGTAATTATATTATTTCTCTCATGTGCCTGCTAATAGACCATCACTACATTTTCCGACATGTTAGCGTCTGGAGCTAATCCCAGGCAATGAGCATTATTTGAGGGAGTCAAGCTAGTAGTGTGTAATGAGCAGTAATAACCGTGTTCGGCTTGTGTACACGTGCCAATTAATTAATAGCGACTTTTCCACATGCCTCGCTACAGGGCCTGTGAGACAGTAACCATGGTAAAGATGCTGTTGATGGCAGTCACCAAATCAGTCCTGTGTTCATCGATTACAGTACGGTGGTGCTGCTGCAAAGAACTAAATCTGACTTCAATGAACAGCTAGGTTTGAGAAGATAATCAGTAACCCCACTAAGCACTTGAAGACTTGCATAGTGAAGGAAATAAGACAAGGGTGCTGGATTTACCTTTCCTTTCTTTTCTTTGATCCTTCCTCGGGTCTCCTGACAACCTCACGACTCTAGCTGGATTCTGAGGTATTCGGTTTAGGTGAACGGTATGGGATTTTTAATAGGTTTTAGGTGAATTAATGAGTACACACTCACAGGCACGCACACATGCACACACACACACACACGCACATGCACATTCTCACACACATACAAAATAAAAAAAATAAAAAAATGTAATTAAAAAAAAGAGAGAGAGCAATGATGATGACATGTCGAATCGGTAAAATTACCGAATGAACAATACTGAGGTCTAAAAAAATAAAAATAAAAATAAAAAATAAATAAAAAATAAAAAAAGGAAATAAGACAAAGGCAGCACAACTCTCTCGGACCCCCGCATATCCTGATCACTACCTCTTCCAGCTTCTTTGCCATTAAAGTATGCACTTTAAAACTCACTTTCATACTTCTAACCTCCAACTTATTAAACATTTGCCTTGATATTACTGTACTACAGTATTGCTATTGCTATACAACGGCAGGCCAAACAACACAAAATACACAAAACACACCTTTTTTTTTTTAACCCAACTAACCGATGTCTTGTGAGACGAAAACCTCACTGAAAGCTGAACTCCATCAGGTCTCCCCATCCCCTCCTCTGCTTGCAACACAGTAATGACCAGGCTAATTGCAACAAATCACATTTGATCAAATTGTGATTATATTGCAAATGCAATTAATCGTTCAGCTCTAGTACAGTATATGAAGTATAGTAAAACTATAATAATAATAATAATAATGTGACAATAATAATAATAATAATAATTATTATTATTATTATTATAACCATTATTATTACTATTAATAATTATGATTATGATGATTATTATTATTAAATTATGATACATCATCTAAATGATATTGCGATGACAAAACCAAAAACTTGAAGTTATTAACTACCAACTTTTCCTAACAGGGGAAAAAAACACAACAACACTCTACTCTGGTAGAGGTAATAAAAATGTGAAGGCAATGCATCAGCTGGCTTATGCCGTCTTTCCATCTTCATCAAAACATGTCCAGATTTCCTTCTCCTAACTGGATTATCAGTAATCAGTGGTGATTATTATGGGCTGGAGATGCCAGGACCAATGGGATGTGTGTGTGTGTGTGTGTGTGTGTGTGTGCGCGCGTATGTTTATGTGTGCATGTCAGATGGCAGTGACACTGTTGTCACCACACACACACACACATATATATTTAAAAAAAAAAGAAGCTCCCTATCCCCATTTTTAAATGACAAAAAAAATATTGCATATAAAATGCAAATGAGAGTGAGAATGTATACGCAACAAAGCTCATAAAAAAATTATTACTGCCTTTCAATGATAAACCTCTACCAAGAATATACAGCTGACATCATACTTTGAAGGAC
This sequence comes from Vanacampus margaritifer, assembly GCF_051991255.1. Taxonomy (NCBI): domain Eukaryota; kingdom Metazoa; phylum Chordata; class Actinopteri; order Syngnathiformes; family Syngnathidae; genus Vanacampus; species Vanacampus margaritifer. The sequence continues at coordinate 13,083,742 of NC_135442.1, forward strand.
TGTAATGGCAGCTATTAAATGCACTGCACCTTCAAAAAATGACATATGACCGAAACAAAATTCACTTTTTGTGTGTCATTTTTACACTCGTGGCACAAAATGTCAGTGAAGAGGAGAAAAGAATTTCATGATGACCTTAGAACGGAAAATGGAATTTATCTCGGTATAGGAAAGTGATCTGTGTCCTTGCTGTTCAGTTAATGATGTCTTAAAAATGGGGAAGACCAAACAAAATAAAAACCTATGGTCGACTCACAAACACATTATTTTGGGTTATCATCCGAGATTATTTTGCGACACCCTAGAGGTTAGTATTCCTGAGTCATCATCAGCGGCGAGCAGGAGTGAAAGCTGCTAAAAATAGCGACAAAAACAATGACAACAAGAAGCTGATGTGAGTGTGAAGCTGCTGCACAGCTTGTCAATGTGGGGGGGGGAATCTACTGTCGAAAGTTTGCAGCATGCCTCGCACTCGCAGCAAGTGGAATGACACTACAGGCTCGTGATGGGAAATGTACAGACGAGAGTCGCATAATGCTGACAAGTGTTATTCCTTATAAATAAAAATCGACGACAAGGGTGTCAAGAGAAAAACAATGTGAAGAAAATAGGTCAGAAGTTACGTGATGTAATTGTGAATTTTTTAAACATATCCCTGCAATTATTTTTTTTGGGGGGGGTAAAAGAATATTAGATTTTTTTGGGGGGGGGCGGGGGGGCCTCATCATGAACATGAGGCAAAGTCAGGAACTCCTTTCACTCTAACTGTACAGTACCTGCCAAAAGCATTTTTCTTCTCACATACACAGACACACAGAAACACTTTGTGTCTGTATGACTCATCAGTGAGACAGCAGTAGCTTTTTTTGGATCCAGAGTGATAAACTCCCATCTAAACAATCTCACCTCTGCTTCCTGAAATAGAACTGACACGTACTGTATGATTAACAACTGGCAAATACGTAAATGTCCCGCAGACAGGAGATGATTTTATTGACCTTTTGGAATGCATCCCTATGCACACATGCATGCTCACATGGAGGGATGTGGGATGGAAATCAAAAAGCTATTATTTTTGTGAACCGGGTTCCAACACTTGGATTGCAAGGAGTCATGCTACAAATCACTTGCCTGACAATTCCGCTTACTGAGTCACAAACGAATGACGACACCGGGGATACTTGCAAAGTTTTCATTTTGTCAAATGGATACAATACTTCCAATATTCAGAAACAATTTTAGCATTCTCATATAAAAACATACATATAATAATAATGATATCATATATCATTTGTATGATTTCATCCTCTCACCCGATGAGACGATTGATAAGCAGTAGTGATAATGGAATTTAAATTGCTAAATTCAATTTGCTGATTCAATTGTCATCCCTACAAATAATATGGTTCCTGCTGAGCGGCGCTCCTGTGAGGCATTTCGTGGCATTTCTGCCAGTTTCATTCCGAGCCTCCCGCAGCACCCAGTCGTCCATTAACATGACTTCCTGGGCTCACTTCCCCTTCTGGTGGAACATATCGTCGAGGTACGCGGCTTTAAAAGACCCCTTATCTGCACCTTTTATTTGATTTCAAGCTTTATCAAAAGTGGGACACGCGCCACAGAAGGCGAGGCAATATCAAGTAGCGGAATGATGCATTTTCCAGCACAAAGAAATTCTGTCTGGCATTGAGGCCGAGTGCAAAATCCAGCAGTCATTCTTAGAGAAGTGGAGTCATTCAGTCATGAACAGGCAACAAACACCATTTGTATGCTGTGAAAATGTAGGCAGACTACCTTTTTAAAGAAGACACATTATGCGAGCATTTCATTTCACAATTTCAAATAGTTCCAGGTGTCGTCCTAACACTTCTTTGACTTGCTTTTGTCAATTTACCCTGAAGTTCAAGCATTATAGGATTTTGGATTTTGTTATGACTGTGTTTTGGGTTTGGGTCATCAGGTCATATCTGACTGTTTTTGGGTTAGGTCATTGTGTTGTTTTGCAGCTGATGTTTTCAGTTGCTATGCAAAATAGTTAGCTTTGTACCGTGTGATGATATTTGTAGATGCTATGCAGTTGCCATGTCCTTTTTGATGATGATGTATTAGCCACTAATATTTTGTAATTGCTATGCAGTTATTATGTCCCTTGTGATGGTATTTGTAGTTACCATGCAGTTACTATTTCCCTTTTGATGATATTTGAAAATGTGATGCAGTTGTTATATCTCTTTTGATGATAATGTCAAGTTTACTTTGTCCAATCACTATTATTTTGTAGTTGCTATGCAGTTGCTATGTCCCCTATGATGATGACATTATCCACTCTTATTTCGTCTAGTCACTCTTATTTTGTAGTCACTATACAGTTGCTATGTACTTTTTAAATATGATGAATTAGCCACTCTTATTTTGCCTAGACACAATTATTTTGTAATTGCAATGCAGTTGCTATGTTCCTTGTGGTGATATTTGTAGTTGCTATGCAGTTGCTATGTCCCTTTTGATGATGATGATGATGATGCATTAGTCACTCTAATTTTATCTAGTGACTCTTATTTTGTAGTTACTATCAAGTTGCTATGTTCCTTATGATGATGACATTAGCCAATCGTATTTCGTCTAGTCACTCTTATTTTGTAGTCGCTATTCAGTTGCTATGTATTTTTTATATATGATGAATTAGTCACTCTTATTTTGCCTAGACAAAATTATTTTGTAATTGCTATGTAGTTGCTATGTTCTTTGTGGTCAGATTTGTAGTTGTTATGCAGTTGCTATCTCCCTTTTGATGATGATGCTGCATTAGCCACTCTAATTTTATCTAGTCTGTCTTATTTTGTAGTTGCTATCAAGTTGCTATCTCTCTTTTGGTCTAATCACACTTATTTTGCAGTTCATATGCAGTTGCTATGTCCTTTGTGGCATTTTATAGTTGCTATGTCCGACTCCCTAATGATGACGTATTAGCCAGTCTTACTTTGTCTAGTCACTCTTATTTTGTAGTTGATATGCAGTTTCTTTATTCCATGTGATGATGAATTTGTCAGTTGCTATAGTCCTGTAATGGTCACTCTTAGGTCGATGCATTTTGGTTCTGTATTTGTTACGCTTATTTTGTCATATAAGCCTTTTTTTTGTCTTTCATAATTGTGTATTGCCCTAGCGAGAGTCACTGAACTATTGTGAGTACGTCAAGGTCCTTTAGTCAAGGTTTCTCACATCAGTTGAGGTTTCTTCCATGCTAGCTGTCCTTCATGGGTTTTGTATCCAGCCCTGCTCGCTGTGTTTACTTTGTACTTTTAAGCTCCGCATCCAGCCCGCTCAAGTTTCTTAGTCAACGTTTCTTTGTCAAGTGTTTTCTTCTAGGCCACGCGAATCCAGCCCTGCTCTCTGTTGTTACTTTGTATTTTTTTGTATATAAAAACTCTTTGCTTCACAACTCTCATGTCTTGTCTTCGTTTGGGTCCAAATTCTGCACGTCTCGTGACAGTCTTGCTAAAATCATCTTTATGGATTGGACCTGTTTTATAGACTTGAGTATTCAAAAAAGCTACAAAAACCTTTTAACTCAATGTGTCACTTATCAGAAGCTAATTTCATTAGCTGATGCTAATCCATATATCCAAAACTATTGATGCAGGTTCGGCTTTGACATGATAGCAGGTGTGCTGGACGCAGGCGATGTAGGTGTTACTGAGTGACAGTTTCTAAAGATAGTGTATTGCAGTTGCTAGAAAGTCGCTCTGGATCTTATTCCAGCCTAGGAAATCTTGTCATGGGTGACACATTTTAATAAAAAGGCAGATAAAGGATTTACATGGTGGTTTATGTTCAGACTTGACGGATAGGCAGGTACTCAGACTCAGATATTTGTATACAAGTCTATTTTCCATAATACAATAAATAAATGGAGGAGTTGTGAGAAGTGTTACTTTCTTACCTTTGAAATTGTTGCAAAATACTGTATGTACATTTTATGTGGTATCATTTTCCATAACCATTACTTATTTGTGCAATGTGTTGCAGCATGACTTGCCCACTGTTTGAACCTCCACTAACTCAGCAGCAGGTGTAAGACAATTTGTACACTGCATTCTTTTTTTATTATCATTGTTTTATTTTTATAAACTGTCCCGTTCAGCTGCCTGATACGCCTTGAAATGCTGAATACAGCCTTCCGTGTGTTTGCTCTGAACAATCTCTCTCCACAGAAATGATCAATTGCACTGCACATCCGCGCAGCATCTTAACAAAGGCACAAGTCTTGCGGTCTACATTATTCCAATCAAAATAAAGCTGGCATCAAAACATTAGTTGAGAAAATTGGCTCATAACTCAAAAAGACAAAATAGGTATAATCTTTAATTGATTAATCAGGGGACAATCAAGAATATTTAGTCCAATGTTCTACGCATCTTTTAGGCATATTGCTCGCTGGCTACATGCTAACATTAGTAGTTTTACATACTCGCTCATTTGTGTTGCCATATTTAAAAATATATATATATATATATAAAAAAAAAAGCATTTTCAAGGCAGTACTTAGCACGTCTGCCTTACAGTTCTGAGGTTGAGGTTTCAGAATCCTCCAACATTCCAGAAAGCAGTGGTCACCAACCATTTTGAAACTGGGACGGGCTACCAGTTTCATCCACATTTCTGAAAAGACAATTAATTTTGGCAAACATTATCGGCTATGAATTAACAAGTACACTCTAAAACGGTTGGGTCAAAAAATAACCCAAATTGGGTAAAAAAAAAAGAAAAAAAAAGGACCAGTCCAACTTTTTGGGTTATTCACTTGGCCCAGGTTTTTGGGTTAAATAAATAACTGAAAACGATTGGTTAAATGAAGAGCTTACAAAACAGGGTTGTAAAATGCAGTGAGTGCAATGAGTTATTCATTGGACCCAACTTTTTGGGTTATTAACTTAACACAACACACAAACACTTTTAGGGATTAAATGAATAACACAAAAAGTTGGGTGGGACCCTTTTTGACCCAATTTGAGTTATTTTCAACCCGTTTTCAATATGCAATGCTTTATTTCTACAATTCTATGCAAGTGTTTACTTTTTTTTTTTTTTTAAATCACCAAAAATTACCACCGCCACTGGTGAGCTGTATATAGAACAAGCCTGCAGGTTACTCATGCAGTTCTCTGTGACTTCCTGGTGCCTGGGAAAACCACATTATGCCTGCTCTAAACTATCCATAGGTGTAAATGTGAGTGTGAATGTTGTATGTGTTCTGTGGTGGACTGATAACCAGTCCAGGGGGTACACCACCTCTCACCCAAAGTCATCTGGGGAATCTGGGACTGAACTGAAAAGACACTGGGCTGGATGGAAATATGTATTTAGATAAGGGAGTCAGCAAAGCATTCACTTCCCAAAAAGCAAATTGGCGAAAAGATTCGTAGTAAACTGAAATAGCATCTTTTCCTGTGATTTTAGTTCCTCGTACGCACTTCCCTGAACTTTGTTAAAGAGAAAGAAATTAGCGATGTGCTTCTCAACGGGAGACGGGATTCTACTGCACTGCTCTGCACCTTCATCTTTATCTCAAATGACTACAATCAAGTGAAGTGAACTCCTGGAAGTGGGCTGACGTCACGCTGAAAAGAGTCTATTGACGTCATCGGCCTTCATGCAGAGGCTGGAGTCCTTGAATTGGTCAGCGGCTGTTCTCTTACGGCTGCAGTGGAAGACGCTTGTGATGCTGGCACGAGGCAACGAGATGTCAATACTTCAGTTAAAATCATTAATTGCACTGGTGACAAACGGTGAGGCCCAAAATTGATTCATACATGTTGTCATTGATGGTAGGTCCCTTGGACCAGTTTCTCAAAGACATATTTTGATGGACCTACATTGAAACAATTAAAAGCAAAATATTTTTTCATTTTTGTTTAATACACAAGGGTTTCAAACTCATTTGTAGTCCTTCGGAGGAATGCTATGACTATGAAACCAAATAAATGTTTTACTCACTTCCAGACATTTTTACTGAAGTAACCCCCTTCGCTCCCGGCTGTTTTACTGGATTTTGACAGATTTTGCAAGGCCCACAGAATATTGTCTTCTATGGCTATAAAAATATGCAACCTACCAAAAGAAAGATTAGAGTCTCTTCTTTCATCAGGAAAAAAAAGTATAGTTGTATCTGTTTCCGTTTTTGCAGCAATTAACATTGGGATAGAGCTAAGTTTCATCATTATTCACAAATCTGCTTCGAACTGTGGGGAAATCAGCTTGTTTGCAACATGGTTGATCTCTTATACTCTGCTGCCACCTGCTGGCTGTTTTTGTGATTATTACCATTGCTTTAAGGGACCTCTTTGGGTCAGAGGTTTTGCACTGGTGACAAACGGTGAGGCCTAATGGAGGGATTTTCTTTCTGATTGGCTGTTGGAGAACACACAGCCACAATGACCATCAATTTAGTATTTATGAGCTAAATTAATAAAAATAAAAAAAATCATTAATTTACTCAATCTCTTGACACAAAGGACTGAATGTTGTATCTTATTCATTAGATTTCTCTAGTATGTTGTCTATAGTCTCTATCAGTCTCCAAGCTGTAGTCTAACAAGAATCTAGTCTCTCGGTAGCAATGTAAAATGGCCGCCGGTGGTTTCACTTCTCCCGACTACGAGTTTGTGGCATTTTTAGTCTATAATCGATTTTAAAAAGATTCGATAGTGACAGCACCAATAAGCATGTTGTAATTTTTGATCCTTGGAGTATTTTATCCAATTTTATTTAAACACCTGGGAACTGTTTTAATTTGTGAAGAAAATGGCACAATACATCTCCTTTCTAGTTTCGCAAGAACTCGGAAAAGCTTTGCACCTCATGGTGCGTTCCCCCCGAAGGGTCTTCTCCTCCAGAGAGCTGTAAGAGTGTGCAAGCCTACTTCCTGCAGCTCTTCATCTAACAGCTCGCTGCGGCTGCGAGGCAAAGCTATTCCCGGGGTTGTCATTTCTGCCCCGCCACTGGTCATCCACGCTCACGTGGAAAAGTGACATGTTCCGCCTTCCTCGTTTGCAGTCACATCGAGTCAAATGTGCTCTTTTGTATGTGCGTGCGTGCGTGGTCTTTAAATGCTTCCCTCGCCGAGCCTTCCGGCTACTTCGTCTCCCCTCGCTGTGCACCTACTGCCGGCTCAGCTGGTTTGGAGACCCTCCCAAATATAGATCGGGAACCTGGGAGAACCGCATGGGGTCCTGGCCCTCTGGCCTGTTCCGGAGCTTATATTGATTGGCACCGAGCTGAGCTGCCAATATCGCAATGGTACGTGGAACCTGTTAGTTTGGGGGGGGGTTCCATTATGATGTTTCTACCTAGCACTTGTTTTGTTTTGTTTTTTTGACAATTTGAAGGCATGTCACCAAAAATGCAGTCAATCCCCCCCCCCTGCAAAGAGATTTTAGCTTTTTTACGAGGGACATTTCACCGTGGAACATTAGTGAAAAATGGACGGGTAATAAGGAGAAAAGTGCAGACAGAAAAGAAAGAGAATGAAGAGGTGGTTAATATTTGATTAGTTAATTAGAGAGTGTGCTATGTTCTGAGCGAGTGTGCTGTTGCTCTAGGCTGCCGGATGTCATTGCGGTGGGCACAGTCATCACTTACTGTACAGACCCATTTCCTATGGCCTTCGCCGCACAATAAATACGCTACTGAGAATATTCTCTGGCAGACGGGGAACGAGAGCGCATGGAGAATGGTGAATGTTATTTTATTTTTTATTTTTTTTTACCTTGGAGTGTGTGAGACAAAACAGCAGATAATTGATGATAATTCAATAATAATTAAATGTGACACTGGACATAACTGGACATAGCTGGACAGTTTTGGGCTAATCCTCTGGAATTTCTTAGAGGTGCAACAAGTAATCAATTATCAAATGACTCTATTATTTTTGATAAGCAATGAATCGTTTAGATAGTTTTTATAATTTAAAATTAGGGATAGACCAATAATCAGCACCGATATTCAACAATGTGATGAATTTGATTCATTTAAAATCTGACAGTCAATAATAGATCAATTTAGTTCAATTCAGGTAACTATTTAATTTTTCAGTATACTTTATCGGAAATGCTGTCGACAATGGAAACTCTATATCTTCTTCTTTTGTTTGATATTAAAACGAAGATAAGTGAAAATTTTACATTTCAGACAGTTTGAAATTTTGGAAAACCATTTACTGTAGAAAACAATAGGGAGTTATTTACTCATTTCAGTTTTCATTTAACTTTTTCAGGCATGTTGTAGACCCTGGGGGTAGCCTGCACTTTTACGTCTATAAGATAAAAATAATAATAATAATCAACATTTGGCAAATCGGAAAAATTGTTCAATAAATATATGTTTAAAGACATTTCAAAAAAGTTAGTGAAAATAAATATCAGCTCCAAATATCGGTTATCGGCCTCCTTGACTACTAATGATGAGTATTAGCATCAGCCCTGAAAAAAACATCAGTCAATTTAAAATAGTCCAAATGTTCAGAATTTCATCTCCTTGACAGCAGCAAATATTTTCCAATTTCTGTCGTCCTCCATGAAAGCTGACTGCTTGTCGGTTTTGAATCAAAATAAAACAATTGCTTTTACTCTGAAAAACAACAATTGAGGATGGATGGGTGAAAGTGAAGTCGGTGTGAAGCGCTTTGAGTCGCATAAGAGGTGGAAAAGAGAAAGACCTTCACATGTTGAGCAAAACTAAGTGCGCTACTTGCTCTTTACTTTACTCAACACTATATCAGCTACAAGAAGTTTAGCGATATCCACGCTGTGACACAACTCCTCCGGGATAAACATGAGCCTACCATGACGGAAAAACATCCCCCATCATTTTCCTTATTCGTTATTTCAACTTCAAATCCAAACAATTTGACCTTTAACCCTCCACTGTATCGCCTCTAACTAAAGACAATCCTAATAAAGCGGAAGCTCAGTGTATGAACTGCATGTCCTAGACTGTGGATGTAATTAGATATTCTATGGCATGTTGAAGCAATTTAGCCAATTAGCTCTACATTACTCAATAATCAGTGACAAGGTAGTCCATTATCATGGTTTCTGTTCACTACACTGTGGGAGGCTATGCGAAGAAAACGGGTGACGAGAAGCCCACGGGATGTCTAGATTTGAAATTTCAAACTGATTTGCATCAAGTGTAGTGGCGCCATCATACATATTCAGGTTGGCTCGTGGAGGACTTGGCAGCGCCCTCATTCTCTCTGGACACCTGGAAAAGGACAAAATCCACCTTTCATCAGCAGAGGTTGATAGCATCAAGCTTTGAGGGGCCACGCTGACACAGGACAAAACCTTTGCAGGTGCACGCCTGGCGCACAATTGCTAAGCCTCACAAATAAAAGACCCTTACAGCCAAAGGGAGGGCTGGGGGGCAATGAACAGTCGCCACAGGTGTGATCTGCCACCGCAGCTGCACTCGTATCGTCCTAATCCCTGCATACAGTGTTGTGCTGCATTATAGTGCAGAGGCTTCTGCTATGAGCTGTCCTGCTAAACACTCCAGATTTATGTACTCTACATTAGGGACTGAATATATCTTGTAGTCAACTATAATGTGACGAAATTCGAGTCAAAATTGATTCATACATGTTGGACCAGTTTCTCAAAGACATATTTTAATGGATCTACATTGAAACAAATCAAAGCAAAAGATTTATTCATTTTTGTTTAATACACAAGGGTTCCCAACTAATTTTTGTTGCGGGCCACCATTGTAGTCCTTCAGAGGAATGTTATGACTATGAAACCAAATAAATGTTTAACTCACTTCCAGACATTTTTACTGAAGCAACCCCCTTCGCTCCCGGCTGTTTTACTGGATTTTGACAGATTTTGCGAGGCCCACAGAATATTGTCTTCTATGGCTGTAAAAACATGCAACCTACCAAAAGAAAGATTAGAGTCTCTTCTTTCATAAGAAAAAAAAGTATAGTCTGTTTCCGTTTTGCAGCTGAGAAATCAGCTTGTTTGCAACATGGTTGATCTCTTATACTCTGCTGCCACCTGCTGGCTGTTTTTGTAATTACTACCATTGCTTTAAGGGACCTCTTTGGGTCAGAGGCTGCATCAAAGCCTTCTGTTTGCTCTAGCATAAAAACAAAAAAAACATCACAAAGACGTATAAATACGTCCTTGGGACACTTAGAATATTTAAAATAGAACGTATTTATACGTTTTTGGGGGCAAATGATTTAATTGTGTCATTGTATTATTATAAATACACAACAAATTGAAGGATTACTCGTTTTTAAATCAAGTCTAAGTTTTTTTTTCAAATATTGTTTAAGTTGCTGTAAAAAGGGTAACAAAAACATTCTTGCAAAATAACATTCTAGAGCTGTCAGTCGACTAAAATTTGCAATCATAATTAATCACTTGATTTCAATAATTTATTTGAGACGAATCGCAAATTAATCACACATTGTATATCGGTTTTTCATACTACTGTTAACATAAAAGTGGAAAAATATAGAACACAAATATAGCTTTTAGTTCATTGAGACAGTAATTTCATAGTTATTTCAAGTTAAAAAGATGCCACCTAGCATTACAAACTGTATTGTAAGGAGGAGTGTGAAACATTGATTGGTGTTTAAGTCATTTCTCTCCCACAAGATGGCATTAGCGGTTCATGTTGGACATAGTTGATAGCAACTGTGCATTTTTCTTTTAAGAGCTCAACATGAAACAACTCGTGGACTTGAGCCTATTTTTGGCATTGGAAAATACAACTCGACTGCAGTCCTTACAAATATTTGCATTATTATTATTTCTAAATTGTACAATGTTGCATGCTTTTATTTTGTTAAGTTTTATACGCATGTGAATTCTCATTGGTGATGTAGCATTCCTACAAACGAGCCAGAAACGACACAGACGTGTTATGCTAGCTTTCCTCTGGACTTGCTGAATAAAATACGGCTCACATCAAGTTCCTTGGGGTCAGTCCAAGCGACAAGACGGGCATACACTCGGCTTTTGGCGCTAACCCGCTAACGGTCAATACCGAGGGCACGCGATTAGCGATTAGTCGATCTCAAGCACTAAACGTAAAAAGTCGACTCGTCATCGATGTCGCTGTCCTGTACTAATATTTAGTTGTATGACTGCTGTTGCAACAAATGGATCCAGACAGAGCGGATTTGTAAAAGTATAAATTTGCCTCGACCATAAATCGATGACTGCCGGTTGTGTCGAATTTACAGTAGTTGGCACCAAAAATCACTTTTTCTGTATCTGAAAGATTCTCGTTTCTATTTCTACTCTACAGCCCACAATGCAATTCCTCTCGACGGTTGAGGTCTCAACGTGAGTTTGACACAAGTGCACTATAGAAACATGGATATAAAATTTAATTTAGGCGGCGAAGGGTCCACCTTGCAAATGAGGGTGAACATCTGTTTATCTTGAGCAGCATGACTCACCTCATCATCTTCATGCGGCAAAACAACAGAAAGAGGCTTCGAAAGAGAGGGATAAGACGTTTGCGTACAAACATGTAGCGGCAGCCTAATTCCATTAGGTGCACTGCGTAATGCATGTGTAGATGCAGGTTACATGATTGCAAGAAGCCATGGAAGACCCAGCTTGTCTGTACCACTAAAATGCAAGCTTGCAAACATCAGATAAGCCTAGGTAGAGCCATAGCAGCTGTTTCATCAGAACTTTCCAAAATAAGCAAAGGATAGCACTAAAATCGTGTTGTTTTCTCTCTTATTAGATGCTTTGTGTGTCAGTCAATTTGTTAGTTAACTGGAAATGTACTGTTTAATTGCAGGGTTTCCCCCAGCGCTTTATTAGACTGGCGGTCACCCCCGTTATTAAATAGCCGTGACCACTGTGCGCACTCATTCCTCATCGGCGAATGCTGAATAGTAATCGTTGGATGTTGGCCAGTCGGCCAGCGTCACATTCATCGTCACCAAAGTTCACATTATAAAGCGTCTTAATTTGTTTATTTTGGGGTCTTACTGTTGGTCTAGTTCACTGTGTTATTTTTTTTTGTCATATTGTTCTTTCATTTGTTGTACTGTTGGATTTTTTTCCTTGTTCATCTATTTCATTAAAGAAACATCAAATGATTTGCTAATGTTGAACTATTCTTTAGTTTCTATCCATTTTCAGTACAGATGCTTTTAAAATCACCATAATAAAGATCGGACAATGTAAAAAAAAAAGTGATTATTTATTTATTTATGTTTTTATTGTTTTATTTATGGACTGGCATATTGCCCATTTATGTTATTATATTCCAGCTGGCAAATTATCAAATTAACTAATCAAAGTAATCTATTTCAATAATCGAGTAATCATTTGAAGACTTTTTTTCATTTAAAATTGTCTAAATCCTCTGATTTCAGCACATCAACACTAATTTCAGTTTTTTTTGTAATACACTTTAATGCAAAATTAAAAAGAACCAGATTAGCCGATTAATCGAATCGAATCGAATAATCGATAGATGAATCGCTTCTAAATGTATTCGATAGTGACAGCACTAGCAGCTGGAATCCTAATTAGCTGAGCTGCTGCATCTATTGTGGAGATTGAATGAGTTTGCAGAAAACACTACTGTAACATAACCCCCCATAAGCCCCACCCCTATTCACACATCTTGCACATGAGCACACATTCATACACATACCAGTAAAAACATTGAGTAAAAAGCCAGGGACCGATACAACTGTCTGAGAAAGCAAATCTCTGTTGTTCAGTCAAATGCCCTTTTATAACGGGACACACCATGTCCAATGCATTCACTTTTATTGATTAGGCTGATCTTTGTAAAGAGACATTTACAGTGGCACTCTGTTTCTGCGTAAAGATGGCAATGATGACACTGACGGCCTTTTCTCGCCACAGACGGGTTGCCATAAAGCTAAGTGTGGTTTGGCGTGGCTGCAGTGGACTTGAAACCCAGCTGGCCTACACAAACGCTCACATGTGAACATGTGATCACATCTTCCCCCTGTGAAACCCGCTACAGTCCTCTATTTTAGGTTGCCCCAATGTGGAAAGTAATAGTTTTGCTGTAAATCCATTTTGTGTTCTGCCTCGTATAAAAACTTACAGCAGCCGCGATAATTGGACAAAATTGCTACATTCTACTCGGGGCCCACTACCAAACTAAGAAAAATCTAATTATTTTTGCTCCATTTAAAGCTAACAACTGCATCAATAATTACACTGGGGAACAAATTTTTTGTTGAGTTACGTCTGACAGATTTTTTAAACTAGTGTTGAATCCAAAAGTGCTCAAGTTTTGGAGCAAAAGGATCCCCGGTTTCTTATAGATATAAAGAATATAGAAAATATAAAGACAAATTATAGCTATTAAAAAATGTAAAATGTGTATGTATGTAAAAAAACACTAAGATGGAAGCTTTGATAACAAAAAAAAATAACGGCATAAAACTAAATAGTATACCAATGTTGAGAAAAGCGAGCACTAATCTTCTTAATTCCTGCTATGCTAGTTTGTGTTTGCAGATATTGATGGTACAGACCACTGATCTGAATGTATGACTGGATAGCAGATAGGCCGAGACTTTTGAAGTCACAAGGCCGCCATATTGCTCCTCCCAAGAAAGGTTTCTCGGCATACGATCTTGTACATTTACAGTATCGAAATTGGAGAATATTTGAGACAGTACTTCGTAGAAACCACCCCGGCGCAGTTGAGTGTGAGTTTAAATCATCATGGACGGATGAATGGATGGACGGATGAATGGACGGATGGATGGAGAGGTCAACACATCTGCATGAATGGAAATAAAATGATTATCAAGATTTTGAGTTTCCTTTTGTAAATAATGCTCTTATTCTTAACACAACATTTCAAAATCAATGTATATTCTATGAATAAGCAGAGACCATTTTTTCTGGAAAACATATAATAAAAAACAACAACAAAGGTTCCAGCACCCACTTGATGGGCTTTGGTGGTTGCGTGTAAGCCTCATATGACCCTCAAAACCAGATTTGTTATTCTGTTTTTCCTTCTGCAGAGACACTGCAGGTGTCACCAAGGACACGAGGGACAAAATGTGTTTGGATGTGCTCGCCTTGTACCTTCATTTGTCTGCAATCGGACCCTTTCAAATGGAACGCTTAGGAACAGGCTGAGATTTGGAAGGAAAATATGATCCAAAAAAAAAGTCCAACAAAACAGCGAAATGAAAACAGGGCAAGATAAGACTCAAGGTTGCAATACTTAGCCGGGCCATTCTCCCGTCACGTGTGACATTCTCACATCAATTCTGTTGTTCTGTGGGGCGTCAAGCTTATGCGAGATTTGAGACCTTATACATTATTATATTTATTGTGTCTTAGGTTAGCTCTGTCAGCATATATAAGTAGTTTAGCTTTTTCACTTCCCTTCTCAAAGACAATGAGGCAAATGTGTATGTGACGTCACATCCGTGACAAAGGGAAATTTGGGCGGTTTTAGGATATTTTGATGTCGCTCTAAATTGGTTATAATTTTTTGAGATATTTCATATTTGTGTTTAAAAACGTGATAAAAAATTTATATAATATAAAAAAAAATAATAATAATTGTGTTTCAAGCGCAAATCAAGCTAAACTAAATTAGGCTAAATTAGCAGTAAACAAATACAAAAACAGGCGACATCAAAAGCATAAATGCTACTTTATGTAACGATCGAAGTATATTTCGTAATCTGTCAAAGCACTCCAAAATATCCGTATCTCAAAAGTGCTAAAAGAGATGGATGGGTGTCATAAAACGCTCTTTATTAGCATTATCCTTCCCACAAAACATTGTTGGTAAAGCATCACGCTTCCACATTAGCATTCCTTTTTTCTTTTTTTTTCTGAAGAGCTCAGTATTGTTCATTCGGTAATTTTACCGATTTGACATGTCATCATCATTGCTCTCTTTTTTTTTTTATTATTTTGTATGTGGGTGAGAATGTGTATGTGCGTGTGTGCGTGCGTGTGTGCGTGCGTGCGTGCGTGCGTGTGTGTGTATTCATTAGTTCACCTAAAACCTATTAAAAAATCCCATACCGTTCACCTAAACCGAACACTTCCAGCCAGAGTCGTGAGGCCGTCAGGAGACCCGAGGAAGGACCAAAGGAAAGAAAGAAAAGGTTAGCTCTGTCAGCATATATAAGGAGTTTAGCTTTTTCACTTCCCTTCTCAGAGACAATGAGGCAAATGTGTATGTGACGTCACATCCGTGACAAAGGGAAATTTTAGTGGTTTTAGGGTATTTTAATGTCGCTCTAAATTGGTTATAATTTTTGAGATATTTCATATTTGTGTTTAAAAACGTGATAAAAATTTAATATAATATAAAAAAAATAATAATAATTGTGTTTCAAGCGCAAATCAAGCTAAACTAAATTAGGCTAAATTAGCAGTAAACAAATACAAAAACAGGCGATATCAAAAGCATAAACGCTACTTTTAGTAACGATCGAAGTACATTTCGTAATCTGTCAAAGCACTCCAAAATATCCATATCTCAAAAGTGCTAAAAGAGATGGATGGGTGTCATAAAACGCTCTTTATTAGCATTATCCTTCCCACAAAACATGGTTGGTAAAGCATCACGCTTCCACATTAGCATTCCAAAGCAGGCGCGATGCTAGATTAGCTCGGATCAGACACGAATGGTCATCTTGAATCCTGAAAGACATCTCTTCCTTTAAACTTTTGACTCAGTAATGCTTGCTACAAATAACCAAAACTAAGTTGCCGTATGTTTATTCATGAAGCATTTAGAGATGGGTCAAGCCATATTTTGAGAGTTAAGCTCCTTACAAACTGGCCATCTAAGCCAGCTTTTCCCTCCGACTCGCTGTCCTGTGTGCAAAGGGTCGATGCGGGATGGGGAGAGTTGAAGTTGACCGGCTTCCGACATAGCAATAGAGGGGAAAAAAAAGTTTAACACCTGACACTTTCTGTCTACTTACCTTTGTGTTGCGTCAAATTGCATCTATTTATCTTAACGAAGATTTGAATTCCGCTACTGGTCTAGAAATCACTGAAGGGTTTAGGTCCTGAAAACATGCTAATTAAATATAAACCCATTAAGGCTCTGAGGTCAGCAACTCGGGCCAGTTAGTGGGTTCCAGAGTTCAAAACAAACATGGTGAATCAGCATTTGCCTGTTATGCTGCAAGTGTAAATGTAACACTCTCGACTGATCACCAACCAATTGGTCAATAAATGTGGAAATGGAGGCGAATGAGTAGATATTTTGAATTTGGGGCTTTTGAGAATTTTGTGAATGGGGAATAATAAATGAGAGGGCTTGAACACGTTGAAGTTGGAATGATTTGAATCAGTCAAATAATGTTGCGGGAGAAGTGATTAATTTAGAATACCTCCTAATGTGGGATTTTTGGGGGGTGAAAATTTGGGAATTTTTGCTATGTGCAAAATGGATATGTTGAAATGATAAGTTATTCCCTGGGAAATTGAATTAGCTGAGTAATATATTTTTTAAATGGGAACGATGTGACTTGGTTTTGTGTCAAAATATGTTATTGAGATTGAATAGGCTTTTTTTTGTGTGTGTGTTTGGGAGTAATTTAAAAGTGAAAATGTTGAATTTTTGGTTAATGGGAAATTTTGGTATATTGCGAATAGTTCCCAGGATAAATTGAATGATCTGAATGATTTAAATGTCAAAATGGAACAATGTAAATGTTTAATGTTAAATGTGCCATTGGGATTGAACGATCAACAACTAATGTGGGAAATTCGACCTCATGGGGAATATTTGGATGGAAAATGTTGATTTTGGGGAAAACTTTGAATATTAGGAATGAGAAAAATGCTAGCCCTTAAGGCGTGAATTTTCGGAATGTGTTTTAATTGGAATGATGTGAGTCGGAGGAATTATGTGGCAAGAGATGCATGTCAAAATGGTGGAAGGAATAAAAAATAGAAGTAACGTGTGTAAAGGCCTTCAGCCTTCACGCAACAAAAATCCAGAGTATTCAATGGAATCTAAAATGTCTGAGATAGAAAACTCACACAAGCACTGGGAGAGCATCCAAACTCCAGAGATTTGAATTCAAAATCATAATTGGGAGTCAGACGTACAAACCACGGTGCTGCGCATTAACATCCCTTGCATTAACAACCACATTTGGTTCATCCATCTAAAAAGCACAACACAAGCTCAGCTATGGAAAGCTTAGCTTTGAAAAGCAGTCAAATTCCCATTCCGGCCGCAGTGCAGTATCGAAGAACATAAGCAGACATTTGAAGTGACTAATGCATATAATATTTTGAAGCACTTGCAAATGGAATATAATTTTTTGCTGCTGCAGCAACCCATCTCTGACTTTTTCCTCGCTTTCTCTTCCTCCAGCCTCTTCTTTGCACTCATTTATCCTTCCTATACAGCAGCATATGCTACACACTCTTGACTTATTTAAAAGGATATGCGGCGCGCGGTGAAATGATTCATCCGGACGCGCCGCATTACTCATGAGCCGCCAAACTTTTTAATAGTCCACGCTAGTGAACGGATTGCCGCCCGAACTCTTTTGCCCTAATTTTGCCCCGCGTGAGTGATGACATCGTCGGCGCTTTAACGACTAAGAGAAGGAAAATGAGATGAAGGCTGAAAACATCCTTCAAACTTAAGTTTTGGTCATCTCTGTGTCCGTCACGCATACACATACATGTAGGGATGTGGCGTTGGTGTGTTCGCAGCGACACTGGTGAGTTACAGTGCTAATGAGAACTTGAATGTGACCCACACACAACAGACAGATGACAAGAACACAATGACACACACATAATTCACAGCAAACACACACAGGAGTGAACTTTCACAAGCAACTCAGCGTCATACTGTACAGTTACATTCGGAGGTGACAGACATGCGCAGAGAATAGAAGAGAGAGAGAGAGGAAGTGTGCATCGGAGATAAGAGGGGAAAAAAATGGAAATGCAAATGTTACGACGAAGCAGCCGTCAATTCGCCATCAGCAAATGATGCTTAGCCACTTCCATAAACACTAAAGTGAATCTTTTTTTTTTTTTTTATAACAGCAGTTTTATTTAAGCCACTTTGAGGACTTTGTAAAAGTTCGCATCAAAAAAAACAAAAAAAAAACGACACCTCCGATAAAAGCCAATGATGCTCAATGGCGGTGAGGTGAGGAGGAAGGTGCGCCGTTGCGGTGGCCCCTGATCCCACACGGCTCATAGCAGCCCATTCATCTCCATTATAGCAGCTATAGAGCACGTGACTGGGAGGCCCCGGGAAGAAAAAGGTGCAGCTGATGGAACACGTGGGGAGGAGCAGAGGACAGCTGGGTGGGCTGTTGAAGGTGAAGATGTTCTGTTTTATGCTTGCGAGAGTCGCGTGAAACCGGAGAATTGTGACCTGTTGCATTCGCCGCTGACAAGGTCTAACCAAAATTAATACATTCCTATATCCACTTGTTAACTCTTTCACTGCCAGACGTTTTCAGAAACGGGTTGTCCCCACTGCCAGCCGATTTAAGCATTTTGACTGATCTTTCAAGGTCCACAGAAAATGTTGTGTTTGGACTATGGAAACACACATACTACCAAATGAAAGATTGGACTCTCAGCTTTCATCAGAAAAAAAAGTTTGTTTCTACCTTATTCCGTTCTTCAGTAATCAACAATAGAAAATGGTTACTTTCACCGAAATTCTCTCTTTTGAAACAAAAAACGGAGAAAAAGAGCTTTTTGTGAAACGATGTTATTTCATGCACTCTAGTGAATTGTACACTCTTTTTGTCCATGAATGATGCCACAAACACCTAAATAGTGCTTTACTTCTGTAAAACGCTTTCACCAACAATGAAAAAGTGTTTTTTGATTGCAAAATACGTTTATTTCCATTCAACAGTGTAACAATTTGACAAAACAATTTCGCAAACTATTTACAAATGTGTGCAACTGTGGTACTACTTACAATTATGTGGATGTTTCAAATACAGTTTTTCCTTTTGTAACGCTCTCCTGCGTGCAAGGAGACGCCAGGACTCGCACAACAGTTTACTTTCACTTTCGCATTGGTCCGTTTTGCGTGCAAACGTTACACTTTCTTGACGGCCTTTTTTTCCAGGGAATAAAAAGCAAGTAGCAGACTGTACACACTTCCTCCGATGAATATGCATTGGACTCGGGGCACTCTCCGTCGTCCGATCGAACGTCCGCCTGTGCGTGCTCAGTTGCGCTCCGCGTTACGACACCGTCATAGCCGCCGCGTCAGCGGTTCCAATTTCGCCGTCAAGCTCGGATTCACCTTCATCATCATCGATGATGATCATCGTCGTCATCAATGTACTATTTTAGCGTTGGTCGATGCCTTTCGTCTTGTAAGTGTAGAGCTGCTTGCAAACGCTCGCCATTGCCCGTTCCCTCCTCCATCTAGCTCCATCTAACGTCTTCTACTGCCGCGTCAATGCTTCCCAACCACGGAGTCACCACCCTCATCTTCATCATCGATGATGATCATCGTCGTCAACAATGTGCTCTTTCAGCGATGCTTTTGGTCTTTGAAAAAAACGTCTCGGGCGTGAGCTCCTCGCGACCGGCCGCCATTTTTCCTTTGTCTTCCATTCTCATCTCCTGCTCGACGCTCTAGCTCCGCCTCTACTGATGCCCACCCGATCTTGTCAAAAGAGAGTCATCGCTGCCCTCTAGGGGCCAAAAATAGTCATTAGGCACAACAGACCGGCTGGAAACCTTCACCACAGCTCCGGAAGCCTTGCCCGCACACGTTTAAAAAAAAAATAAAATAAAATTTGGATGACGTCTTTAGACGTCATTGGCAGTGCTCCGTAGGTTTTTACTTGACGTCTATAAACGTCAATGGCAGTGAAAGAGTTAATATTGGTAGTAGCACTTAATTAATAGGAGAATGTGGAATTAATCACATTTTTTAATTGAATGCAAATATTTGACATAATAAGTTTTTTTTTTTTTTTTTTATGCAAACAGATTTCAGTCGATGAATAGGCATTGACATCAGCATTACCCCCTGTGCTTTATAAGCCTGGCGGACTGCCAGGCTTTTCTTGAAACCAGGTGAAGCGTCTACATCCCACCCTTAGTACTTTGAGACCTGACTGTGTTAAATGAACATTCCTAGCAAAATCAAGAACTATAGATAAATATAGAGCACATTTGTAAAGTCTAAGGCCGCAATTAGATTTGTTTTAGTTGAAAATTTTCACCGGACGAAAACTAGAACTAGACTACTACTAAAACTAAACTAGACAAAAACCTTCAGTAATAAACAATAACTGGGACTTAATCAGCATGCATTTTCGTTGACTAATGAAGACGAGATGAAAATGTACTCCACGTAATAAAAACTGGACTAAAATCTATGGACTATTTAAGTCATGAACAGAGACAAGACAAACATTTTGTAAAATTTTGACCCTGTGACACTCATGTGACACATAGTATATATATTTATATATATATATATATATATATAATTTTTTTTAAATAAAATTTTCAAATTATGTTTTTTATATCCCTTTTTTATTTAACTTTTAGTCATTTATTTATTTATTTAGTCATTTATTTACTTTGAATGTTGGCAGTTGGTCCTCCATACTCCACGTTGAGAGGTTAAAAAAAATAAAAAATTAATTATAGTTAAAACCGTAACTTTGATCCAACGGCTATAACGTTCCAACAATAATGTTAATCCGACCGCTACCTCTGGCTAACTTATTTAGCTTGTACCATGGAGCCGTAGTATATGACGTGTGTGAAGTTGTTTATCATCAAAAAGATGAGCGAAAATTTGAAGTGAAATAGTTTTAGATCCCAAATGTTCAACATTATCTGCTGACAAAAAAATGGGGTAAAATGATTGTCCTGACTAAAACATTGACATTGACTAAAATAAACACTAAAATACTAGATTTATAGTCGACTAAAAGTTGATTAAATAAAAACGGAATGAGGTTGATTAACTATGATAAAAACTAACAACGTGATTAAAACTGTACTAAAACTGAGACTAAATGTAAAAATGTCTGATAAAATGAACACTCATTTCTAGGCTACAAATGTGTGGTACCATTAAGGTTCTGGGTGGTGGATGCTTTCATACTATCCATCCATCCATTTTCTTAACCACTTGTCCTCACAAGGGTCGCGGGGGCTGCTGGAGCCTATCCCAGGTGGCTTCGGGCAGTAGGCGGGGTACACCCTGAACTGGTTGGCTTTCATATTATTATTATTATTATTTTGTATAGCTGCATCTTTTTCCTGTTGTTACTTAAAATTTGTTACTCAGTCAAAATAAGTAATAACAACACAGTTCGATGAGTTTGGAATCAAAGTTAGATGATGAAAAGTGCTTCCCAGTTCTCCCAAAAGACTTCTTCCAAGCAATCAATCTCCATTGTTTTGCTGTGCTGGAGTTCCACAACAGCAGCATCTGCGGTGCAATTACTCTCAAAGCGGGTTGGCACCGGTGGAGGTGGTGGGTGGGTAAGGTCAATCCTCTGGTGAGAACCACCTGTTTTGTCTGCAGTCAATCTTCAACTCAACCCCCTTTTTATCTATTCATGTCATCCTTCTTCACTCAACAACTTCACCGCCCACTCTCACCTAACAAAATCTATCACTCTTGGAATGAGGAGCCTGAAACCCAATAGTTGACACTCTTTTTTGGAAAGTGGAGTGGGGGAAATAAATAGAAGGGATAGTGAAGTTAAGTTTAATTTGGTTGGTTGGATGGAACTTATTATCATTTCTCAAAGCAAATGAAGCTAAATTGATTACTCTAAAAACAATTGGTTCAAACTTCTTTTTTTTTTTTGCCAGTGTCAAATTGATACACGTAGTTGGATTGGTCCATTTTTGACCCAACTTTTTTTTCGAGTGTACTACGCCCTATTCTGCCAAATTTGGCCATCGTAAGAATGGAACTCAATTGTGAACAGTATACTATTTCTTGTTCTCCTTAAATAAATTTACCTCGAACCAATGCTACAACTATAGCTGAACAACAAAAAGCGATTTTGTTGGGCACCAATTGAATGGAAAATAACCATGGTTTGATATGTCCTCATGTAACCTCTTATATCTGAACTGTTGTAAAGCACATGTGAAACGGAATCGAGCCTGGGAACTCTTAAGTTGAATGCCTTGTTTATACTGCAGTCCTCCCTGTTTCAAAAACATGTTTTCTAAGCAGGACACCTGCAGTCCTCCCTATTTCGAGGACATGTTTTCGAAGCAGGACACGACTCATAGAGAGGGTGCCTGGGAGAGGGCTTGGCCAGCCTGGCTTCTCACGCTCATCCCTACTTGTTAAAGAATAAAAGACGGAGCGGCACGCGGTTTGGGTAGAGTCAGCTGAGGGACGCGTACGTTCGCCCAGGCGTTAAGCAGCTCGTTTTACCTGGACCGTCGGCTCTCCGGTCCAGTGTCAAGGTAAGCGCTGATGAGATTATATTATACTGCTTAGCGTTGAAGTGTGTTGATTGCTGTTTGCGGGGAATAAAGGACACAATTATTCTAGCACAGTATATCAGTCTCTGTGTATTCATTGTTGCCGGCGATCACTCACGATCCTGCATAAAAATATAAAAGTGAAGCAGTGTTTTCCACAAAACACCAATGCATTAGCTAGTGCAGGTAAACCTAATACAGTGACTAGCAAGTAAATTCTGTTGGCGCTGCCATTATTTCCTGCAGGGTAAAACGAAGACCAGACACAATGTGACACCCACCTGCCCGCTAGTGTTTGCTCACATGCTTAACATGATTGACTGTGGTGGCACGCACATGCTTCTTGCGTGTGCGAATGTGTGCCTACAAAGAGTCGCACAGGAGAGGGGGTCACAGTTCCTCCTCAGTGCCTTTGAAAAAGCCTCTGGCAGATGAATAATTTAAAGTCTGAGAGGGGCTGCCAGCGCCACTGTACGGCAAAAAACTGCAGCCGGAGGAGACAAAGCACAGTAGCGAAAGCCATGTTTTAAAGGTCATCAAAATATTAAATAATTCATTTTTTTAACCACTTAAAGCAATGCTCCACTGTTACACGCATCATCATAAACAAAGTATTTCTAAAATGATTACAATGTCAAATCTTGTAACAAACGTTTACACCATCTTCAAAAATGAGCTAGTTGCCTTTTAAAGGGCAAAGAACCATATTTGGTAACTTCAAAACGGATGTCACATGCCTTATTGCAAGGCAGCTAAATCATGCAATTTCTCCCAGGCATCACTGAACACTGGCAACAATAATAAAGAAAAAGGTATAATTAATTGCACTGTAGCACATCCATCCTTTTTTTTTACTGCTTATTCTCACTCAGGGTATGAGTCAACAGGAGTCTATTCTAGCTGATTTGGGGCATGCAAACAATCAGACAGTTTAGCTATTAATGACTAATTAATTACTTTAATTATTAAAGTAGGAGGAGGCTGGATTACCTGGCGAAAACTCACGCAACCAGGGTGAGAACTAAAAATTTCACACCGAAACTGAAATTCAAACTTTGACATTATTATGAATTTACAATAAAACATTTTTACTTTCAACCCTTTTAACAACGAACATATTATAATTCCCGAGGGTTTATTTTGGGCTTTATAAAGAATAAACGACAAGAGAGCTGCTATTATTTTGAGCTGCTTGTTTTGCAGGCTAACGATGCTAGACGGTTGACTCATAAAATGACACTAGAAATGCTGCACTGTATTTCAAAAAATTATCAAAATAACAGAAAAAGTCACAAATGAGGAGAATAAAACAATAACGATTGCTGTTTTTGACATATTGGAATAGTAAGTTCAATGCTAGTAAAATTAAAATAAAATAAAATAAAATAAAATAAAATAAAATAAAATAAAATAAAATAAAATAAAATAAAATAAAATAAAATAAAATAAAATAAAATAAAATAGTCAAATCTCCTCTAGTAATGTCTTGTTTAGTGCCTAAAAAAATCTCAGAAGAGGATTGTATACTTTGGATGATATTTTGCGGCCACTTGCTTTACATGCAGCCCCCACATTTTTGCCATGTGGTTGCCGTGGGCGTTTTGTGTTTTTTTAAGAAGACTTATGTGCTATCATAGCTCTGGCTCAAGGCAACTTCGAGGGATAATTGTGAAGTGACAGACAGTGGAAAGCAAATAAATCCTGTCAACCAGTCCAAGACATGTCTTTAGAACAGGCAATTTTAAGAAAAATAGGAGACGGAGTCGGGCACACCAACATTTCATGACTGCACAGAGAAACTTGAGAAATCAGACATCAGTACTCAATTAACTATGCTAAGGATATAAAGTACCAGGGAAATGAGAGAGAGGACCGGGTCACCAATCTTGTTCACATTCTGAAGAACCTTGTTAATGTTCAGACCTCTTATTAATAAAGATTGAGTGGATTGGATTAGCTCAATACTTGCACCCCTTTTTTTGTGGAATACTTGATCCAGCACAGACACACCCACAATATAAGATGAGTTTTCAGACCCCTGCAGTAGAACCTCTAAAGTGCAACACTTTGGCAGTCGTTCCATTTCGGAGAAAGGCCTCATCATATTTGTGAGATTTCAGCGTGGTGAGCATGTCAACGACTAAGTACACAAATGTGCTTTGCGTTTCCCTTGGCTTTTATCGGGATGCTAACTGGCCGATGAAAATCCTAAAGCATTATTTAGATTAGTACTTAGTACAAGTCTTTTATAAATGATCAAATACTGTATACAGTTACGATGCACTTTTAATTGGAGTCTTGAGTTACCGGCACAGATGAAGGCACACAGTAAACAGAAGCAATTGCTGTGGTTTAGCATTGCTTTAGCGTTAGCCCTTCTAGTTCACAGAGGGTGAGAATACCTCCTTCTTGAGCTGTTTGACAAGTAAGTAGGCAACCTGTAATTAATTGTGTCAACCAACAGAGGTGCGGTTGATTCAATCTCTCATTGTGAGGCAGAAATGTGAATAACTTCGCCAAATGTGCTTCTGACAGAAATTCTACCACCCCATTGAAAAAATATTATTACCCATAGTCACAGGTGGGTAGTAACGAGTTACATTTACTCTGTTACATTTACTTGAGTAACTTTTTGAAAATAATGTACTGTTAAAAGTAGTTTTAACACACAATGTTTTTTACTTTTACTTGAGTAGATGTGGGAAGAAGAAACTCTACCCTTATCGGCTATATTGGGCTGGCTGCACTAGAGGCCCCATTCCTACATTAGATTTACCATATTTTCACATAAGCGCTCCACTTGGCTGACTGTGTAGGAGCATTTCCGCAGACACATTGCTTATATACAAGAAATGCGGCCCTGGATGAAGACTGGCAGGCATGATGGTTCTCATCATGCCTGCCAGTCTTCATCCAGGGCCGCAAAAGAGTCAACTGAAAGATGACGTCTTGGTGCTTTCGCTTTAAGAAACTGCCACCTGTGGTCGAGGCAGCACCGAGCGAGTTATGCCACAATTTAATAATAATAATATAATAATAATGCATCAGATGTCGATAGCGCTTTTCTGGACACTCAAAGACACTTTACAGGAATGGATACATTATTCATGCACTCACACATTTATACTGTGGTGGTGGTAAACTACTTAAGTAGCCACAGCTGCACTGCAGGTTGAGGTATAGCTGCCAGTGTGCGCCTACGGCCCCTCTGACTACCGCCAAACATTCGCACCTTCCATACACCAGTGTGAGTAGCACTGGAGGCAATGCGTGTGAAGTGCCTTGCCCAAGGACACGACACATGACTTAGGGAGAGTGGGGATGGAACAGCCGACCTTCTGGTTACTGAACGACCGTCGCTACACCCAGATTCACGGCCGCCACAATTTTTGAACGGATCGTGCATGCTTAGGCTAACGCTAACGTTTTTTATTTTTTATTTGAAGATGCCAGCACTTGCACATAATTTTATGTTTTTGTCTGCCTGATGACATTGTTTTTAAAAATAAATCAGATTTCATGTTCAAGCAGTTAGTACTTGAGTATTCTTTTCAGTAAATACTTTTATACTTGTACTTGAGTGATTTTTTTTTTTATGACTACTTTTTAACTTTTACTTGAGTAATAATATTTTTGAAGTAACGCTACAATTTTTGGCTACTCTTCCCACCTCTGCCCATAGTGGATGAAGTCAATTCCTAGACTTACAGGTAAATAAGAACCGACGTCCCAGAAAGTGTCACTCAAAAATCGCACTCTTGTTCCGTGACCCCTCAAATTACACCACGCTGCGGACACGCCATCTGCACGGGATGTATACACACACTACTGTACATTTGTCTTGAAGAGTAAGTGTATTTCCGGATGTGCGAACACAGCTTACGCTTAGAAATATTCTGGGTTGGGTCAGACAGACAAATGGCACCTCCTTGGCAGAGGTGATAAAAAGAAGCACGTATAAAAGGAGGTCAGACGGAGTATAAAAAAAAAGAAGCAGGTGAAGAAAAAAATCTGAAACAGAGGATGTGGTATTTGTCAAAAAGGTGAAAAAAACAACTCACTCTATTCCCCTTCCATCCACCTTCACACATGGGGAAAAAACATGAGTAAGAGATGACGATAAGATCCTCATTATCAGGTCCAGCTCCATTCCTCTCCTCCCTTGCTTTAGTTTTTTTCACCATGCACTATCTGTGCCCGTCAATAAGCTCCCTTCCGCTCCCCCCTCCCACATACGTCCACAATCAAATTACTGTCAAAATGGAGGTGGGTGTTGCGTGGTAGGGCGTATTTAAGGGGGAAGAGGTGTGGAGTGGTGGTGTTGGTGTTCGGTGCAGCCCACTCTCAAAAACCCTCAACCTGGATTGTCAAACGATGCTCGCTCTCTCTCTCTCTCTCCCTCACACACACATACACACACTTGAAGGCTATATCAAGCCTCTGAGGTGGTTGCTAGGTGCTGCCCGAGTAATGATGTGAATAATCAGCCTCTTAGGCTTTGTAATGACGGCTCAGAGGAAGCCATCATTTGCATCAGCTGGAGGAAAAAAAACAAGGTATTTAGCGTATAAGACTCATAGCTCAACACAGCAACCCAAAAACTTTACGCAAGCAAAAAGCACGAGAAAACTGTGTGTGAAGTACAGCAAATGGAAAAAATGGGGGGGGGGGGGGGAACACAGAGACCTTGGCTCAGATACCATCTAAAAATATTATTGTTCTTGACTTTGAAACTTCTAAAAGTATTTGATGATTTGTTTCATTATCAAGAAGTGTTTTTACTTTAAAAAAAAAAAAAAAGTTACAGTAATTATGACTTTACTACTGCGTTAGCATAGGTTAATACATAATAATAATAATGATAATAATAATAATAATAATAATAATAATAATAATAATAATAATAATAATAATAATAATAATAATAATAAACTTTATTACAGACTCTTAAAGGTCCAGGTAAAAGCAAAAAAAAACATTGCATACTAAAAGATATAAAAGTCACATAAAATAACCCTTCCCAACATATTTACAATACAATTAGTAAAAGCCACTTTAAAAATACAAAAAGTCTGAAACTTTGTGCAAATTTGTATGACGGCGCCTACGTAGGAACAGAAATCCTACACCAAGCAGTCTCTGTACTTCCACGTAAAACCACACTGCCCCTTGACTTTATATCAACTATCCATTTTGTTTTCAAGATTCACATTAGAAGAAAAAAATGTCATTAAGCTACTTTGTTGTAAATAACCCAACACTCTGCAACCTTAAACATTTTCGCTAAAACAGGCCACACCGATACATGCAGGTCAAAAATTGGGTGGCTAAATTTGTCATTAAACTGCTGATTTTACTGTAAAATGTATCCCAGTGCTTTGATGACATTGTGAGCTTGGTGTAAACATCGTTTTACCTTGCTATACATTGTTACAAGCATATGTAATCATTCCAATACGGACATGCCAAACAAGTAAAGCTTACATATTTCACAGCATTGAACCTACACTAGTTTCTGTAGTTACATTTGTTTCTGTTGATAAAGTGATTGTGATGCTTTGTACAGATTATTGGAGGATTGTTTGTCTCAGCTCTTAAAGCCTTGACGGGAGTAAAAAAAACAATGAACCGCTCTGACGTTTGAACTCGATTACCTCAAACATCTTAGGTCATGCATCCTTTAAAAATGAATAGGCTCGGAGCATTCGCGCGTAAGCCAATAAACCCTGAGAGTTGCAAGATGATCGATTGGAAATTACAACTGGAAGTGAGCCAACCGTATACCTTCAGATGACAAATGCCTTAAGTTAAGTCTCCTCACAATCAATCACATCACTTTTTTGATAGAGATGATAGGTATGGCATAATGTCTTATGATTGATTGGCGACCAGTCCAGGGTGTAGTTTGCCTTTCAACCAAAGTCAGCTGGGATAGGTTCTAGCTCCCTGTGATCCCGAACAGGATAAGCAGAAAATGGATGGATGGAAAAACATAATAGTAGGCTACATAAGAAACATTGCACGACTTTGTTTATTGTTCATGTTTACTGTTTAACGGTTACATTAGCCACGATGCTAATCCTAGCACAACACGAGGTATCCTGACTGGTCAACTGATATTCTAGAACCCTGCGTTAGAAGTGCAACTGTCAAAAAGGTGTGTGTTCATTTCTTTTCATAACACTGTGGAGAACAAAGATAATTCCGTTTCACAAACAAAAATGGTTTCCTCTACTTTTTGCCTAGTCTAAAGGTACGATTGGTGAACATTACAATGGCGCTCTAGAATGGTCAGCTTACAACATACTGTTCTTGTTTTGATTCAGAATGTAGAGAAAGAATTCAGCTGCTGCTGAGTGGACTAGTAGCTCTATTCTAGTAGGATACAACCACGGCCACCCCAAAGCAAAGCAAAAAAAAATAAAAAATCCTAAACTATTTCCTTTATCACCATTAACAGAAAGGCTTGACGTAGCAATTTTTCAAAATAGCTACAGCACATTAGATAAACAATATAATTACTTTATTGATTGAGTGTTTTCCCCATGTTTAATAAGCAGCAAGTACAATTTAGTCCATCCCTAGCAAATCTAGTAGTCAAATGCGAGACCGTCACTTTAAAAGTTCTTTTGACTCGTGTCACACATAACTCTGTAAAAAACATTCCCAACATCATACAATGCCATACCCTCATGCACGCACACGTGTGCACTTTCATCCATTGACAGAAAGGCTGATTAAATGAGAGGGGATTATATTTCGGGCCAGGTGCTCAAATGAATTGCTCTCGCCCACCCCACCGCCTTCCAGAAAAATAAATAGAATGAAACCTCGAGAAAATTACAGTGCGTCTGGGGAAGTGACACATATTGTCAGATCCTGTCTGCACACATCACTGGGTATTCTCTCTAATCTTTAGCATTTTTGCTATTGTCGCCGCCACCCCTTCTCTGCCTCCAGGCTTTCTTGGCTACACGCTACATGTGCTAATTCGTACAGTGGTTAAATGGGATCTCTGCTATTCATGACAGGTACTGCTGTAGTCATTAGTTACGCTCTAAAAAGGAATCAGCTGTTACATTAAATACTGTATATCTAGTGATATAACCAATATCCTATATAGAAAGTGAAACTGAATAACGGCTTCAAATATTGGTTATCGGCTTCCTTGACTACTAATAATCGATATTCTATCTTTTTTTAAATTAATAAATTTTTTGTATGTGTGTGAGTATGTGCATGTGCGTGTGTGTGTGTGTGCATGCGTGTGAGTGTGTATTCATTAGTTCACCTAAAACCTATTAAAAAATCCCATACCGTTCACCTAAACCGAACACTTCCAGACAGAGTCGTGAGGCCGTCAGGAGACCCGAGGAAGGACCAAAGGAAAGAAAGGAAAGGTTAGCTCTGTCAGCATATGTAAGTAGTTTAGCTTTTTCACTTCCTTTCTCAGAGACAATGAGGCAAATGTGTATGTGATGTCACATCCGTGACAAAGGGAAATTTGGACGGTTTTAGGATATTTTGATGTCGCTCTAAATTGGTTATAATTTTTGAGATATTTCATATTTGTGTTTAAAAACGTGATAAAAATTTAATATAATATAAAAAAAATAATAATAATTGTGTTTCAAGCGCAAATCAAGCTAAACTAAATTAGGCTAAATTAGCAGTAAACAAATACAAAAACAGGCGACATCAAAAGCATAAACGCTACTTTATGTATTCATTAGTTCACCTAAAACCTGTTAAAAAATCCCATACCGTTCACCTAAACCGAACACTTCAGAACCCAGCCAGAGTCGTGAGGCCGTCAGGAGACCCGAGGAAGGACCAAAGAAAAGAAAGGAAAGTGAAATCCAGCACCAACCACCAACCAGAGTTGGAGTATCTCTAATTGTACTATTAACTAGATTTGAATTTGACTTCCAAAAAATGGTTTGCTGCCTTCTTGAACCTCTTGAACATATTTGGCTTTTGCGGAGGTCTATGCGCCACTGTTTAATGGTGCAGCTATTAGTCCAGCCCGCCTGTGATTACGTGACTTGAATGGCTGAGACAGCTAGCATGGAGATGTGCTTGAACGTTCATGTTCTGTCTGTAACAGGACATGCTGTTAGCGGATGATGATGATGATGATGACTCAGTGATGTAAGAATGTCACCAGAGCGTCTGGGAGCTCTGGGAACTGTGACTGGTTTTGTATGTGTGTGTGTGTGTGAGTGTGTGCCTGTCTGCTCTCAGAGCTTCATATCAACGTTGTCAGTGAAATCTTTCTTTCTAGTCCTTCAGGCTGTCCCTCTTCTATTAGACCTTGGATCAATCGCCAGAAAAAAACAAGTGCATTATTGTACCTTTAGGGGTACAATGACTTGTCACTGGGGTGATACTGCGTTTTTGAACCCTTGATGCTTGATTTTTATATTGTTGTATAGTACCTGTAACCCTTTCACACCAGGAAAATGTACCAGGAGACCAATAAAGAATTGTCAATTAGTGTTAATTGTATCTTTGAGGAGGTAATATCACTTCAACTCAATCCTTATTTATACCTGAATGGTGTGTAAAAAAATAAAAAAAATAAACAATCAACAAATAATCTTTGCTTTTTTCTGTGCCTCTCAAAATCAAGCGTCTAACATCAACAGGGTCATTAGAAGATGGACCGATTCAAAGATGTGACTGTTGGACTTATTAATATGTATTAACTGTCCCTCAACTATCAGAAATTGTTCAAGAGGGGAAAAACAAACAGAGCCAAGCAGCTTCAGCCATTTGTTGTTTGCTCAAGCGTTGCTTTAATATGAGCAAGAGGAGCTCAAAACAGGAAGTGCTTGTCATGTCTGATATATAGCTGAAACGCTTGTTTGATTTAATTATGCTCTGTCGAGTGAACCAGCTCAACAGCACGCAGGAAGTCAGGGATGTTGGCAGAAAACCGTTGCGGAAAGTATCATTTATCGGCAGAGGTGGCAAAAGTACTCACTTTGTACTTTAGTATAATGAACAAAAATATAAACACAACACTTTTGTTTTTGCTGCCATTTTTCATGGGACTTTCACTGTACACAAAAAAGCAATTTGCTCTCCAATATTGTCCATAAATCTAAATCTGTGTTAGTGAAAGTTAGCTACTAAACTTCACCAGGTGTCGTATATGAAGATGCTGATTAGACAGCCTCATTTTGTACAGTCGTACCTTGGGCTGCCCACAATAATTGCCACTCTCAGAAGTGCTCACTAATACAGACATAACCTTGGATGGTGAGCCACATACTGCTTCACCAAATCAAAAGACAAAGACATCACCTGATAACATGAAGCAGGATGCTTTTACTGTTTATAACACTGGTATTTAAAATGTTCACATGATAGATGGATGGATGATTTATTTTGCCAACACTTTCATGACTCACACATTCTACAACATGTTATTGTACAACACTAATAATAGCATTAACAACATTCAGGCCTTAATGCTGATTTGTTTTAGTGAGGTTCCAGCTTAATGGAATTCTATTTATAAATCGATGATTCAGTAGTCTTAAAAGAACAAATGCCTTTCCAAACGCACATGCAAAAAAGCTGAGCAAACCGAGTCCCACTCGCTGCACATACTGCATAGCAGCTACATCTGTTCCATCGCACCGTGCAGGTTTGTTGTTGCCCAAAAAGGCGTGAAGATGCAGATGTTCTCAAATGTAAATACAAACTTTCCACATTATCTGACTCGGCGCGCGGCGCATTTGTGTGTGCGGGATGATGTTTTGAACAGCGGCCATTTCCACTGCGATGAGAAGCCCCCCACCCCCACCCCGCCCGCACCCCCCTTCAATCTCGCTTCTCATCTTGTCAGAGAAAAATCAAAGCTAACACATCACCCACTCGTCAAATCATTCAACTGAGCATAACAGCGACACTGTGTAAGGAAGAACAACTCTTTATTTCCGCTGAGTGAAAACAGTGATTGTCTTATTCTGTTACGGAAAATATACATTTTAATGGTTGTATACTAATAGTTGGGTCTCTGGAGTTCCTTCTGAGTCATCAAATTGAAATTAAACAACCATTTAAATATGCCCATGTTTCTATGATGTACTGTCACTCACAGTATAATTTAGTTGTGAATTTGTATCCTCTAAGAAAATGCCTGTAAGTGAGCCATATTAAAATCAACCAAGAATTTTAGCTCTTTCATTTTGTCTTCAACTTGAAAAATGAAATGTTGGGGGAAAAAAAACTATCACACAAGATTTTGAAACCTCATACTTAGCGAGATGTATGCAAACAAACTGGGCTATACTGAGCGAGGCCTCTCATAGTCCACAAATGTTCTCCTGTTTTATCAAATTTTCCTGACTCTAAACTTCAAAGGTTAGTGAAACTATATATGTTACTTTTCTCAGAATAGTACGGTTAGCATGGAACTGCCAATGTGGAGTGAACATTTATGACTGGTGAGTATGTCAAAAACTCTCAAATACGTTCGAAAATACGAGTAGGTTTGAACGTACTTGTAGGTTAAATGCTACAACCGTGGCCTATTTTCCCATAATGCCATGGGGCAGTGGTGTCCAAACTCGGTTCTCGAGGGCAGGAGTCCTGCAGATTTTGGATGTCTCGCTGCTCCAACGCGCCTTTTCCTTTTTTTTTTCTCTCTTTTTTTTTTTTTACCTAAAACCTATAAAAAAAATCCCATACCGTTCACCTAAACCGAACACTTCCAGCCAGAGTCGTGAGGCCGTCAGGAGACCCGAGGAAGGACCAAAGAAAAGAAAGGAACGCGCCTTTTCCAATGAACAGGATTGTTGTCAGGCTTATGCAGAGCTTGCTGATGAGCTTCAGGTGTGTTAGAGAAGGGAAACATCCAAAACCTGCAGGACTCCACTGTCATGGGGTATTACTTACACAAGTGAAATTATACCAATACATTCAAAAATTTAATAAAAACGTTGTTGATTTATTTTTACGTCTGCAATACATGATTTAGATTCGACATTTTCCCCCATAATGCAACAGGGTATGGACTTGGCATGCCCAAATACTGCGTGGCATGGGAAAATATGCTTTGTTTGTAGCATTTAGCCTACAAATACGTTTGAACCCAATTGTGAGTGTGTTCCAACGTACTTGCGAGTACATTCGAAAGAATTTAAAGGTTTGAACATACTCACAAAGACGTTCGAACCTATACTTTTCACCTTGGCAGTTCCACGATTCTGTGGAATAGCACCATATGGAGTAGCCTTCTTGTAAATGTTTGTGTTTTGTTTTTCAGAAATGTGTAACTATGTACAACATGTTCGTTTGTAAAATAATCAATCACTGAACAATATCATCAACAGAAGACAGGGTTTCACTCCCCAGTTGTCATGATAACAAAAGCCGGACTCCAGGCAGCATACAGTCTCTCTCGTGTATCAAACAAGGCAGTCTTCGCAAAGTGGCTAATTTCAGGGAGACAAGTACTGGGGGATGTAAAGTGTGCTATAGTTCTTGATCCTTGAAGTATTTGAATGAAATCATGTCACAGGTATTTGTGAACTGTTCTAAATTGTGGATAAAATGCTTAATACGTCTCTTTCAAACAACTGCCGCAGAACGTAATAGAGAAAACAGAGTGATACTATAGAAAAAATATGGAGAAATGAAGTGATGAGAGTTGAGGTTCAAGTTGGCCACTTTCATTGTGATGCATTGCAGAGAGGAGAAATGGGAACAGAGAGAGAAGGTGTTTACTGTACATGGGAGTGTTCTTTTTCCAGCACACACACACACGCTCTCACACACACACGTTTCCTTATCTACTGCTTGGGATGGAGGAAGCAAACACTGGTAGCTCATTTGAAAGAGGACTTTCCCAGCATCTATTTGAACTGGGCCCAGAGGCAACTTAATTGAATTGCAAGGAGAACTTGTAGAGAGTAAGTTTTGCACTTGGCATTTGTATAATTCACGGGGAGTAAGAGTTGCAGCCTCTTCAACCTCGCGTATACAGCAAAACACAAACTGCATATCACATCGGGCAATATAAATTTGTTCTTTATGCTGCATATTTGGGAGAGATGACTCGCCCGTTTAAAACTAGTTTTTACAATTAAAGCTCAAAATGGAAAAGCTAAGGGGCAAGTAAAGCAATTACCGACATTACTACAAATGAAGAAAAACAAATATCAGTTTTCTTGTTGTCAGTGGAGGGATAAATGTAATGTGGTCATTATGAACTGAGTAAATATGTCAAAATGACCTTTTTTGACCTAACTTTTGATTGGTTGATTGTTGTACTCTTGTTGTACTGTATGGTGAATTTGTTTTAAAAATGATGACAAATCTTAATCAAAAGGTATGGAATAAAAGCAACGTTTTTAACCTGGATTTTAAAAGCATTTACACTTGGGGCTGACTTCACTTCAGTTGGTAGCTTATTCCGTTTAAATGCCGCTTTACCATGTTAACTTTGAACTCTGACCCGAGTGTGCAGACCTCAAGCATGTAAATTAAGTAACATTTTATCTAGATTAAAAACAGTGCTATTCGATGTATATTGTAAGCATATGTAAATCGCCAATGGAGGGGGCTGCCAAATAAAAACTCATTCAGGGTGTCACATGGGTTAGGCAGCTCTAATGTTAGATAAATCAAAACAGCATATTAACATCCTAAATCAGTACAGATACATCCATCCAACCAACCAACCAACCAATCATTCATGCAGCAATCTATCATTTCATTCATTCATGCATGCAGTAGGTGCATCCACACATCCATTCATTCAAATGATTAATTCCTTACAGTCCTTTGGCCAGCATCGAAAATGCAAGAGAGTCACATTGATAATTGATTGATTTCCGTTTGCAGCACCATCCAGCAGGGTTTATACGGTGAACATGTGCGCCAACATCCACAGTTTCCAGCTTGCAAATTGCTGGAAATTAATGTATAGAGACTGGATTAATGTGGGAAGTTAATTCCGATCCTTGGTCATGGAGGACACTCCAATGTCATTTGTTACACTGATGGTAATGTTATTAAAAACCTGGCAGTTCAACATCAGGATAAAAATTAATGGCCCTTGCAGCAAGAGACAGGAAAGTGCATGTTTTACTGAATAACTGAAATAATGAATTCCCATGACTACAATTCAAGAAAAAACTGTAAAGGCCTCCTCTCAAATTGATGACTCATTCAAATAATTACATGGTGTTCTCTGTAGCTGAGTAAATAATACCTCCCTGCTGCTGTTTGAGGAAAGTGATACCCCCATCAAATAAAAGTGTGGTATCAACAGCAGTTGATAAAAAAAATTAATTAAAAAAATAAATTTCAAGAAATATTCTAAAGGCCTCCTCTCAAATGGATAACGCTCTTAAATGTCATCTGGTACTCTGTAATTGAGTCTGGTTGCTATCAGAGGAATTGGTTTAATGGTCTCCCCTCAAATTGATGCCTCCATCTAAAAAAACACTTTGTACTAGTTGCAGTTGAGTAAACAAAAGTCCATAAAACTTATTTGCGGAAATATTTTAAAGGCCTCC
Source organism: Vanacampus margaritifer (assembly GCF_051991255.1). Taxonomy (NCBI): domain Eukaryota; kingdom Metazoa; phylum Chordata; class Actinopteri; order Syngnathiformes; family Syngnathidae; genus Vanacampus; species Vanacampus margaritifer. The sequence continues at coordinate 13,119,782 of NC_135442.1, forward strand.
TCTCAAATGAATGCCTCCGTCCAAAAAGAAGTCTTGTACTCTTTTTGTGTTAATGTATATGAATGTGCCCGGCAACTAGTTGAAGAAATTCTGTACTAAAGGCATCCTTTCAAATAAACGCCCGGTTCTTTATGCAGTTCATCACACAATAATGATTTCCATAGGAATGGAATGGGTAAGTACTGATATCAGGCATCGGGCCGATACGACCTTATTTTTGGGGTATCGAAGACTCGTGGAGCCAGCCGATGCCACCAACTGATACTTAAAGCCAAGAAAATCTGACCGAGTAGTTGGTGCTATACTGGTACTGGTCAATACTAGAACTGGTATCAGTTTGACAATAGTGGTATCTAACATCCCTAAACATAGCAGTAGCAAAGATGTGCTTCTGTCCTGGCTGCTCCGCAAAACATGGCCACGGTGAGCGATCAGTAATAAAAGAAGAAGTGCCCAGCAAAGTCTGACATTTATGTGAAGATACTCACCTTCCAGATGCTATATCAATCACATTTTCTAAGTTATAGTGAGTGCTAAATGTGTTATCTAAGCATTCATATGCTAAATATGGTCAGCTAAACAGTTATAATGAAACTTAAAATATTGACTGTACACTATAAGTAAAGGTTTTCTGATGACAGCTTGGAGCGGGAAAGGATTATTTTTGCTTCTTTGGTTTTGAAACATAAACGTGATGTTGACTGACAGTTGACTGGTATTATTGCACCAGTACCGCCGCGACATGTGGCCGCAAGGGGGGTTGTAGGGGGGGGGGGGGGGGGGCGCAACTGCATGAACGACGCGAAGAGCCCAAAGAAGAGTCTGTGTGAACTGTGAACGGGTCTGTAATTGAAGAGAGGGAGAGGGCCTTAACCTAGATCAGTATCTATCACTCTAACACTCACGTATTTCCACAGAGGGAGGGGCCAATGCCCCTGACGGGAACTGAGTGCATGAAGAAGAAGAAGGAGGGAGCTACAGTATACAGCGACCACATGGACGTGTGACGCCCGTCCCTCGTCGCTCTTGACACAGATGGGAGGAAGACAAAGAGGCAGAGGATGTGAAAGTAACCAAGAGACAATGATGAATAGACGGAGGAAGAGGATAGACATGCTGCGGAGCGGCCCCGGAGACGCAGCCACAAGAGAAGCAGAGAATTATGGGAGTGCAAATTAAATTACACCGGAAGGGACGCTCAGGTCTGGACCTGCAGGAAAGACAGGGCACAGGGGGGGGCCCTGCCTCTGTTTGTGTCTGTGCGTGCGTATGGATCAGAAAGTGTAACGATCACCAAAAAGGATTACGATGGTGAAAAACAAAGTGAATACGAGAGTTAGAGTCACGTGTAAAATGGCTGCTTTTCCTCTTAAACTAAACATTCACACACAAGCCACATTATTAGGTAGATGAAAAATTAAAAAAAAAAAAATGTGTTTGGTATGCCACTGTGACTCTAGTTTGTAATGGTGAAGAAGAGAATTGCATCATACGGAGCTGTTCAATTATTGTGGCTATATTTAGCATGCGATTATGAGAGACTACAGGTGTGCCTCATTAAAGTGTCATTGACTAGCTCTACCAAAGAGGTTTTCAGAACAATCAGTGACAGCCACTGAATTTGGTACCCGGGCCTACAGTGAGGACGAGCCAGATTTAATCTAAATATGTGTTTTTCAGGGTCAATACCGATATGAATTATTAATAGTCAAGGAGGCTGATATTCAATGTTTGGATCCGATATTCATTTTCAGTGAAAGGGAAAATATTAATAAATACAAACTCCAACTCTTGATTTTGTTGAAATTTTTTAAGCATGTCACTTCTATGATTTGCAGAATATTTAAATATTAGTGATTAGACATCTATGTTTTAAAATTCAAACAAAAAATTAGGGACCTCCCAGGGCCACCAGCATGTCTTAAAAAGTTAAATAAAAACTTAAACAAGTATATAGCTCCCTATTGTATTCTACAGTAAATAACGTTGTCCCAAAAAATTTTTATATCTCGGTAAATGTTAAATGAAGTGCACCTATATAGAAGGTGAAGCGAGTTCATAGGGTCAGCAGCACCTCTTATATAGTTAACTGAAAATTTAAATAAATACTTCCCTGATGTTGACAATTTCCAATTAATCTATTATCGGCCGCATGATTCTTCCAAAAGGCAGATGCCGATCAAAATGCTGAATATTGCCGTCGATAATCAGCCCGGCCCATATTGAGTTTATCCCTAATCTAGGGCAGTTAAGATCAATATTTATTTAATCACAATCAATACTGTGCATCATACTCACCAGAAAAATGCATGCAAATCATTACTATTATTATTATTGCTTCACCATTTTGTATGACATCTATCATTAACATTCTATCTCATGAGATTGTCCAGGTGTACCTAATAAAGCGGTGCCTGGGTGGCCGTTTACACATATTGACAGCTGCTTGCACGCAATGTACACCATGATGTCACCCTTCCTTTTATAAACCGCCATATGTGTGACTTGGACCCAGTCCGGCTGGATACTGCTAATCTATCAAGAAGTGACTTGTCTAATGACTTCAAGTCATCCTCTTTATGCAGAAACTTTCTTCGCCGCTATTTGGCACTCGGCCCTAAGGCATTTTAGAAGACATTCATTAAAAAATATGTATTAATAAATAAATAAGGTCTCAGTTATGATGTAAAGTTTCATTTTGAACGAGGGCAAAGTCATTGCCTGAGATGAATGGCAGTCCAGTTTTTCAACAAACTTCATTTTCCAACTGCAGTAAACAGTGTGTTCATGGGGTGATATTTTTAACTGTAGTTAATTCAAATTAACCATTTGCTTTGCTTTTTGTCCTCATGAGGGTGGGAGGTGTATCGGAGAATATCTCAGCTGACTTTGGCCATGATTCGTCCCGGTTGCTAACCAATCACCAGGCACATAAAGTCCAGTCCAGTATGGACAAACAACTCACATTCACACCTATGGACAATTAAGACTAGCCTTCAATGAACTTAAAGGGACATTCAGCGAAAAGAATAGCATTAGAAGCACACAGGAGCACGCACACTACGGTGGCTCAGAGAGACCACATTTCGCAAGCTTACCACCAATTCTTATTTTGCGTGAGAAAATTAGCATTTCGGTGCGCGACGGCAGCTAACAAGAGCAGCTAGCGGGAGGAGCTAGCAAAAAAAAACAAAGCTAGCAAAACTTGCGAGAGCAAAGCAGAAAGCGACAAGCGACGGGCCCGAATCACGGGAGATAGTGACGACGACCTGCAGGCCCCAGCTGTGGAAACCGGTAAGCTGCGGTCGACCCATTGGGTCCGACGCTTGATGCAATACCACCCGGACTAACTACATCCACGAAGTTGTCCTTTGGGCATCCGTAGCAGGAAGATGGCGGCGAAACATGGCAGCTCTAATAAAGTGAGACTACAGCCATTTAATATAATTAGTGATTACTAGCCCTACGATTATAAATGTTAAAAAATATATAAGTTTATGCGATACAACATTTATTTATTTTTGCATACTATTGACATAAACAATCGTTTTTTAAAATGAATGAATTATTAGTTCATCACTAGATGGCGCTAGGGATTACTGAATGTCCCTTTCAAACGCATGCTTTTGGAATGTGAGATACGTTAGAGAATCCACACAAGAATGTGGAGAACATGCAAACACCCCACAGATTGCCAGAGCTGAATTTAAACTTAACTGTGAGGCATCAAATTCATTCCAGGTAAAAACATGATTCCAAATGGTAAGTAAAAGTAATCAACTGTTGGCTCAACAAACATATAAGCTAACAAAACCATTTGCTTTAGTTGTCATTTCAGAATGGACTGAAGCATTAACACCACAGCATTTCCTATGGGCATAACAACTGTAAATGGCTGTTTGCATATTTAATGTAAAACTATTATCCACATAGAACTAGCGTAACCAATGTACAGTGTGTATTCCCCATATGATCCTGAGAAGAGAATAATGTATAATCTCAATAATGAGTTCCAGCATCACCAAATCTCACAGGATGCAAATCAAGCCCATTAAAGCAGCCACTACATTAAATTCATCTTCATCGTGAAAAATAAATGTAATAATTAGCCTTTCATTTGCAGTCACTATGCATACAGTAATGCCTCCTCTCAAATGAACACCTTCTTTGGATAAAAGCATAGCACTCACTTTGTATTCGAGTGAATAAAAGCCTAGTTGGCCTCTTTTTGAGGAAATAAAACTATAATATTCTGTCAAAGTCAAATGGACACCTCCTTTAAATAAACACCTGGTGCTCTTTGCAATTGAGTTGATAAAGGTCCATAGAAAATATTTGAGGAAATATATAGCACAGGCCTGCTCGAGCTTCTTCGAATAAATACCTTTGACATTTGATTAAATAAAAGCCTCCTTAAACTAATTGAGGAGGTACTTCTAGAGGCCTTTTCACAAATTGACAATTACTTCAAATGAATGCCTCGTATGCTCTCTACATTTAAATTTTTTTTTTTAAAAATCCTCCGGGCACTAATTTGTGGCAATACAAAAAACGCCTCCACTCAACTGGATGCCACAATCAAATAAACACCTGGTACTCTACTACAGTGGGGTAAACAAAACAAAAACGGCAAATATAAGAGGAAATACAGCATTGGCCTTCTTTCCTATGAATACCACCTTTAGATAAACACTTGGTAAAGCTCCAGGGAACTATTTGAGAAACATAGTAAAGGCCTCCTTTACAGTGAGCAGAATGAGCAACAGTCACTAATCGAAGATACTTTAAATGCGTCTTCTCAGTTGGGTGCCTGATTCAAAAAAATGCCTGGTACTCTCTGCAGTTGGCAACTATTTCAAGATATACTACATCGACCACCTCTCCAATGGATGCCTCCTTCAAATAAACATACTAGCAACAATTCCGTAAATAAAAGCACCCAGTTTATTCAAGTTTCCACTCAAATTGACACCTCGGTCAAATAAACACCTTGCACTTTCTGCAGTGGAGTAAACATAAGCCCCCAGCAACTACTTGAGAAAATACAGTATAGGTCTCCTTTCAGATGGCCGCCTCCTTCAAATAAATGTCTGCTACTCTCTTTGGATCTCAGTAAATCAAATCTCCCGTGCACTATTTGAAAAAAATATAGTCAAGACTCCCAGAATGATGCCTCAATCAAAGAAACACCTGTTACTCACTGCAGTAGAGTAAATACAAGCTCCAGGCCAATATTTAAGGAAATATGGTTTGTATCGAATGATGTGTACCTTTCAAAGTCATCATGTGATTCCAACCTCATGGATTCCAATGCAACAGGATTGAGAATGGATCTTAACCGTTTGTTGACAGTATTCAAGATGACACCAACATTGAGACAACAATTCAAAATGAGAATGAATAGCTATAATTATCATATCAAGTGGCGTAATGTATTTATTGTCTGGCAGAGTGCTTCTTGAAAGGAGCATCGGTTTGTCATGCAGTCCCGGGGCACCGCGATTTCTCAAAGGTCACTCGGACACCGAGGCCGATTAGGAATGCAGATTGGGCTAAAGGGGCTAAAAGGCGGTCATGGCACTGCCTGAGACTTATTGCATTAGCAAAGGCTATAGCAGTGCTGATTAGATGACACGAGGAAGAAGCGGCAAAAGGGGATAGAGGAAAGAGATTTGTGTATTCACGTAGCATTAAATAAGAGACGTCGCTCATGCTATATGAAACACAAAGGGTAACACTGCAGCACTGAGTTCAGTGCGTGCTTCCAAGACTTCCTTCTATTGAGCAAATAGTAAAAAAATATATATAAAAAAGGGCCTCTTGTGGGGCCTAGTTTGCAGCACCATGGACAGCAAGAAGGCCACAAAGGCAGAATGTGGAGTACCAAAGGTTTAGACTGGAGACAATGCAAAGACTAGCTGCAAACTAGAGCAATACACAAACGCAAAACGTCACAAAGTGTTCCAACTGTGCAGCTGCACACCGAAAGCTTCATTTCTTGAAAGGGAAGACCAAAAATGCAAATATCCTGACATGCCCACCGGTTGCCATGGCGACCGTGAACCCACCCCCTCAAGTCCACTTGTGTGAGTCGTGCGTGCGTGCGCGTGCCCTACCTTGCATTCCTCCATGCACGTCCGAACCGAGTACGCGTCCGTCTCGTATTTGCGCACCAAGAGCTCAAAGTCCCGGTAGTTGTCCTCCGCCTGCCGGTCGAGGAGCTGGTAAGCCCGGACGCACTCGCCGCATCCCGGCGCGTTCGCCCCCATGGCCATATCCAGGGTGCAATTCATGTCGCGTGGACTCGTAAACCCGTAAAACAAATCCAAAAGTGAGTAGGAATTACAAAAAGAAAGGTACAAATCGCTCAGGTTCACGTACGCCAACTGCGTCCCATCTCCCCCTGCGAGGCCCAGGCACACGGTGTCCGCGTCCGTGAAAGTGAAGCAGTCTTTGGACACGCTGTCCGGGTGACAGGTGTCCATCCGCCACAGAGGTTCGGTAGAATTCCCTAGAAAAATAGCATCTTGCTCTCTGGCGCGGTAGTGGTGGTGGTGGTGGTCTGAAGATGGTGATGATGATGGTGGAGGTGGTGGCGCCGGCGGGAGCCAGTGGAGGGAGTGAGGCTGCTCGCCCGTCTCTCTAATCCCGAGCCCCCCCGGGCCCGAGCGCCGCTTGTCCCTGGTGCGGGTGAGCGTGGCCTCGGCGCAGAACCACAGGTGATCCGAGAGCAGGACGGTGATGAAGAGCAGCGAGGCCAGTGACAGTCGCCATCTCTGGGCCCGCTCCGACTCGGTGGATGGCTTCTCGGTCTCTCGGGGTGCGAACCAGTATTTTACGCCTTCGTCATGCTGTCGACGCATCCAAGCACCCCTGGTCATATTTTAGGAGAGTGCTGCCCTGGCCGACTCCACCGCGGGGGCTGCTCTGTCTCAATACTCATTGACTTAGGCGGACTCGGCTCGGTTCTCCTCGGGGTGCCGTTGCCTCCGCCGGTGCAGGGCGCTGCTCGATTGGCGCCCGCAGCAATCGGTGCTATTCCGGTCCAGTAAACCCGCCCGCGCGGATTAAGCTTGCCGCATCCTCCGTGGCTCCCCGCGGGGGGACGGCGTCCTCTTTGACCGCATGCCGCGTCCGTCCCTTCCTTCCTTCCTTCTTTCCTTCCTCCCCTCCCCGGGTGTCCTCCCTTCGTTTCTCTCTTCTCCTCTGATGATGTTTCTGCTTCTGCCGCTGCTGCTGCTGGGGCGTCTGCCGCAGATTGGGCTTTCGGCTTTCTCTCTCTCTCACTGAAGTGAAGCGACCGGCCCACACTGGCCGGTCTCGTCGCTGCCTCGTAGCCGAGCGTGAAGCCTTGAATCCCGTCTCCGGCTGGCCGTTGTCATCTTGGAGCGCGCCTAAGTTGCCGCCATGTTCGCCTGGAATCACTTTTTCGGAGAGCACAGGCTATTTGCGTCATCTCCATCGCTGTGAGAGCTCCATCGTTGCGCAGTGGCCGAGCAGCTTATTGCCTATATGCACACGCAGAGAGAGGGAGAGAGGGGGTGTTGGGAGGGGGTATGGTGAGGGAGGGAAGGAGGTTGGTGAGTACTCAGGTATACGCAAAAAAACCAAAAAAACGTTTTAACAAATGTTTGGCTTGCCTGAAGGCGCACTTTGGCATCATCGTTTGTTTTGATGCGGGGTAAGAGTCCATTCAATGAAGGCTTGGTGATTGGGCACAACTCTGCATGCTCTTGATAATTGCATGGAGTCCGTTTCTATCTATCTTCAGGCGCATTAATGGTCTTGGGCATATTTTCAAAACACGGTTGCACCCACGAAAACAGTTGAATACCAAACCCAGAGAATCGTATAGAATTCTGTTTCTAGGGTCGGGGGTTTAGGGGTGCTGAACTCCAAGATAAATGTAACCATTTTGTACATTTCATTCCCATATTTATGAAAGAGAAGCATAACACTTTTTGGTCATGCCTCAGTAGCTTTTCAGTAGCATCTTGTATTTAATATTAACACGTGCAGGACATCCAGCTAACTTCTCCCATTAAATTTTGTCAGGAAGGCAAAGTTTGGTGGAGGACCCAGTCGCAGGGAAGCAGGGCAAGGAGGCAAAGGTGATGTACAAAAAAAAGGACTTTAATTACAACAAAACAAAAGCGAATTCCAAATGGCAAGAGAAAACAAAACGTGGGGAGGACAACAAGGCAAAAACTGGTAGTATGACGGGAGGAAAATGACAGAGGGGGAGACAGGAGACTATAAACACACACGCTAATGACACAAGACACACCTGGGGCAAGACACAAGTGGCTGAGGGCACTGATTGGTTGACACGAGGATGGGCAGGATTACACTTAACAAGACCAAGGGAGACACACAAGGGAAAACAGAACCCAAACATGACAAATTTCAAACAGAAGATCGTGGTGCTGACTCCGATCGCCCATATTCCCTGGCTAGGAAAAAAGTGTCAGCTAACTCCTACTTAACAGAATTGCTGCCATTTTGTTAGAATATTAAGTTTCAACAAAGTACTTTATGTTAACACACTTCGCTAGCTTGTTTAATTAAAAAGTGCTTATATTAAAAAAAAAAAAAACAACTCTTAAATTTTAGAGGTGCTGGGATTCAATTTACGTGTTCTTGAGCACATCATAAAGGGAAGTACCCTGCTAACAAACACATTAAAAAAAAAAAAAAACTTTTTTTTTTAAAGAGTTCAGCCTTGGCAGAGGTTTGCCCGCTACGTTTAAAGTGGTCATCGCAGCTTTGCAAAAACAAAAAATCTAGTAGCTTTTGGCTACATTGTCCAGTAACAGTTTATTGCATCCATAAATGTACAATGATGTAAAGGACATCAACTGTCTGAAATAGAGGATATACAGTATGAATCCATTTGTGTCCCTGAAAATAGCAAAAGCATTACACTTGAGGGTACCATTCTGATCATGTTTACCTGAAAGTACAAATATATGCTATAAGCGAGACACCTTCATTTCCCATACATTTTCATCTCAGGACAACATGGACACCTTCATCCTTTTAACTTTGAGGTCATTTTCAATTCCATTTTCATAAACAGTTGTTTGGATGAGCACATCATGACCAGAAAGTTGGGCTGCTGTTCTAGAAAGATCTGGGGGGGGGGGGGGTGCTTCTGGGGGACTCCATTGAGAAAATCATGCAAAAAATAACAGAAATAAATAAATTATTTTCACTTATTTTATGTGTCCTAATAGTTTTGTCCACTTACTATAAGTTGTGTTTGATTAAAATGATTGTTCCTCTGGGCTAAAAGTAAAATAACAGTATATATTGTATTTGAGCACCCTTAGCACTGCTTATCTTTGTCAAAGTGTCCCTGCTGCTGTTGAATAAACAAAACATTTGTTAAACTGCTACACAAACACGCTAACAAGCAAATGGATGACAAATGAAAGGAGTAGCAACATAATCTGCCCTAGTGAGGTGTTGGCCCATCTTACGGCGAGCTGGCAGCGCCGGCTTCAGTGCACCTTGGCAAAGAGTCGACGTCTGGAACTCCCCTGGCGGGATGAACATCAGTCTTCCAAAAGAGATCCCCTCAATTTGTGTTGTGGTGGAGGAGGCTGGCAGGGATGACTAACGCAGCATCGATCCAAAAATGTGGTTAAAGATGCAGGTTAGAAGCTAAATGTATACAGTGAAATTTAAAATACTTTCAAATGAGCAAATCCATTGAATGAAGACACCATATAAAGTAGAATATATGTAACCAAAACAAAGCAAATCTTTCATTGATAGAGTGAGAGCTCTTCATTTTGAATTATGTTTATCATTGCGGTTATTATTGTCAGTGGTGCTTAACTGCATTGCATTCTCTAAAATTATATTTGCCAATTAATTAATTCACTGCTGTGATAGTTTATATTCCACAACTGGATTCCAACCATTTATGGCCACCGGCGAAAACATTTGTAAAGTACATTTTTCATCATTTAAGTATGAAAAGCGTCTTGATCACTTCAGTCGATGAAATTCAGGTCTGTAAAGCCACTGTGGTTAAAACAGAGCCCTGTAGATGGCAGCGTTTCAAGATCAGAATGAATCTTGTCTTATCGCATCAGCTATGAGGGAGAGAAATGTCAACATGTTGGAAGTCAGACAAATCAAGTCATGTCACACTTCAACTGAGTATGTGTATGGATGGTATAAAAGGAGTATGCATGCGTCACGGTAAGTTGTAGAATGTGTGTGTCGTGAAAAAAGATGATGAGATGTCAAATGGTGTATAAAAAAAAAAGCCTCTCTCTGGCCATGTGGCGAGTTAGAGTTACTTACTGTGCTTTCATTTGTCTTATATTGGTGAATAAATTGACTTTTTATAGTTTGAGGTGTTACAAAAATACAAACGGTAGCGTAACATTCACTGTTTTGCTTGACATGTTTCTTTTCACAAAAAGTTTATTTTTTATCTGCTTTTGGGTCAGAAACTGGTATTGTTTGTGGTCTACTTTTGATCACTAAACAATTGAAAGAGCTAGAAACGTTAGTTTTTTCAGTGAAAGAAGAGAACCTTTTTTTAAGGTAGGTCTGGTGCTTATATTGTCAAAGAATACAATATCCTGTCAATCTCACAAGATCCGTCAAAACGTTTTGAAAACAGCTGGCAGTGAATGTCTTAATACTTCACACAACACTTTAATGGCATTTGAAATGCTTACAAATATCTTCAAACATTTCTTTAGCGTTAAAAACACAGTACAGTAAACCATGTACCCTGAAGCACGCTCTTTTCGTCTTATAATTGCACCCTGCTTGGTGCATGCGTTTGTGACGTCTTTCCGACACGAGCATTTGTTGTTGTTTTTCCCGCAGCTATTATGTGTTGTCTACAGTAAGGTCTTCGCACTCTGTTGCATTGCGTATGAAGTGGTTCAATCAGACAACAAGGCGCATTCCACATTGCAAGCTTGTATTCACAACTCAAGGAAACATGAACCATGGGTCTGTTCGGCAACATCCAGCAGTCAGGCCTTCAAAATAAAAGCACTGAACATTTATTTTCCATGAGCAGCTTTGGCACTTCTAAGGGTATGCGTAGATGTGGGCTACGTGCTAAGCTAAAGGCTACTGTTACGGACCTCGAATAACACGCCAGACTCAGCCATCCAGTTACACAATGTACAGTATTTTAGTGATTTGTTTGTTTCTAGTTTAATTCTATTATTCGGTTTTCTTGTCATCACTGATTGGGTGACAACATTGTACGGATTAATTTTCTTGCCAATATATCAACCTACTTTACCTGAACGGAAATTCAATAGTTAAAAAAATATCACAAGAAAATTGTAGCCTTTTTTTATAGGGATATAAAATCTATTATTATTAGTAATAGTAGGAATGGGTGCGTGCCGATACCAGATAGCAGTATTGGACCGATACCAGGCCTTATTTCAAAGTATCGGTGCTTGTGATGGTGACCATATTTATATGTTTTTTATGTTTATTTTATGCTAGAGCATACAGAAGGCTTTGATGCAGCCTCTGAACGGAAGAGAACGCTTAAAGCAATGGTAGATATTCCAAAAACGGCCAGCAGGTGGCAGGGAGGGCCATGTAGGGAAAAGGCTCTTATCCCCAGTGTTTTAACCCATTTATGCCAGGAGCGCGTGATTGCGTTAAGTCATTTTGTTTTGACCAATTCTTGGTCTCTTAGCCGATGAAATGCATCAAAATATGCACGAAAAGGTGACATGGGCCTCGAAGCATGTCCTGGAATTTTATTTGAGCAGTCATGCCTGACGCAGATTCGAGGGAGTTATGAAATAAATGACGCGATTGACGACGGCAAGGGAGGAATTTGTATCATGGTAACGAGTCGAGTGACATACTGTTAAGAAATATGTTTGTAGACAATGAGGATGCTGAAAATTTTGACGGCTTTGTAACGGAATGGACGACGAATAATTACCACTCGATCCCCTGAGGTTATTACAACTGGGCTCCAGTGTTGAAGGTAAATATGTATATGGAGTTAGATACCCACAGATGCAACATTTGTTTGTTGATTTAAAAAAAAAAGAAATATTGAAGGTTTATAATAATAAACTTAGGTTTGTGTGAACGCCACATGTGTAAGCACTGAAATGTTTTTAGAATTATGTTTCTATCTGCTGAAGAAGCTGAGATATCAATTACTTTTAATATTGTTGAATTTCCAGAAAACCTCAGGTTTTCCGGGGTGACTCAAAAGTCACCCATAGGTTTTAGAGGCATGTTTTGCCAGGCGCTTTAGGCCTTAATGGGTTAAACAGATTTGTGAATAATGATGAAACTTAGCTACAGTATATTCTAATGCTAATTGCTGCAAAACAGAAACAGATAGAAATGTACTTTTTTTCCTGATAAAATAAGAGACTCTAATCTTTCTTTTGGTAGGTTCCATGTTTTTATAGCAACAGAACACACTATTCTGTGGGCCAAGATCAGTCAAAATCCTTTAACTCATTTACTGCCATTGACGGCTATAGACATTAAAAAATCATTTGAACTATTCCTATTAGTTTACCATTTTTCCACTTTTGTTAACAAGAGTATGAAAACCTAGAAAAAAATTATTGTACATTTAGAACAGATATAAAATTTGTGATTAATCGTGAGTTAACTATTGAAGTCATGCGATTAATTACAATTAAAAAAAAAAAACGCCTGACGCCCCTAATTTTTAATATTCTTTTCTTTAAAAAAAAAAAAAATTAAAAATTAAAAAAAAATTAAAAAAAATGTCTAGGTTTTCATACTCTTGTTAACAAAAGTGGGGGGGGGAAGATAAGCTAATAAAAATAGTTTAAATGTATTTTTGAGGTTTATAGGCGTCAATGGCAGTAAATGAGTTAAACAGCCGGGAGCAAAGGAGGTTGCTTCACTGAAAATGGCTGGAAGTGAATGAGTAAATTTCATACCATTTTAAGGCATAACGCCAAATTGGGATATATATAGGTCTTTCTTTAAAATTATCTGTCATTGTTTTTTCAGAGGGGGGTATTTATTTATCTATCAAAAGTACTAGTGGCATCAGTACTTGGTATTTGTATTGGTGACTGCGGTCGCGGAGGAACGGCGGATGGTATAGACCTCAGCTAAGGCCCCATCTCTTTGGAGTGAATGAAACACACTTCATTACACCAGATGGTGGTGGTAGAGGTCAGGGTGGGGTCAACTCTTGTTTTGAGGCGCACCATCATAACTGACATTAACACGTTTGGCATCATTCCTTTCCATGGAAACTTTGGATTGAAGACTTAAGATGATCCTTTCAAAACATACTTCTACTGATCTGTGAGCCAAACCATGACAGCAAACCTTCTGGAACGAAGCACTGCACACACCACAAATGTGAAAGTATGTAAAAAATAAAATAAAAAAAAGAGACTCACCTGATCGTAACTCTACATAGTCCAGTGGTTTTGTCGCTTGCACAGCTGAACCGTCAAATGCGCACTCGGCCTCGCTCTGTAATGAGAAGTTTTATGGACTGGTCATGTCCCGGCATTGACATTCCCAGTCACCCGTTTCACATCACATGAATGCACAAGATTTGCAGTCAACACATGTAACAGAGAAAGCCGTTCACAAACCAGTTATTTTCCCACAGATCTAAATGCACGTCAATAAAGCTCCTTTTGGGGTCAGCGAATTTTGTATTGGACATATTTTATCAATGGTTTGGGTTGATGAAGCGCACCAAATCCATGTTGGAAATGTTTGTTGGAAAAGGAGATGAGATTAGAACAAAACGAGATTATTATTATTTGTCCTTATTAAGTCGGGGAATTCATAGTCCTCCATCCATTTCCCATATATGGCTTATCCTCGTAAAATCACGAATGTGCAGAAGCAAATGCCAGCTGACACCTGAGGCTGATTGCCAGCCAATCGCAGGGTACATAAACTGTAAACAAACAATCATTCACACCTATGGGCAATTTAGGTGTCTTTGGTAAACCATTATGGCTGTTTTGGAATGTAGGAGGAAGCAGGAGTACTTGGATAAAATCCATGCAAGGACAAGTACATTCGAACCCTGAGCTATTTAAGGAAAAGACATGTTATCAATGGCTTGACTTTGCATCAATGTTTTCTTTTTTATTGGTATTTTTTGCAACACTGCGCAATGTACAGGACTGCAGTGGTGTGGAGCTTTATGGTGCAAATTTTTTTTTTTAACTTAGAATATTTACAACCTCCACCTTCAATTTTATTAACAGCAAAACATTATTTTTTTTCAACCTGTTAGTCTGCTCCCACGAAGGAATTTGACCTCGGTAGAGGTAGCGTGCTCTGATTTCTGCATTGAAAGTCTACTAGACATGCTTGGGTTAATTGAAGACCCTAAACCAGAGTGCCCAAATGTTTTCAGTTGAGGGCTGTATACAGAAAAATGGAAGGATACAAGGACCACTTGAAATTCTTATACTTTAATTTATTAAACACTAAAATCAATAAAGCAAGCAATTTGTTTTTTTAGCTTATATTTCCTGGTTAATTTGATAAACATACATAATAGCTTTCTGTTAAAGCTGATGAGGCAAATGGTTCAGGTTTTTCACAGTTTTTTAGGTGGCCTTGGCCCTGAAGCCCTCTAGACTAGACCCATACCAGTGACCAGATCTCATTTCTAGTCTAGATTCAGAATCAAAACAAAAGAAAACTGTATAACTGTCAGCCATTATTAAAGCAGTTACTTGTGGATCATTAATGTTCATAAATCGGACCTGACACAGACAGTTTAAAAAAAAAAGAAAAGAAAACCATTTATCAATTGAATTATTATTATTATTATTATTATTATTATATAAACCATACAAATAATATATATATATATATATATAATATAAACCAATTTATTCGTAATAGTGGCATCTATTTTTCCAACACCCTCCCTTCTCACTCTGCCCACCTCCTTTTTTTTAATTGCCTGGCAGGCCGTGGAAACTGATCTTTAGTACTGCCACGGGCCACTGACAATTGGGTGGCAGGCCGCAGAGGGTTCCCGGGCCATAGTTTGTACACCCTTGTTTCCACCCAGTCAAACATGCACACCAGCAAACACAAATGTCAGAGAAAGCATACATACTGTACTGTCGTAATGATGATTGCGTCTCAATGATCGTGTGTTCTAATGCCAAAAGGTTGATACACAGGTTAATCATACCTTTTGCCATCTAGTGGCCAGCACTGGCATAGCGTCACGATTAAAGATACATCATCTGTAATTTTCCCCCTGAACCAATTAGGGAAATTGGATCATTTTCTGTGGCACATCTGATTATCTCTCACCACGGTGGTACAGTGGTTGGAAATCCCTGTTCGAGATGTGCTGTTATGTGACACGACTGTGTGTGTATGTTTGTTAGACCCGAGTGTTATCATTATCATACAGTATGGTCACACATTAAAACAAATCATCTCTACAAACTGAACGATATCTTCAATAAGCACATTGTATGTTTCTAAAACAAGGCAGGTAATCAAAGGGCTAAAAAAAAAAAAATAGTGGAAGGGCAACAATGTGACAAAAGACAGATGAAGAGAGAGAGAGAGAGAGAGAGAGAGAGAGAGCTTGTGTGTGTGCTGTGAATGCAAATAGCTGGCCCTCACAGTAACTGTAAGCGCTGGCAGACATGACTCATCCACTATCGATGCCGCGGGTCTGCGTGTGTGTATTCACCATCGAACCACCTCTGATTGAATCATCATATAGCTCAATTATGCTTCTTGCTGTACCAAAAGTTATTTGGCGTAAATACAGTAAACACAATTTTGGAATAGATTTAAATCTGTAGTGAAATAACAATAATCCCATATTCCCCTTTTGTGTGTATTTTTTACAACTCATTTGTAAACGGAAATAAAAACAAAACCACTTGCTGGTTTTTAACATTAAAATGTCTATAAATTCACAATTCATGATTAGCCTACTATTAATGCTATGATGTGATATAATAATTAAGAATTTACATATACTGTATTTATCCCTCATTAGGAAAATTATGTGGTAAATTTAAGATCCAGCGCTATCAGGCAATGAGTGAGAAGCATCTTTCCACCGGTTTACTTCTTGGAAGCCTAGTGTGTCTCAAGGCATTGTGGGAAGTGAAAAGACCTTCAAAACACAAGCCTTGGAATTCATGCAAAATGTCAGCTTCAAAATAATATGGCCAACTTCCTCTTTTCTATTAAACATGGGTTTTTTAGGCATTCATGTGTCTTGTTATGACAGATGTGCCCTCTGAATGTTGTGTTGAATGTTGAAATGAGTGTTTTCAGGAATGTTGAGGCCCCCATAAGGGGAATTTCAACATAAAGACAGTCATGGTGCCTTTTCCCACCGTCCATGTTCTCGAGTCCTAAAGAAAACAGGATACATTCATTTCATCATCAATGGAAGCTTAGGGTCCAACTCCCTCAATCATTTTAGTACTACCCACCATCTACGAGCGAGGAAGTGGCCTAGTAACAAACAAATCCAAATAAACGCAAATCTGACACTTCATTCTTTTCTCCCTCACGGAGCTTCACAGTTTGGCCTCACACACTTAGTGATATTCCAGGAAGGAAATCATGGATTTATTTGACTTGAAAAATCGGTGCACCTCAAGACCTTCCGATAAGAAGTGTAGTCGCCAACTTGCCATTTAAAAGACATTATTTCTTGACTCATGAGCGCACGCACACACGCACACTGATGTTCACCTTCTCATCAATGTTTCCTCATGCATGAGCTTTCATGAGGATGGAAGTTCTGCAGGGTAGTGAAGTGGGCTCCTCACTGCACATTATCATTGCATTGTGTGTGGCTATTTTGTATTTAGAGAAGACGACAGTGTTTTTCTTTCTCTTCTTCTATTCTGTTATATTGCAGTTTATATTTAATACAGAGCAGTTCTTATTTTAAATATGTGCCGTGTTGTCTGAAAAACGATTCAGGCTTTACTGCTTCTAGACCAGACGACACAGCGAAGGGAGACCCACAACCTTTTGACCTTGGCAGACATGCTTAAACTGGTTGAATTTGTAACAATAGGGGCTTTTCCACCGCCGGGACTTTTGGAGAACTTTTCAATTTATCTTGGTAAAATTCAGTTTGCGCGTTTTTCCACCAATAAAAATTTCCGGGGTAATTAAATTCCCCAGGGTTCATCTAAGCAGCAGGGTCTTGCTGAGCCAAGCTGGAACTTGGGGACGGGCTGCACTTATGAAAGACCAAAACTGCCAACATTAAAAAATAAATGACTAAATAGATAAATAAAGGACTAAAAGTGAAAATAAAAACGGAAACAAAAAATAATTTTCAAAAATTAAATCCCAAAAAATAAATATAAATGGAAATAAAAATAACAAAAAATACATATATGCATAAATAAATAAATAAAAGTAAAAAATAAATAAAAAACAAGATTCAAAAAATAATAATAATTATAAAAATAAATGTCGAAATAAATACAAAAATAAATATATAAATAGAATTAAATATCAGTCAATAAATAACATTTCGTCCTGGCAGAGCATCTGCAGCATGAAATAAATAAATGTGAGAGCAGAGTGTTTTTATTTATTTATTGATATTTAATACTATTTGTGCATTTATTTTGACATTTATTTATGTATATATATATATATATATATATATATATATATAATCACTAACAGGTATGTTTTCGTCATACTGGATGTAGAACTACTTCCTGCTTCCATGCCTAAGAATCATGACAAATGTAGTCCTACTAGCCTAATGCTGCGGTCGCGCAGGTTGAGCATATTTCCAATGTTGCGATACGAGACATGTGCTAGGTGACGGTGTGTAACAGTGAGTGCATTGACTAGTTTAGCACTGTTGAACTGTCAACCAAAATAGCATTTAGCATGAGCTAAAGCAGTAACACAATATATTTAATTTTTATTTGTATATTTGAGTTTCAGTGAAGTTGTAATGTCACGGTTTTTAATTTTAATTTTGAAAATCTGGTCACCCAATGTTATACTGAAATGTCATAGTGGTCCAATATTAATTTTTAATGCTCAGCACCTCTTCACAAAACTGTAATAAACAACAAAACATGGTTGTTACTATGATGGATTACAGCACCAATAAAGTCCCAAGAGACAATTGATTCCCAAGTGAGCAGAAACGAACCATTAAAAATGCTTCAGTGAATGTTCCAAAAGCTTAAAAGATTCTGCAGCGGTGCTGCAAAATGCGTCTTAAACGATTATGATGTTAAAAACATAACAAAAGGAATTTCATGTGCAGAAAAAACTCCCAAGAGGAGACCGTGCCGCTGATTGCGAAGATGCACTCCCACTGCTTGCTCAGTTGGTCACTGAAATCAAGAGGGATTAGAGCAATGATCCAGATACCATCATGCAGTTCAATCAACCCACCCACCCATCGCCATCCCCGCTCCGCCTCGGGTTTTAGTCTCCGGATCGATCGGCTCGCCTCATTTCCATTCCAGGAATTCCTTAGCGGCAACATCGACACGGCTCACTATCTCAATGCCTTTTCCCATACCCTTGGTCCCACACGCCGCTGCCTTATACATCCCCGTCCAGCCACCTCAATCTATAATTTTCCAGAGCTTCAAAGGAAACGCGCCTGTCAGGAAAAACAGCGTTCAGAAGAAGGCAAAGAAAGTTCTGGAATATGACAGTAGAGGACAGAAGATCACAAGGTTGTGTCAGGTGTTTGTGTATCACGCAATCAAGTGCGGCTTGACAAATGCGTAACACCATTCAGTCGTTGTGCATTTGTGTTTGTCTTCATCGCCTCTTGCCCTGACGTTGCATCATTAATGGCCCAGGACTGAATCCTGATGCTCCACACAAGCTTATTCATGAGGGAAGGCTCCAAAAGTACCAGGAGAGGCTCAGATGGTAATCAAAATTCTACCAGCGTAACGGAAAATAAGAGCCTAGCCATCTTTACTCATAAAGAAAAAGTCAGTCGTTTTTATCTTAGAAGGACTGGAACATAAAGATTTGTGTTTAATATGATGTGCTGGGCAGTAAACCGCCATTTTTTTCTCATCCTAATAAAGTGGGACCTCTAAAGCGAAATGGCCCTGGAGTCATACATTTCAAAATTCTACAAAAGTTCCAGTCTAGTTCAGGTAGAGTCTGACTGCTTTATCGGCCCAATTATAACATTTATCTAGCAGTATTTTTTATTTTTTTGTAATTTCTGGAGAGCTCAGTATTGTTCATTCGGTAATTTTACCGATTGTCATCATCATTGCTCTCTCTTTTTTTTTAATTTTATTTTTTTTATTAATTGTTATTTTGTATGTGTATGTGCGTGTGTGAGTGTGTATTCATTAGTTCACCTAAAACCTATTAAAAAATCCCATACCGTTCACCTAAACCGAACACTTCAGAACCCAGCCAGAGCCGTGAGGCCGTCAGGAGACCCGAGGAAGGACCAAAGAAAAGAAAGGAAAGTAATTAACCAATTCATCTTGGCAGGTGACATCCTTTTTTATATAAGATCATAAAACAATGAATACGTTTCATGTAAAACTCCTACGATAGGGTGACCAGACATCCAGATTTAACGGGACAGTTCCGATTTTGAATCTTGTGTCTCAAATCCCGGCGGATTTCGCCAGCGCCATTTGTTTTGTCCCACTTTTTTTTTCTAATCAGCAAGCTAATTGTTTGGCCAACGTGTATGTCGATCACAGTTGTTACGGGGATTCAAACGATAAACCAAATAAAAAAGAATTTATTTGTTGGATTTCTTCCTATGTACTTTCACATTCACGTATGTGTCATCCTGGAACTAGAATTACTTCCTGCTTTCGTGTCAACTTTTTCGGGTGTAACTACATTGCCACAAAACTGTGACTGAGCAAAAAAGGTCGTATAAGGGTGAGTGCTTTGTATGTTTAACGCTTTTGAACTGTCAACCAAGATAGCATTTATCATTAGTTAGTCATCAAACTAAATAATTTATGATATTTTGTAAATAGTTGCTGGTTAGAATTTATTGTATATTTGATTTTCAGATAAATTGTAGTGTCCCGGTTTTTAATTTTGAAGATCTGGTCACCCTACTCTACGAGACTGAAAATGATCTTTTTCCATTTGTCCTCATTTAGAACTTTTGCATCT
Organism: Vanacampus margaritifer; assembly: GCF_051991255.1. NCBI lineage: Eukaryota > Metazoa > Chordata > Actinopteri > Syngnathiformes > Syngnathidae > Vanacampus > Vanacampus margaritifer. Next base: position 13,139,933 of record NC_135442.1, read on the forward strand.
CACAGCACAGCAGGCCCATAACATCAGCTTTATCCCGAATATAAACAGCAGACGGTCGTATTTGCAAGAACTCCAGGACTGAGACTGACGCGCCAAACTCCTGCAGGGAGACCTGAAACACAGCCAAAAGGAGCGTCTCTGTGCACCTTAACGTCCATCTCAAATAAATTCTTAAACCATACATACATATCTATTCGTTATAATTTCTCATGCCGTGTGAGCTTATGCAAGACAAGCGAGGAGTTGAACCCGTGTGAACTATTTATTAATGCAAAGCAGCAAGATTAGCCTGCACGGCAGTTCAAAATGCATTTACCTCCCGCTAATCTGTGCTGACAGAGAGAAAACACCTCCTGGTGAAAAATGCACCTGCATCCAGGGTGGGGGGGGGGGGGTGAAAAGACATACATATTGAAGCCTTTGAAGGGCTGAGAATGAAGTCACATCTTGGCTGTGGAATCTGAACCGTATCCAATAGTGAGATCCAGTCTTTTCTCCATCTTAAGAGGTGGCGTGTTGGTTCGAATCAACACACAGCGACTCTCCAGATTGTGCCTGGGATGAGGCTGGAGGAAGGCCAACGCACCGCCACTCTCGCCAGTCACCAGTCGCTTTTCCAGTTTGGATCGGTGCGCCGCTGAGCTTTGGAACCTTCCAGCAGGCGCTTATTATCAACACCGCTCACAAGGTTAATCCCAGCAGTCTGTAGCATTGTCTTCTACCTACTACACTTGATTTGCAGTCAACTTTACAATAATGCATACTGTACAAACTTTAAATTAGATTCTTTGTTTACCATATTCCCAAGCCTGAAGTAACAGTACCAGCAATCAAGTGCTATTTAGCCAATCAGAAGTTCATCTATCCACTCCAGAAAATTCATCATAACATGTTACTCATGTTGATGGAATTATGTGACGCCGAGGTGGAGGACTTTTATCCTCTTAAGCAGTTTATTTTGTCTACAGGGACAGCACAAAATTGATCACATTTGACCTTTGGAGCTGGACTCTACTCTGTCCGTGGCAGTTATTAACTGCACTTCACACTGAGAAGCACAACTGATGCAAGGAGAAGCAGGGGGAAAAAGTAGTTCAAGAGAGTAAAGAATGTGGATCCTGCCATCCATGAAAGTGTGTATTGCGTCCAAGGAGGGAAACGGTAAAGTTGAGCTACAAGTAGGTGACGGAGGCCCGGCCCGCACTGAATGACAAGGCCAAAACTGACTGAACTGTCACGGATTGTGCGGGATTCAGCAACTGCTTTCATGAGTGGATGACCATTGTCTACTGGTCTTGCTATGGTTCAAAATTTAAAGGGCCAAGGAATGGCCCACTGCCAAGCCATAGCTATACAGTGTATATATCTGTAATATAGATATATTATTAGCACATTCCTAACAACACTCCATTTAGAGATATCTGACAGCCGAGCCTTTGCTGACAGGCCAGGGATTGGAAAATGCACAATACAAAATACACATGCACACACACACACACACATACACACGCACATACTCACCACATACAAAATAAATTAAAAAAAAATGTTTTAAAAAAAGAGAGAGCAATGATGATGACATGTCGAATCTGTAAAATTACCGAATGAATAATACTGAGCTTTCCAGAAAAAAATAAAAAATACTGTTAGATAAACGTTATAATTGGGCCAATAAAGCAGTCAGACTCTACCTGAACTAGACTGGAACTTTTGTAGAATTTTGAAATGTATGACTTCAGTGCCATTTCGCTTTAGAGGTCCCACTTTATCAGGATGAAAAAAATAATAATAATAAACAAAAAAGAGAGAGCAATGATGATGACACGTCAAATCGGTAAAATTACCAAATGAACAATACTGAGCTCTTAAAAAAAAAAAGAAAAAGGAAAATGCACAAATTTGGCACTAATCTCAATACGTGTAAGTGATGGGAAAAGTACTGACATTCTCTACTTAAGTAAAAGTACAGTTACTTGTGTAAAAAACAACTTTGGTAAAAGTAAAAGTACTCACCCAAATAATTACTCAAGTAAAAGTAAATAAGTACAGGCTCTGAAATGTACTTGACAAGTAGAAGTAAAAAGTATGTTTACCGGATGTTTCCTCCTACGTCAATTTGAACGATATTAGCGAATGGAGCAAAATTTACCCTCATATTTACGGGTTGTTCTAATCTAGCCAATTGCATGTCATTTGATTGCGTGTCGTGGAGCCAATCACAGGCTGGGATGTATGGGACTGTGTGAAACGCTTCATATGATTGGCGCAGCCAGGATACATTGACGGGTTGATTTTTCTTCCAGTTGAAGAATCGTAATCGTTTTCATGCATTTAAAAACAAAAATAATGACCTTGTTTTGAAAATGTATCAAGTAAAAAGTACAGATATTTGTGTTAAAATGTAACAGATAAAAGTTAAAAGTAGTCTAAAAAATAAATACTCAGGAAAGCACTGGTACTGATAAAAAAATTTTTTTTTTAACTACTTGACTCAACGAGGCTGTTTTTGGACTCAGACGCAGAGGAAGAGGTGGAGGGTAAAGCAGCTTTTAATTAACAAAACAAAAGCTCTTCGATGAGAGGGAGAAAATAAAGACTATACAAACATTAACTGAAAGCGCTCCAAAAGGGAGGGAGTTCAAAACTACATTCAAAAACAAAAATCACTCTATGACTAAACAAAACTAAGCTATACAAAATTACAAACAAAGGTTCTCTCACGAGACAAGGCAATAAAGGCACCAAGGCAATTGGGTATCAAGGCTGTGGTCTATGGCAGGCTTCAGTGGCTCAAACGAAAACACTTCGGCACAAGACAGGGAAAACGCAGACTATTTAACACATGAGGGTAATGGGGAACAGGTGGAAACAATCAGGGATCAGGGTTGACACAGACACCACACGAGGAAGAGCAAGTGACCTGAAACGAGAGGAGTCAGATTTTTCACAATAAAACAGGAAATGACAAGACACCCTCACCGCGGTGTGACACTACTCAAGTAAAGTAACAAAGTATTTGTACTTGGTTACTTCCCATCTCTGAAATGTGTGTTAGTGTGTAGTACCCCACTTAACACAATTTCACATCTCAGGTTAAGTCAATTAACAGCCCACGTACAGTGGCTAATTGATGAGCCTTGTGTGCTAGATTGTACAGTATATGTTCAGGGGAAACACACAGCAGATGTGCGGAATCATCCAGACTGTAGGCACAGAAGGGAGAGGAAGGGGGTTTGATGGGGGAGGCGTGCACACAAGTGCTCGGCCGCAGAGCGCGTCTGCAAAGTCATCTGAGGTCAGCCGTTCCATGTGATCAGATACTGTAGATGAGGCACAGCACAGCTCAGGGCCACACCGGCATAGGCACGAACACAACTAAATAACTTGCATAGTAAATTAGCTACTGGAGGAGGGGGTGTTGTAAGGGAATGAACAAGTACCCCAAGGGTGTAGATTGTTCCATGAGTTATTAAATGTGCACCAGATGAAAAATATCAAACCACTTCTGTATCAAAATTGAGGATAAAGATTAATACCACAAATAAAATTAGCCCTAGTATGTAAGAATCAGTTAAGGTTTAAGGATTTTATGCCACTTTTTACAGTATGCCGTGAATTGGCCTAAATTGACTTTGTAATTATGATAATTGCTAATAAATTACAGCATCAAAAGTTGCTCCAGTTTAGTAGACACTAGACAGTATAAATGTGGCCTTCTGTATAGAGTTAGACTCAATTGACCAATCACGAAGAAGTTAGTTGATGACGTTGTTGTATCAGCTGTAAACACACACAAAAAAAAGTGCTTTCATGTCAAACGGTCACAAATCCTCCCTGCTTTCTGGCTTCTCCAGAACTACCAGGGAAATGCTAGGTGCTAAGCTAACTTGTTCTGACTCGCGCTCCAGCTACCACCTGAAGAAGAAGTTAGATACTGTAGTACGTCGTATGCTTTTGACAGAGGTCTGGCTGGAAACCCCTTTACAGCGTAGAGGAATAAAGTATGAACAGAAAATTATCAGGTTAATGAATTAGTGTCTAGAGAAAAAGTAATGTAACAGCTGCGTCAAGTACAGCACACCCATTCGAAAACCAGAAAGGAATCAGTATGCTAAGCTAAGGGGCAAAAAGAATGTCTATATACATTTTTATTAAATATGCATAATGCCATATTGTATTATATCTGCACAATAAATGTTTTTAAAATTACTTTTAACCTTTGTTTTTGTTTTGTTATCAATTTTGTTTTGCTAAGGGACTATACTGTAAGTTATTCAGTATTACTTCCAATATACCTTTTGTAAATGTAAAATAATTTAACAAATGGTCAGCAGGAAGGTTGCTAGTCTGTTTCTGAATCCTCTTTTTGCTGTTTTTTTTTTCTTTTAAATTTTCAGAATTTCCGCCATAATTTTATCAGAGCTCTTTAAATCCAAGGTTAGAGGTCACAGGGATTTGTCTGCTATGAGTGTGACTGCAAACCTTTTTACACCTTGTTTGTACTGCCTTCTCTGTGATTGGTTGTGGTCACAAAATGCTAATGCAGCTAAAAATGCTAATGCTAATGCAGCAGTAATGTCACAGTTATAGTAAAAATGTGGATTAAAAACAATTCTAGGCCATAAATACAGAAAAACTGAATGAAAAGCATGAAGTATGGCAATAACAAACTAGTTCATTACAACTAGTTTGCAACCTTGAAACATTGTAGGTCAGCACAATCATACCAGAACATCAATCCTTGCTCAAGATGCATTGCTCTATTTCCTGTAAAGGACACTTGAGGCTGAATAAATGTTACACATTTTGATCAGCCTCATTTGATTATCATCTCATGGGATCTGTTGTCGAGGTCACGACAGGGTCACGGCTGCAGCTGCAGTCATACCTTGTAATCAAGCGGCGAGTCGGACGACCCGGTGGCCTATAAATCAACGGCGGGATCTGCCACTAAATAACAAAGTGCAGCGTAGGACAAATAAGCAATAAGTGGGCGAGCCAGGTATCATACGCCGGCATCAGCATGTACATGTCCACGGGCTGATACACTACCTGCTGCTCTCTGCTAATTCCTGCCATTAACAGTGACATTTAAAGAGATATCTCCCCAGTGAACGGCCGCCTGTGTAAAGTACCTTTTCATTAAGCGCTTATGTGTGGGCCTCGAGGGGTGAGTAGGGGAAGTGGCTCTGAGTGTGTTTCTGCCTGTGTGTGCGACGGTGACAGACTGAGAAAGGGTCGGGAAGAGACAGCAACTAAGAGCTGAGCTCGCAGATAAAGAGTGGAGAATGAGGAGGGAAGGCAGTGATTTATTCCCGTTCGCAGGTTGAAAGCCTAGCTTGTAAATCACGAGGATCCCTGAGCAATTGCTATTACGCTGACTTACTACAGGGTCACGAGATTCAAACCGCACAGCTATAGGATGTCCGTCCGGAAATTATGCACGAGCATCCTCTCCGTTCCTTGCTCTATATCTGTTTCACTATGTTAAAGCAGAGAAAGGATTGGGGTTGGATATTCAAATATATTTGGACAAAAGCTTTGGATCATTACGTCTTAATCAATTAATTAATCAATCAGGACTTGCACCTGAGTTTGCTTTACTTCCACCTTCAGCTTGTTACATCATCATCCTGAAATATTTGAAAATCTTCATCTGGTTCATTCTAAAACTTATATTTATTTATTTATTTATTTATTTATTTATTTATTTATTTATTTATTTATTCATCTTCACTTCTCTTGTTAAATAATTATTTTAAATTGTAAGGTTGTTTTTTTAAATATATATATAATAATGGATTGTTTGGATTATACAAAAAACTAAAAAGTACAATAAAAAGGAAATATTGCAATATTATCAAACAAAATGTTCCTTATTACAAGGGGGGAAAGTTGTGATTTCAAGAGAATAAGAACAATTTGTGATCATGATTGTAATATTACTTCTTCTTTAGTCATGTACAATAACAACGTTTTTACCTTGAATTCATTTCAATAACAATTTTTAACATTTTTAAACTTTCTTTTATAGCATTAAGACCACACTGAAAAGGAACATAATACTTTGATTGTGAGATTAAAGTTCTAATATTGTGAGAAATATATCATAATGTAAAATGTTTCTTAATTGCCTTTATTATTTTTCCTTTTTTTAACACTTAATATTTTGTGTCTGAGGAAAATATGTGTTTGAGGTTTAGACGACTGCTTATTTGTACTGTGGCTATGCAGTCCAGCAAATATTTTTGGTTTTTAAACACGGTTACCATCGCAACTACACAACCGAATCAAGTGATGACCCATGTTGAGTTTCTGTTTGTTCCTCAACCACAGTATAAGAGGTTAGAAAAACACTTAACACATGAATAATATGTTTCACTTTAGCCTTAATACCCACATAAATTGGTATATAATCATCCATCCATCCATCCATTTTCTTGGCCGCTTTTCCTCACTAGGGTCGCGGGGGTGCTGGAGCCTATCCCAGCTGGCTTCGGGCAGTAGGCGGGGTACACCCTGAACTGGTTGCCAGCCAATCGCAGGGCACACAGAGACGAACAACCACACTCACATTCACACCTAGGGACAATTTGGAGTGTTCAATTAACCTGCCATGCATGTTTTTGGAATGTGGGAGGAAACCGGAGTACCCGGTGAAAACCCACGCAAGCACGGGGAGAACATGCAAACTCCACCCAGGAAGGCCGAAGCCCGGACTCGATCTCACGTCCTCTGCACTGGGAGGCGGACGTGCTAACCAGTCAGCCACCGTGCTGCCCCGGTATATAATCATCTCTTTAAAACTATTTGTCATTACCCCCTCACATGCACAAAAACACTCATTCATTTCAAGGAATATATTATGCAAATGTGACTTTTAATGTTTGCTGCAACTAGCTTAGAGCTAACACTTAATGCGAAACGCTATAGACTGGCGAACAAATAGCATCTATGTGTCAGTGTTATGACGCGTTACTCGGCGACACATATATCAAAATACTTACAAGAATATATTCTTTATCCTCTGTGAGAAAATACTAATATTACTGAAGATTACTGAGTCATTAAACTCATTGTTTGTGGGTGCATGACTGTATTATACTGCCCCCTGGTGGCCAAGGTGTACAGTCAAGAATACACCACAATCATGATCCACAAACTGGTTACTTCTTTACATTTGATTAAATGACATTGTTTCTATATGTTTAATTGCAGTCTAATGTGCTATTTCAATGTAAATGTTCTTCTTATGAAAAGCCAAAGTCACGATTTGCCGAGCAGTATGTGGGGAGGGATGAAGTTTGGCACACTGCATGAGGCTAAAATTTTAGCATTTTAGCATTGCAAGAAATGTGCTGTAAAAATGTCTGAAATGTTGAACTCTCCTTTTAATGTCTGCACTTGTAAAATAAAAATGTCTATATTTTATTCATCTTTGGGGTATTTTAACTAAAGCATGCCACAGACATGTTATTGCGGCACCTGGGAACTTTTCTTAAGTATGAATTTAAACAAATGCATAGCACAGTATGTCAGCTTTAAAGATGCCCTTTTAACTACAAAAGGCTCAAAAAGCAAATCTGGACAAAGCTCACACTGTTTGGTGTTAGAAGTAAGAATATTCTCACTGACCTTCACGGAGCAAAATAACCTTTTCCTTTAAATTGGCTGCATTTGCTATTAAGCGAAGTGTATCTTGACCTTGCTCAAATTCCTACAGTTAGCCCCCATCTTCACAAAGGTCTCTACTCTGCTCTAACAATATAACCACAATCTACAGAAGTTTTCTGCCGTGCCGTGACGTGTCATTACAGTATGTCCTTGTGTTGCACTTTTTGGGTGGGTCACACTGTGTGGTGTGCTGACTTGCTTTCCTTATAGCGCCCCTGTCCCAGAAGCAAGGCCTTCACTGTGATGACTATGAAACACATTAATGTAAAGTTGCGCTTCCACACACAAATGCTATGTGAAATGTTTTTCCTTTTTTTTTCTTTTTTTTTTCTGGAGAGCTCAGTATTGTTCATTCAGTAATTTTACCGATTTGACATGTCATCATCATTGCTCTCTTTTTTTTTTCTTTTTTTTTTGTATGTGGGTGAGTATGTGTATGTGCGTGTGTGCGAGTGTGTGTGTATTCATTAGTTCACCTAAAACCTATTAAAAAATCCCATACCGTTCACCTAAAGTGACATATAGGCCATTGAGTTTCATGACAATTCACAAATTATATAATTCAGGTGGAGTGAATGGTTCAAACCCATTTGGTCAAACTGTGACATTATAAGAAGCCTGTGATAAAATGATGGCAAACAAAGAGGTCTTCCTTTCTCAGCTAAAAAGAAAACAGGCATTGGATCTAACTTGAAGAGTGCTTGATTTAGCAGCTCTGGCATATTAACATTCCCACTGAGGAGGTTGCTCAAGTGTCTGGAGACACAAAAGGGAGCCTGCTCGGAAAGTTTGTCTTTTCATCTTTATTTTTGGCACAATAGCCAAACGCGCTAATTATCCATCTATCTATCTGTGCCATCACAAGAGGAGGTGGAGGATTTAAAAAAAAATGGTTATTTACATTGTTTCCACTGAACACAGTGTTTATATTCCGAGCTATTTGAAACATTAATACCACTATGTAATCATGATGCTCTTGTTAAGGGTTCGTAAGTTCCATTAGATTCAAGATAATTGCTGAAAACATGAAAAGGATGAGAAATGTAGTACTTTAATTGTAAGTATTTGATTGACAGTTGACAACTGAGTGCATTCAGTGGAGAGAACAGCTTGATTTTTCACCATTTTGAAGCCTCATTTTATGCACTTGACAATTAACAACACTCCTCTGTGGGGTGTCACATTTAGATGACATACTTATTTTTGCTTTATAGGGACTTCCTCAACTTCACGGCATGGTTAAGCCGCAATCAATTCCACACCACCAGCACAATTCTTAATAATTATTCACCTAAGTTTTCATTTTCAAAATATTTTTTTTTCTTCATATTTTGAACCCCTGTTTTCATCATATTTAAAATATTTTTTTTTTTACAATGGGTAAAATTGCTTCAAAATGCAAAAAAAAAAAAAAATCTTTGGTGTCCCACCGTCCCAGTCTTCGTACATGGGCTCAAACCTATAGAATGTTTGGATGCCAACAGGTTTGACAGTAGGCTGATGTGCAAGGGGAGTAAGGGTGATTGTGGATTTTGAAAAACGTTGACTTCTTCACTACAGGAGGCCTCCTAATTACTGTTGGAGACATACAGCAATTTCCAGCCAAGTCATTCCTGGTGGGAACTGCGCGAAAGGCACCCTTTACTGCAGGCACGAGTTGCCTCTTTTACTACAGCTGACTGAGCCATCACTTTACTGTATGTGCAATCTCATTAAAACCTTGACTGACACTAAAACAGAGCCACAGGAGCTGGATGTGCTGATTTAATTACGAATTAGTGAGATTGTACTGCAGTGACAGGTAATATGTGTCTGGATTTTTGCATCCTCATTGCTTGTTACTTTGGTTTGATGTCAAGTTAAAAGAATTCCAATGGAACTTCTGAAGTCAAACACGCAAAAGTGATATAATTAAAATATGTATTTTTTTTTGGGGGGGGGGGGGGGGGTATCTCCAAGTTCAAACAAAATCAGCAATGTGCAGGAATTTAGAAAATCTTTTGGCTTCACATTGAAATGAGTGTTACCTGTTCATCCGTTGGCGTCTCCAAATGTCAACTATTTTTAACTTGTTTGGTTTTGATTTACCATATGGGGGTTCAATTCTTTACACATTTATTTACAAACATTTCGAGATACGTCACTTGGACGATTTATTTGCTTTGACTTGCAAGCAAAAATTTGACATACAATCAATACTGTATATGGTGGCAAGGTGCTCCACTCAACTTAATTTACAACAAGCAGGAATTTGGCTGAATTCTTAAAAAAACGAATAATAAAGTGTTCAAGCTGTTTATTGCCACTTCTAGTTCAACTTTATTGGCAAACTCAACATAATTAAACTTAAAAGTGTAAAATAAACAAATAAATAAATACATGAATAATAAATAACAAATAAATAAATAACCACATGACTGCCTTGGGAAATTACGCTATCTTAATGCTAACGCATGATGCAAAACTCCATTGACGGGGTAACAAATAGCATTTGCGTCATTTTGTCATAATAGATTCTTGTGCTTGGATAACAGTTAGTTGTACTAAAATGTTTCTTCAGTCAATGAAAATTTTATCATGGCATCTGGTTAAACCTAAAAACAATCAATTATTTTTTATGAAAGGAGAAAAATGTTTTGAAATTCTAACAACATTGCCGACAACTGGAACGAATTGTGTTTGACGTTTGAGGATTTTCATTTGGGATAGGCTGCAGCTCACCCGCAACCTTATATTGAAAATGAATGGATTAATTAATATTTGTTTTTTTGAACAAAGTAGTACAACATACAAAAATTGCACATATCAACATTATTGCCAAGGGAACAGCAATCAACAAAGAATTATCAATGATAGGATAGATTGATAGTAGCTTAACCTATTTTATGTTTACTTTACATTGCAGTATTCATAGTAAAAAAATGGTGTTGAAATTCTAACAACTTGGTGGTCAACCCAAATTGATTGTCTTCGACTTTGTAGGTTCCACTGTATCATGTCGAAGCTGTCCTCTGTGACTCGAAGCTCTCGTCGCCAAGGTGATAACACATTTACATTGTAACCATGGACACCGAATCCGTCACTTTTGTGCATGGCATTTAGTTACATGCAGATCAGATCGTGTCAAATGAGCTCAAGCGTACCTTTCATAAACACAGCAAACAAACCAACAATAATAATAACACCTACACACTAGCAGATAAGCTTGCGGCTTCAGTCGTAAAACGCTGAGTAGCAATCAATATGTAGCAATGGCTCCCATTTTACAGGGTGACAATGTGCCTGCTATTGGGTGCAGTGCAGCCTTTAATTTGGTCAATGGGTGCCTTGCACTTGCACAATGCTGCTCTAGTGTTGCTAGCAGGGTGCTGCTGAGTGCTTGGCGTGAGGTGAATGATAAGCATGTCCCTCGGCCTGATGATATGATATTCCCGGCTAGGTCATCAAATCACTGCTCGTCCTACAGCAGCTCCCACTTTTATTGAGCCGCGGCCCTCCAGTGCTTTAGAGCCATGCATTTGAAGTAATTGAAGCTACACTGTGTGCTTGTGCATGTACTGGCTTTGTATGTGTGCGAGTGTGGCTGTGTTTGCTTTGACTATTTGTCAAAAAAATTCAAAGTGTAGTTAAGAGTGAGTGAAGTAGCCAGCTGTCAGTCTCTTATAAGCCTAACTTGAATCCATCAGAGATCACCCGGGAGACACCTTGGGCCCTATTTTCTTGCCCAGCACAGGTCTAGCGCAAATTTTCATAACTGCCCGTGGGTAGAAAGGTGCTTTTGTGCTGTTATGGGAGTGAGCACAGCCGGCTTGTTTCCCGTCCAATAGAGGTGACTTCCCTCATTACTTTTAGATTCAGCGCAGGAAAGGCGTGAGAATCCATTGCAGGCATATTTATGAATGAAATATGATGACATCATCCATATTTTCTTATTCAATGGTTGGTCGACATTTATTTTATTATATATTATTTCTGACTAGATCAGAAAGGAAGGTAGGTAGGTAGGTAGGTAGGTAGGTCCTGGAAAATATAACCACTTAAAAGTGAACAACACAGCATCTTTTTCTAGTAGTTCTATTTAGGCTGAAAAGCTAACACTGAAGCTTCTAGTGCTTGCACTGACTTCAGCCTACTATGACATCATGATGCAAATGATGATCATGTGACCTACTTCCCCTTGCCACGATGCTGCAGCTTTAGGTTCAATACTGTCAGATTCTATCACGGCCATCTCCTCAGCTGTAATTAGCATGCATTAAACCCTTCATGGTTTGAATTTTGAGTGGCTATGCTATTGCCACTCATAATTTTTTTAATTTTTAACATTTTATTATTATTATTATTATTATTATTATTATTATTATTATTATTATTATTATTATTGTTATTATTATTATTATTATTATTATTATTATTATTAGGATTATTGTTGTTGTTGTTGCTGCTGTTGTTGTTGGACAGTGTAATACCAGTTTAAAGCATTTTTTTTCCTTTTATGTTGGCTGTGACAACCCGGAATCAAATCAGTGGTGAAACCTCAAGGACAGAGCTAAATGGCCAACAGCTGTGCTAGCTTGCTCATCATCTGTCTGCCTTCCCCCAAGGTCACATGATGGAGTGTGAGCGAGATGTTAAACACCAGCAGGGGAAAAAAGTGTAAAAATAATAATAATAATAATAAAAATCCATAATGTATTTACATTATGTTTGCATCCAACCATGATTTGCCAGTCTAATAGATTAATAGTGTTGTATATAGTGATTGTAACTTGGTTAACGTATTTAGCTGTCTCACCTGTCCCATTATTTTCACTGAATGGTATCACCATAAACAGGAAGTGGTATGAACGTGATCTCCAGGGACCTCATGTACTAAGACTTGTGTGGCTTTCATACTAAAACACGGCGTACGTATTTCCAGAAAACGCCACATGCATAAAAAAAATCCAGGTGTACGAATCTGTGCGTATGTACGAATCCAAGCAAATTCTCAATCAATGCGGAAATGTTAGAGTATCAGACTCCTCCCTCTCCACGCCCGTACATAAATATGTAAATTAGTATAAACAGGGCTTGTGGGTGGGAATGATTATCATGCATGATAAGATAATCACATGAGGCACAAATGAACAAAAAATGTGATGTGAGCTGGAGACACTTGTAAACAAAGTAGAAGCCGGTAAAACACAGTCCGAAAAAATATTATATTTGGCAGGCTGTCTTCGGAAGTCAACAACCTCCGTGATGAAAGTGCCTTCGGAGTATCTCGGAGTATCTTTCAAAAATAAAACATGTTATACAGCATATATATTTTATATAATAATTTGTTTTTGTTTTGTTTTGGTGTGGTTTATTGAACATATAAATGCAATACAAAATAAAAGTGAAAGAAAGAAAATAAAAGTTAAAAAAGAAAAGAATTATTAGTAAAGTCAGAATTTACATGTTCAAAGGGAGTAGAAAGAAGTACAAGAACTTATCTAATTTTACCCCCACTAACTTATATCATGTACAATAAGTTATTATATTTAATAATAAATCATTAAAATAGAAAAGAAAGCAAATGAAGAGGAAAAAAAACGAATAATGGAAAATAAACAGAACATGCACTTTTCTTAAATGCACAGATATTAGTGTAAGTTATAAACCCTTATCCATTGCTTACACTAAAACAAGCAAAAGATCAAATAAAGCCCTCCATATATAATTAATATAATCACAATATGATACATTTCCCAAAAATAATTGTTGTAAATACATGAGCACATGCAGCATAACTTCAAATAAATGACTATGAGATCATCACCTGGCACCCTGAACCTGACTTAGTCAAGGTTTTCTTTGAAGCCGTCTGAATGCAGCCCTGCTCTCTCTTGTTGTACTTTGGATGTAAAGACTCGCTGTTTGGCAACATGCAAAACTTGGTCTTCTCTAACAGCAGCTGGAGGGCAAAATCAACAACAGGCTAGCTGCTAAACTGTGACCCCCAATCCAGAGAACCTTTTTTTTTTTTGACACACTAGAATAAAGTGTGCTTACACATCCAATACAGCAGGTGGCAGTGGCGCTCTATTCTCGCTCTGACAATGCAAGGAGGGCAGATGTGTACTGTACATCCAACCCTTCTTTTTGGCCAATTATACTGTTTATAGGCACAGCGGAGGGTTGGGAAGCACGAAATATTTTCTTCTTACTTAAAAATATTTAGAAGCACTGGCCTATACACATATCCTCTCGAGGACCAGGGTTCTCCACTCCTGAACTATGATTGAATTAGGGTTTTAAAATAGGATTTCAAATTAGAGTTTCAAACTGCAGTTTGGTGTTTAAAATTATGGTTTCAAATTAGGCAGAGGGTTTTAATAAGGTTTTAAACTTGGTTTCAAAATCGGGTTTTATATTGGGGTTAGGGTTTCAAAGTTTAAAACAAGGGGCAATTTCAAAGTGGGGTTTAAAACTTGGGTTAGGGTTTCAAATATAATTTCAAACTGCGGTTAGGGTTTTAAATTACAGTTTCAAATTAGTGTCAGGAGTTTAAAGTAGGTTTTCAAACTATGGGTGAGATTACAAATTAGGGTTAATAGTATAGTGTTTTAAACCCGGGGTTATTAAGGTGTCAAATTTTAGATTCAATCTATGGTTAGGATTTTAAATTAGGGTTTCAAACTAGGATTAGCACAGTTTCAAATTAGTGTTCTAAAATGGAATAAGGTTTTATTTTGAAACACTGTTTTAAATTGGTGTTAAGGTTTTAAATACAGTTTCAAATAGGTTCATATTTCAAATTACGGTTTCAAAGTAGCATTAGGGTTTAAAATTTGTAATTCAAACTAAGCATAAGGTTCAAAGTACGTTTTAAACTGTGATTAAGGTTTCAAATTTGGGTTTCAAACTATGGTTTAGATTTCAAACTAGGGGTAGGCTTACGTTTTTTTTTAGTTTGTTACAACAACTGTAACACAACAATCAAACTGTTGCAATTCTAATTAATTTTGACCACAACAATGCAACATTTCCTTTTTACAAACTCAAATCCAATTCGTCTTTATTTTATTTGATGTTTTCTGGACACTTTTCAGTTGCTTCACAAAATAAGGTTCATGTAGTGATACTGATAGAAGAGCGACCTCGTGTGGTGTTTGTGTTGTAACATTAAGCGACGTGAATAGACGGCCGACGACTACATAATTTATAGAGCTTTAAAAACTATTGAAATAACAGGTTTTGCATTTTCATAATCATTTTCACAAAAAATAAACAACAGTATTTAAGGTAAGGATATTACGTACTGCAGTACTGTATATTGACTAGGAACTAATGTACATACGGTACTATAATCTCGGAGTATGTTCAACCCGGAAGCCAAAAACGAGATTGCTAACTAACTAGCGGTATAGCAAAAACGAGCCCCACCGGTTTTCTGTCACGGCGGCTCACTTCAAGTTAACTAAGTTGTCTTAAATGCCACAAAACTGCATGACAGCGTCCGCGTTGTTTTCGTGCGACCGAGTTGACGGCACTTCACGCGGCTGATGCAGCAAAAATGAGAGGAAGGTGAGTCAGAAGTATTCGGCCGCCTGGTTAAAAACGACGAGTTAACGCTAGTTAGCTTTCTGATAGCATTTGGTATGCTAAAGCCTCAAAGAAGGCTCTAGCTACCGATCACCATAATAATGGATGGTTTGTTTTCTAATATTAAACTCAAGGCGTTTAACCAAGTCAATAATTGCTCGTTTGATCCACGTCGAATTGATTAAATTGAGTGTTAGGTCAACGTGAAATGACAGTTGGGTTAGCACTAGCGTATATTGACCCTTGTCAGCGACTACAGTACTGTGCTGTCATCAAATACTTTGAAGTACAAAGTAGTTGGGTGTGCCTCTAGTTGTTGTCATCAACGACGCTCACCATGGGCGTTAACCTCTGTAGATAAACGTGTATAACACTGTCGTAGAGCTCAGTATGATCACCTCACCCACACATATACAGATAGATGGGGAGAATTAAGTCGTTGTTAATAATATATATCACGGCACTTTTACAAAAAAAAGTTATTTGGTTACGTGGAATTGTCATGCTGGATTTTATTTTTTTCGTTGTACAGATTATACGGTGGTGAATGATTGTAAATGTTTTAGCTCGGTCGCATTTATCACTAAAATGTGGCGTTTCAACAAGGATATTTCGACTTTTTGTATCCATCAGCTCAGGGTTCCTGCAGATCCTTAAAATATCTTAAAAGGCTCAGAATCAAATCATCCAATGAATAATTATGGCAACTTATGACAGGTGTCAATGATGGCATAATATAAAATGGAAACAAAAAGTCTTGTATTTTTTGCTTGATTTAATTGTAGGAACTCTGCAGCAACATTTATGTTAGCATTTGCCACCAAAACAAATCAAGAGGTAGTAATTTGCTATCTTAACTGATGTCTTGTAAATATAAGACGAATCTGGATTTAATGGACTGATTTGAGGACATGCTCATCCATTTAGAGCTTATTGGGTATAACATTAAGGTAAAAAATAAATCCCAACATAATTATTGTTTTGTATTTTTTTCCCGTATCCAACAAATGCCCAGAATCGTACACAATTGCAAATAATTGTATGTATTTATTTTTTATTCAAATTTACCTTGTTGCTGCTTTGAGGGAGGATAATGCTGTGAATCTGGTCGTGTTTATGAGCAAAGATCTTAGCGCTTTTTTTTTTTTGGTCACCTGTTACAATTTGATACCATAGATAAAAGCTTTACATAAAAGAAAAAAAATGCATGGTTGAGAGTAGACACATACTCGCTAGGATAATTAATTGCGGCAGCCATAGGTATAAATATGTGAATACAACATGGTCCTTTAAATTACCTATCTATAGCGGATGCCAAGCTAACATTGATGCTCCATTGTGTCTAAAGGAACTAGGGGTGTGAATTGCCTAGTACCTAGCGATTCGATTCATAGGTCACGATTCGATTCAATACCGATTAATCCCGATACGAATCTATAAATTGATTGTTGCTATTTTTTTTTTTATTACTCAAATTTAGAAAATAAGAATCAGTAAACTTGTACATGTACACTGTAAGATTTGTATGAAAATTTATTTATTTAGCAAAAAATTCAGGCTTATAACTGAGCCACTGCATTTAACAGGTTGCAGTCTGTTTCATGTTTGAACAGCACTGAAATAAAATATAAAGGCTTAATGTTCCATTAATATAACATTCTTCCATGCTTAATGTGTGAATCCTAGCCCTAAGTAAGATGTTTTGTTGAGTATTCCCATTAAAAAATTGATGTTTAAAAATCGATTTGGCCGCATATCGAATCGATTCGAGAATTGCGCGCTGTAATATTGCGATAAATTGCAGAATCGATTTTTTCGAACACCCCTAAAAGGAACCCTCTCCACATAGCTCATGCCTAATTGACACGCTTTTTATCCTGCTCTAGTCTACTGTCTTAAGTCTTTTTTGCTATGATGAGAGAACAGCGCAAGTTTGAAACACTTGACCGGTCTGTCTGTTGATGGCACCACAGCGCCGTTAACTGGCATTGAGGTGAATTGCGACCAATTTTGGAACTACTAGACAGATTTCCGTTGTCTAGTTTGCTCATGTGCGGTGTTGTCTGTATTTTCAGATTGTTGTTATTGTGACTAAGCTCTGTGTTATCATGGAGAAGCAGTGGCGGATGTGGGGCTCAGTGGAGCGTTGTACCCTCACTTTAGTCTCCTGGTCCTGGGGCGCCTGCCGAGTCTCCTTGCTGGCTCTGATCCTTACCTTCCACCTGTACGGCGGTTTCATCCTCCTGGCTCTCATCCTCGTCTCCGTGGCAGGCATCCTTTACAAATTCCAAGATGCGCTTCTCTACTTCCCCGACCAGCCGTCGTCGTCGCGCCTCTACGTTCCCGTGCCGACGGGAATCCCACACGAGAATGTGTACATCCGCACGAAAGATGGCGTGAAGCTCAACCTTATCCTGCTGCGCTACACGGGCGGGGACACGCCTCCCGGAGTGGCGGCCGCCAATCAGAGCTGCCCCGCATCCTCGGCGCCGCCCACCATTCTCTACTTCCACGGCAACGCGGGCAATATCGGCCACAGGGTGCCCAATGCGCTGCTGATGCTGGTCAACCTGAAAGCCAACGTGGTGCTGGTGGACTACCGTGGCTACGGGAAGAGCGAGGGCGAGCCCTGCGAGGAGGGCCTCTACCTGGACGCCGAGGCCACGCTGGACTACGTGATGACCCGGCCCGATTTGGACAAAACCAAAGTGATATTGTTCGGCCGCTCGCTGGGGGGCGCCGTGGTCATCCGCTTGGCGGCGGCCAACCCGCACCGCGTGGCGGCCATCATGGTAGAAAACACCTTCCTCAGCATCCCGCACATGGCGACGACGCTCTTCTCCTTCCTGCCCATGCGCCTGCTGCCCCTGTGGTGCTACAGGAACCAGTTCCTGTCCTACCGGCAGGTGGCGCTGTGCCGCATGCCCTCGCTGTTCGTCTCCGGCCTGTCGGACCAGCTCATACCGCCCGTCATGATGAAGCAACTGTACGAAATGTCGCTGTCCCGGACTAAACGCCTGGCCATCTTCCCCGAGGGCACGCACAACGACACGTGGCAGTGCCAGGGCTACTTCGCCGCCTTGGAGCAGTTTGTTAGCGACCTGCTCAAGAGCCACGCCCACGAGGAGCGCGTGCAGACATCTTCGAGTGTCACCATCATCTGAGGGAACTTTTTGACTCTTATTTCATTTTACTCACAATCTGTCAATGAAATTTTGTTCAGGGAAGGGAAACATTACTCTTTTTCTTGTGTTTCAGCCATGAATGCATGCATTTGTGACTCTTAATACAGTGCCTCCCAACCAGGCAGATATTTTTCATTTGAATAAAACCGCGCCAAACCAAAATGCCACAAAACGTTTGATGCACTGGTTTAATGATGTATCAGTACCTTCTGCCATCTAGTAGAGGATCATTTAATTACTCTGCTTGTCAGACAGAAAAATAAAGATAACTTATTTGTCGTAAATAAATATTTGGAACCAATTAAGTGAAAAGTGGATCACACACACAAATGTGCTGCAGCACACTGGTTGGCAATCACTGTCTTAATTGAGGTCACTTGCGAAAGATGATGACGTAATCTGTGGTCGCGTGATTATGGAGCGACACAGATTCGAGTTGCACCGACAGGGCAGCTCTTTAGTCCACCCCATAAGACTTGAAGTCTGTCACACTAGGGCTGAACGATTCATCTTTTTTCTTTGAATCCAAATTGCGATTCCAGACAACGTGATCGTCACAGCTTTGTTTTTTTGTTGTTGTTTTTTTGCAGTTCTCCTAACTGACCCAGATCTGTTGTATTGACTATCTCCCACATGAAGGCAGTCTCCCTTCTCTCCCGCCAAACTCACCAATCAGCTGAACTCACTCCAGAAAACAAATTAATTGCTCACGCTAGGTCCTTATAAGGTGAAACATATTAAATATATTAAGTATTTATAATATCAGTTGTTTGCATTTTTCTCTAAATCAGTGGTTCTGAACCTTGTTGTAGGTACTGAACCCCACCAGTTTTCTATGTGCAATTGAGCATTCACTGAGCCCTTATTTATTGAAAAAACATAACCGCCCCCCTCCCCAAGTTTAAAACGTGGGTATAGAATTGAGTGTTTACTGATGAACAAAATGAACAGGGAGAGTAGCCTTTTCATCGAATCTGGCTCTTTTCACCTTGTTATTTTTTTCCTCATCTCCGTGCAGTTTAAGGAAATGTTCCATTAGTTTTGCTAGCTAGCTAGTTGCGCTGGACTAGAACTGCTCAACTTGGCACTGCAAATCACGCCGTTAAGATCGCCCAACTCTATATTTATAGAGCACTTTAAAACAACCACCAATTTTTCTTAAGAGACCAGATACAAAGAAAACGGCAGAGGCCCCAATATTGAACCCTGTAGAACACCACATGTTCCGTTATAAATGTGAATTCATATTGCACATATTTGAGCATTTGCCATAGCATGATGATGATTACAATAATAAAGAGATCACATGACGTTTATTTGGATTTTTTTTTTTTATTACACCAATTTAGCTTTGCTAAAGGACATAATTTATTAAATGTATTTCATTAGGAGAATACATTTAGATTCTTTCTGCCTCTTTAATAGGAAATATTTACTTTTCACATTTAAATAACTTAAATTATGTATATATTTTTTTAACACTAATGTTTATATCACCATAGGTACCATTATGAATTATGCATTTGAGGCCATATTGCTGTTTCCATGTGAAACAAATTTGAAAAACAATTAACATGCAATCTTACATTGATGTATTAATCAAGCACTTTAAAAACAATCAAACAAACAATGTGGCTGCACACTACGTACTGTACATGGAGTAGAATGAACATGTACATTAAAATAAAAATTTAAATGTTTGGTTAAAAACTAAATGGATTTTTACATACAGTATTACACGTACTTGACGTGTATATGATTGAATTACTTAAACAAAAAAAAAAAAGACTTCTTTCCTCACACAACCTCTTTAGTGTCCTTACATTATTAGAGTAATAGCTTTTAATGGTATGATATTTGTAAATGTTAATGTACATAGCCTGATGCTTGATTTTTAAAAAAGTGAATTGAGTTGAAATCACAATTTCTGTCAGAAAAATCACAATTCAATTTTTTTCCTGAAATCGTTCAGCCCTATGTAACACAAAATTATGCACATTCATGTAAATACAATTTCATTCTTTCATGAGCATGAGGATGCCAGGAGTACAAGGGACCCCAAAATATTATTGAAATACAGTATACACTTGATTTTCTAAAACAAAAGTACTATTCTTGAAATATTAAAGGCATAACTTGACTCATTGAGCAATTTTCAGCAGCAAAAAGTTCATATTTTGTCCAGAATGAATTTGGTAACTTCATTATATTACATGTACAATTAATACCTTAAAATACAATTTTTTTTACCACTTTCTGTCAACTTAAGATGACATAACCTGTGCTGAGAAAATGGGTGATGACCAATCGTGGCTCAGTTTGCTGACCAAAGCCAGAAAACAGGTGAGCCATGATTGGTCGTTACCTACTTCCTCAGCACAGGAGATGTCATCATCAGTTGACAGCAAGTGGAAAATTTGGTTTTAAAGATATTCATTGTGCATGGAAAATAATAAAGTTCAAATTCATTCTGGACAAAATATTAACTTTTTAATGCTGAAATGGCTCAAGGTGTCAAGATTCCTTTTAAAATCTTTGTCCTGAAAACAAGCAACATCAGGAATGTTCTCTTTTTTTTTCAACCTAATGTTTCTTTTTCTTTTCTTTATCGCAGCATCACATCATTTTCATTTATTTTTCCCAGTGTGGCCCTGATACTCCGTAAAATAGCATCTTTCCTTCTTGGAATGGAATAAAAGCTCTCTCTTTTGAGTGCCAGAATGATTTTTTTTTTTTAAGCCTGATCCTCAAAGATTTTTGTTATTGTGGTGTTTGTCAGAAGTCTATCCAACCATTGGAATAACAATAGGAAGCCAGTCTATGCTGGAGGAGTGTTTATATTGAGCGCCCCCCCTAACATACATTTGGACGCATGCATATTGTAGCCTATCAAGTCTCCTATGAGTTAGTATTGATAACCTTAAACTGGCATTATTTTCCACTCATCTTTTAAGATCTTGTCACCCTCCCACAATGTGCCAAAATGGCTGCACTCCTTTGGAGGGCTGTTAATGAGCTAATTAACCTTTTCCCCCGATGTTTTCCAAGGGCGTCCGGCGGAGTTTGATGATTAAAAACCCCGTTGTCTGCTCTCGCTTTCAGAGTGCAGAACAACGAAGCCATTTGAGTGCACAGCGGAGCTCTTCAGCCATATTTTGTAAAGCCAACGCCTGGCGAGGAAAAGAGCTGCTAAGAATGTAATTACTAGTGTTCAATCAGTGTGTGAGCTTGTATTTATTTGTTCATCTTGCATCATAAAATGAGTTTTTTTTTCTGTTCTCTCCGACACATGTTCACACTGCACTTAATGCAGCACATTTGGTTGGTTTTCTTTCAGCTTGAGAGCTCACCTTTGCGGTTACCATGTTTTTTTGCTTTTCGCAGATTTTGAGAATTGCGTGTTGTTACAGCTGCAAAGCCAGTTTGAATGTGTTTGTTTTTATGAATAAATGAGTCAGTATTGACTGATGGAACTGTTCAGGAGTGCAAGCGTGTGTGTGTTGCTTTCAGGAGCTGGCATGTGATTGTTTTCTGTAACTTGCACTGTGTTGACTTTTTGTATTAAGACTTGACAAAGAGAAATTTCCTAAGCAGACATTTGAATGATTCATCTTCAGCTTGAAGAATGAATGACCATCTTTTCCCCCACCTTCACCATTTCTGGGTTTTTAGCCACTCGTCGCTTTTTTAAGCACATATTTTCACTTTGTGTATTCTGTGCTGTAACATGCAATAAAATTGATACATGAAATATTGCCATGTTTTCAAATTGATGAAATTATTCATGTAAGATCATTTTGTTTGGATGTTGATGCCACTTCACTTTTTATATTCAGAGAACTTTGTCGCTGTCATGTTTCTGCTCAATGTTTCAATTTGTTATTTCCTCTTTTTTTGGGGCGGTTCTAGCATATTATTAGAGTTAAATGAGTGTAGTATTGAGATGAGCTTTTTCTTGTAGCCTCATGCAAAAATCTCAAAAGCTTATCGCGTCCTCTGTAAAATCTATGCTGCAGTAATATTCAATTAAATTTTAGGAGAATTTAGCAGTATTGTTACCAAAAAAGTAGCAACATAATGACAATAAATAAGCAATGTTATGACAAAAAGTATTTTACAAAAATAATCATTGTTACAAAAAAGTTGAAATTTAACAAGAACAAAGCTGAAATGTTAGAAAAGACAAGTAGGAATTTAAAAAAATTATGGAATTATAAGAGATGTTAAAAGGGAAAGAAATGAATTTTGTGTTAATGTAAAAAAAAGAAAATAAGAGCAGTAATGTTTCAACCAAGTTAATTAATGAGAATAATGTAATTTTAAGAGACTGTCACTAATGTTAAGAAGCTCCAATTTTACGTTGATATGGGCATAATTTCATCATGTTGTTTAATATATATATATATATATATATATATATATATATATATATATATATATATATATATATATATATATATATATGTGTGATTTTTGTTTTTAATTTAATACATATTTTGCTGGCATCAGGCTGAAACCTTTTAAGTCATATTTTGGTAATTGTAATATTTTTCACAAATCTATACTGGTATTATTATTTGTTTTTTTTTGTTTTTTACAAATTATTGACCGATTTACAGTAAAGTGTTGAAAATGGCTTTCTTTATTTGATGATGCAATGTTGAACAAACATGTTGTTTTTTGGTGTCTCCTGAAGAGTGATGATTTTGGTGGTATAGGTTTCAGGCAAGCGCCAGCGATATATAATGTTGCAAATTTATGACAATATAATTTAATTTATAATTTAATAAGAGAATAACGCTGTAAATTAGGATATTATTTTAAATAAGTCTTAATTTTATGAATATAATGTAATAGTTAATGTTTCAAAAAATTAAGAGAATTATGAAAACTATGTTGTAATACTGTATTACATAGAATACCTTCAGATACGGAATAACAATAACAAACAATGACATGCTAACAGTTAGCATCGATCGTTGCGGTGTAAAAAGCAACAGATGATTGAACATAAAATGTGCAACAACAAATTTAATCTGATAATATAACAATACTCACAGGCATATATTATATATCTTCTATAAATAGTGACTAATATAACAGAATCTTGGAGAGTTTCAGTAGTGGTGGTAGAAGTCTATTTTTCTTCGTTTGTATACTGCCTCTTGGTGGTAACCCGGAACCCTAACCCTAACACCAGAAGGAGCAGCACAATGAATTGGATTGCAGCATTAAATCATGATGCACAAACTGTTTAATTCTTTACATTCGATTTAGTAACATTATTACTCTGTGCTCATGTACAATGTTAAGGACTGATATTTTTCCTGCAACAAATTAATGGCATTTCCACTTATTTCAGTCCGTTGACTTAACACAATGTAAAAAGTGGAAATGTATTATTATTATTATTATTATTATTATTATTATTATTATTATTATTTTTATTTTATTTTATTTTCTTTTATTTTTATTTTTTTTAAGGAGAGCTCAGTATTGTTCATTCGATTTGACATCATCATTGCTCTCCTTTAAAAAAAAAAAATAAATAAAAATTCTCATTTTTCTTTTTTTATATGTATTATTTTATAAGACCCGAATGAGCACTGTTTGAGGTCAGGGCCAGTTGAGGCAGGAAGTTGATGTGGTTAGCCAAGCAGAACAAGGACGGGAAGCGTCTCTCTCGCTCTCTCTCTCTCTCTCGCTCTCTTTTTTTTTTACTGTAAAAGTAATTAGACTGGAGAACGAATGTGAAACCTAATATCATCAGCCCACAGGAATTGGCTTCCAATGCCAGCGTGAGTGAGCTTGACAATGGCGGTTGTCCCGCATTTGGATCCCGGGAAAGGCCAGAAGGCTGTTGAGGCCCGATGGCTGTCCTGGCTTGTCCTCCTGCTCACGTTGGCGGTCATCACCTCGTCTTCTCTGTCAGTGCTCTCCTTGTACCAGCTGGTGGTCCTCAGAGCTGAGGTGGAGGGCCTGAAGTCCGAGGCGTGTCGCAGGAGGGAAGAGACCCATGGAGAGCAGGTCTTAAGATTTTTTTTTTTATCTCTCTCTTTCTCTCTCTATAAATATATATATAGCCGCCATGTGCTGCATGACTTGGCTGCCGAATTGGACACATAGATAAATAAATAAATAAATAAATACGCAACAAAAAGAAGACATGCACACTCGCTTCTTACATTTTGTTTTCCTTTTCTGTGTTCAGGATGTAAATGATGAGAGAAGCAGCCAGACAGATCCTCAATATACATTCACTTCGATGAGGAGGAGCAGGAGGATGGTCTCTGGAACGGACGCATCAGGTGAAACACAAGATCTTGAGGAAAAAGAGAAATTGTGTGTCAAAAAATTTCACATGCGCTTCTTGTCCCCACAGTTTCACAATCTTGTCTCCAATTGTTGGCGAACAAGAGCAGGAAAATCTTCAGGAAAGGTAAAAAAAAAGGAGTGGAACCTCTGAAATAGAAGACATTTTAAAGTCAGCTCTGCACACAATCAGTCTGGGCATTTTCCTTTTTTTTTTTTTTTTGCCATTTTGTCAAGAGTCACAATGTATAGATGATATCAGACTTTAGAGTATAAGAGCTACACTCAGAATTAACTTTGTGTGTGTTTTTTATTTTCTTGTTTTTTTCCCCATTAACCATTTTTTTTAAAATTATTTTACCACAGGCTGTCTGTATTATACTGCCCCCAGGTGGCCAAGACACGCACAACAGAAAGACAATGTTAGTCGAATTGAAGCATTTTTTTTTTAAATCAATGTCGGTTTTTTAAAAGTATAATATAATAGAAAAACCAAAAACGGATGAAAAGCATTTTCATTTATTTGTGACAAGCACAACCACTGTATGGATACAATGTCTAACTCAAGACACTGTACCTTGAATACTTTATAAAACATTAGCCTTCAGTTTTTCACATCCGTTTTGTGCAAACATGTTCGCCTGAACACCTCAATCAAGGGTCACCAACCTTTTTGAAACCGAGAGGTACTTTTTGACTACATATTAATGCAAAGGGCTACCAGTTTGAAACACACTTCTGAAATCCCAAATTTGTTTAAATTGCCTTTAATCATGCTATTACATTATTCATAATTAACGATAGTCAATTATGTGAAGAATGTAATCGTGTTAATAATTTCTCACAATAATTAGGAAACACCAATATGCATTTAAAATATATATATATCTACCAGTGTTTACGTTTTCAAATAGAAAATCACTGGTTAGATACTCTATTAGCGCAATATTAATTATGAGAAATGTGTCTTCTTACATCAGATTTTGCGCTGGAGCCATACACGGGCATCCCCTGGCAGATTGGCCTGAGGAGAGGGTCTTCGCTGGATGCTGTAGGGGACAACATCCTGGTCCGAGAGGAGGGCTTTTACTTTGTCTACAGTCAGGTTAGTAGCGCATGTCAATGTTATTCCTTAGTTTTACCACAGGGAGGCGCTGCTGGCCTGCATTGCAAGCCGATGGACTTTGCGGATGAGGAGATCACTTCTGCAGTCAGTGCAGAAAACGGTCTATGCAAATGAAGCATGCTTGTAAAATGAATATTTAATGATTCATCATTGTTAATGCATGATAAAACCCAGGTAATCGACCAAGCTCATACGATGAACACTTCATTATTTGCACCAATCTAATGTAATAAAAGTGTTCTGTCATTTAAAAAAAAAAAATCTCTATTAAGACACTAACTAATTTTTTATTGACACTTTCGCAGAATTTACATATATATATATATATATATATATATAGTTTTATGTGGTGATGGGTGAGTACCAGTAGTACCAGATAAAGTCTATTTTTAGTACAAAGTAGTAGCTCTCCAACACCAAAGACTACAAACAACTAGGAATGCATTGTAGCCAAACACAAAAACGTCAGAATATTTTTTATCTGATCTACTAGTCATCCTCTGGATTCTCGTTTGCATTTTTCACTACATCCTTCTAATAGGGACTGCTAATATTTAGGTTAACTTAGCTGAATGATGATGACAAATAAAGGAATAAATTAGCTTTACATGCTTCTTGACTATTTTGTTAGGGTACATAAGACAAAGAAGTCATGGGGAAAACGATTTAAAAATGTTATCCTGAGAAATTCACTTGAAATAACTGATCAAATTGATTAATCACTTGGCCTTACCATGGCAATAAACATATGTCATCTTGTTTGTACTGTCTTTATACATGCTTTGTTGCCAATGCCTGTTACTGTATTTTTACCCTTTCCTCATGCACAGGTGTACTACATGGACAGTAGGTTTGCAATGGGCCACGTGGTGATCCGCAGGAAGAGGACAGTGGTGGGCGACGAGGCCCAGTATGTGATCCTGTTCCGCTGCATCCAGAGCATGGACAGCGTGTTCCCTTACAACACATGTTACACAGGAGGTGCGTTGTTATTATAATTTACTATGTGCTTTGTACACCGTCTTTACAGCAGCAGTGCGTCGCGTGCTAAGCAGCGAATAGCAATGCCAGTTCAAGGTGTGAAGTGTGCTGACATTCCCCTCAGGTGTCGTTAAGCTGGAAGTCGGTGACCAGTTGGAGCTGCTGATCCCCAGGTCCACTGCCAACGTGTCCCTGGATGGAGATGCCACCTTTGTCGGCGCTGTCAAGTTGGTTTAAAGCCTCTCGCCTTAAATGAGGGCAGAGGGAGCTGTAATTCTGGTGACCTTTAAATGCGACAAGAGGGATTTTGACATTGTATGAACGTTGACGATTGTTTTATGATGTGGTATCTTTTTTTTTTTTTTTTTTTACCATTCCCTTTAATTCATAAGATAACATGTCACTCAATTTAAAATATAAAATGAGAGAGCTAGCTAGCTAGCTAGATAGATAGATAGATAGATAGATAGATAGATAGATAGATAGATAGATAGATAGATAGATAGATAGATAGATAGATAGATAGATAGATAGATAGATAGATAGATAGATAGATAGATAGATAGATAGATAGATAGATAGATAGATAGATAGATAGATGGATAGATAGATAGATAAAATAAAACATTTAGCTAGGTCATTGTAGCATGCATATTAGGATATGCAATGTGGGTAATGCTGGCATTTCATTTGTCCATTGGTGCTACCTTAAAATAAAATGTAATCCGTCACGCTCGCTCGCCATCATCAATTACACTCATCATGCTATATATATATATATATATATATATATATATATATATATATATACAAGAGATATTGATAACATATCAATTAACAATAATAATAATAATTATTATTACTAGGATGGGTGAGTACAGATTCCGGGTATCAGTACTCACCTTACTGGGCCATACTGGCCTTATTTGAAGGTATCGGTAATCATGGAGGCTACGGATACCAGCTACCGATACCAATGGGGAAAAAAATAGAACATTAAGTAAGTCCTCCTTGGCGCTACTGTGCTGGAGATCGCCGAATCATTGTCAGAAAGAAAGGTTTTTGTTCACATTTTTTTGTAATTGCTTTAAATTCAACTTTAAGCACTATAGGATTCGGTTGCAGTATCAGTGTGTATTCAAAGAGCAAGAAATACTTGTACTGGTATCAGGAAAAAAAGTGGTATCCAACATCCATAATAAGTATATAACATTTTTTATAGGAACCAAAAAAACACATCATGATGATAATAATAATAATAATTAATATTATTATTATCAAATTAATTAATTAATAATAAATTTTCCTTAATTTACATCAGTTTATCACATATTCATAGTATCAAATTAATAAAATAAATACTACTAATCAGAAACTTGTTTTCATGATTTTGACTTTCATTCGATTTGAATGCACTGATAAATTTATTCTGCCTGACACACACTCTATTAACTCTTTCACTGCCACTGACGTTTAAAGACGTCAAGTAAAAACCTACGCTTCACTGCCAATGACGTCAAAAGACGTCATCCAATGATTTTTTTTTTTTTTTTTTGAAACGGGTAGAGGAAACCCTCCCGCATGTCTGGTCAAAGTTTCAAGTCTGTCTGTTGTGCCTAAGGACTATTTTTGGCCCCTAGAGGGCAGCGATGACTCTCTTTTGACAAGATCGGGTGGGCGTCAGTAGAGGCGGAGCTAGAGCGTCGAGCAGGAGATGAGAATGGAAGACAAAGGAAAAATGGCGGCCGGTCGCGAGGAGCTCACACCCGAGACGTTTTTTTCAAAGACCAAAAGCATCGCTAAAAAAGCACATTGTTGATGACATGATCATCATAGATGATGAAGATGAGGGTGACTCCGTGGTTGGAAAGCATTGACGCGGCAGTAGAAGACGTTAGATGGAGCTAGATGGAGGAGGGAACGGGCAATGGCGAGCGTTTGCAAGCAGCTCTACACTTACAAGACGAAAGGCATCGACCAACGCTAAAATAGTGCATTGATGACGACGGTGATCATACTCGATGATGATGAAGGTGAATCCGAGCTTGACGGCGAAATTGGAACCGCTGACGCGGCGGCTATTACGGTGTCGTAACGCGGAGCGCAACCGAGCACGCACAGGCGGACGTTCGATCGGACGACGGAGAGTGCCCCGAGTCCAATGCATATTCATCGGAGAAGTGTGTACAGTCTGCTACTTGCTTTTTATTCCCCGGAAAAAAAGGCCGTCAAGAAAGTGTAACGTTTGCACGCAAAACGGACCAATGTGAAAGTGAAAGTAAACTGTTGTGCGAGTCCAGCGGCGTCTCCTTGCACGCAGGAGAGCGTTACAAAAGGAAAAACTGTATTTGAAACATCCACATAATTGTAAGTAGTACCACAGTTGCACATATTTGGAAATAGTTTGCGAAATTGTTTTGTCAAATTGTTACACTGTTGAATGGAAATAAACGTATTTTGCAATCAAAAAACACTTTTTCATTGTTGGTGAAAGCGTTTTACAGAAGTAAAGCACTATTTAGGTGTTAGTGGCATCATTCATGGACAAAAAGAAGTGTACAATTCACTAGAGTGCATGAAATAACATCGTTTCACAAAAAGCTCTTTTTCTCCGTTTTTTGTTTCAAAAGAGAGAATTTCGGTGAAAGTAACCATTTTCTATTGTTGATTACTGAAGAACGGAATAAGGTAGAAACAAACTTTTTTTTTCTGATGAAAGCTGAGAGTCCAATCTTTCATTTGGTAGTATGTGTGTTTCCATAGTCCAAACACAACATTTTCTGTGGACCTTGAAAGATCACTCAAAATGCTTAAATCGGCTGGCAGTGGGGACAACCCGTTTCTGAAAACGTCTGGCAGTGAAAGAGTTAAGGCCATTTGGTATCGCTCTTCCTGTGCCTTCTATTTTTGACTTTCTTCTCCCACTCCTCCTTCACACCACAAGTCTCTCAATTTGCCAAATGGAGTCATGACTCCCAGGGCACGACGCCTTAGTGAGGCGACCGCCCACTGCGCTTTGTCGAACTTTGTGCTCGTTTGGATACAAGTCGAGTTGATGCAGGGGGCCTTTTAACTCTTTCACTGCCAGACGTTTTCAGAAACGGGTTGTCCCCACTGCCAGCCGATTTAAGCATTTTGAGTGATCTTTCAAGGTCCACAGAAAATGTTGTGTTTGGACTATGGAAACACACATACTACCAAATGAAAGATTGGACTCTCAGCTTTCATCAGAAAAAAAAAGTTTGTTTCTACCTTATTCCGTTCTTCAGTAATCAACAATAGAAAATGGTTACTTTCACCGAAATTCTCTCTTTTGAAACAAAAAACGGAGAAAAAGAGCTTTTTGTGAAACGATGTTATTTCATGCACTCTAGTGAATTGTACACTTCTTTTTGTCCATGAATGATGCCACTAACACCTAAATAGTGCTTTACTTCTGTAAAACGCTTTCACCAACAATGAAAAAGTGTTTTTTGATTGCAAAATACGTTTATTTCCATTCAACAGTGTAACAATTTGACAAAACAATTTCGCAAACTATTTCCAAATATGTGCAACTGTGGTACTACTTACAATTATGTGGATGTTTCAAATACAGTTTTTCCTTTTGTAACGCTCTCCTGCGTG
This sequence comes from Vanacampus margaritifer, assembly GCF_051991255.1. NCBI lineage: Eukaryota > Metazoa > Chordata > Actinopteri > Syngnathiformes > Syngnathidae > Vanacampus > Vanacampus margaritifer. The sequence goes on from NC_135442.1 coordinate 13,170,410, forward strand.
CAAGGAGACGCCGCTGGACTCGCACAACAGTTTACTTTCACTTTCACATTGGTCCGTTTTGCGTGCAAACGTTACACTTTCTTGACGGCCTTTTTTTCCGGGGAATAAAAAGCAAGTAGCAGACTGTACACACTTCTCCGATGAATATGCATTGGACTCGGGGCACTCTCCGTCGTCCGATCGAACGTCCGCCTGTGCGTGCTCGGTTGCGCTCCGCGTTACGACACCGTAATAGCCGCCGCGTCAGCGGTTCCAATTTCGCCGTCAAGCTCGGATTCACCTTCATCATCATCGAGTATGATCACCGTCGTCATCAATGCACTATTTTAGCGTTGGTCGATGCCTTTCGTCTTGTAAGTGTAGAGCTGCTTGCAAACGCTCGCCATTGCCCGTTCCCTCCTCCATCTAGCTCCATCTAACGTCTTCTACTGCCGCGTCAATGCTTTCCAACCACGGAGTCACCCTCATCTTCATCATCTATGATGATCATGTCATCAACAATGTGCTTTTTTAGCGATGCTTTTGGTCTTTGAAAAAAACGTCTCGGGTGTGAGCTCCTCGCGACCGGCCGCCATTTTTCCTTTGTCTTCCATTCTCATCTCCTGCTCGACGCTCTAGCTCCGCCTCTACTGACGCCCACCCGATCTTGTCAAAAGAGAGTCATCGCTGCCCTCTAGGGGCCAAAAATAGTCCTTAGGCACAACAGACAGACTTGAAACTTTGACCAGACATGCGGGAGGGTTTCCTCTACCCGTTTCAAAAAAAAAAAAAAAAAATCATTGGATGACGTCTTTTGACGTCATTGGCAGTGAAGCGTAGGTTTTTACTTGACGTCTTTAAACGTCAGTGGCAGTGAAAGAGTTAATGGATAAATGGAGACAGAGTTGCAACCATTAGCGGAAAGAGGACTGTGATGCTGTAAGGCAGAAGACAAGGCCCGGGGTCAGAAGCCATTCTTCATGAAACGCTAAGAAGGAAGCGCTTTCAGAGGAGAAGCGTTCGTCCCCTTTGGAGGCAAAATGTGTCAAACATGATATAAAAATGCCCCGACCCACCCCTCTTTCGATTCGCCTTTGTGTGATTCCATGGCGACAGCTGGCATGTTTGGCGGAAGCTCCTGTCATTGTGGACTCGACATACAAAAGAGAAATCAGCATCTGACCGGGGAATCAGGAAATGAGATCTGCTGAGTACACATGCTGACACCGACTATGCATTGGAAAAAACACAAGACAGATACACAAACACAAAGGTTTTTATTGTTACTGAAAACGAATGAAATAAAAACAGCACAAAAAAAAATCATGTTAAAGTAAGTAAAAATAATAGTTTCAAAATAACAATAACTGAAACTGAATTATCTGTTTACAAAGCTAATTAAAATGATAACTTTTCTTTCATTCAACATTTTCTTTCCTGTAAGGGAAATCGGTCCAATTAATTATTAAATCAATAATTGTTAATGATCAAATTAATAATCAATTGACTCAATAATTAAAGGAGACTCAAATTTAATATTCAAATTACTTTTGAATCAGAACCTCGGAGCACCACATCTGTTTTTGATAGTTTTATCAGGACAACAGATGAGAACCTCGTTGAATCAGTCATTAAAATGAAGGCTGTGCCCCTTTTATGAATTTGTGAGTTCTTTGTTCAGTTTAGAGGTTACTATAAATTGATGAAACACAAACACAGTAAGCAAGGTTTTGATTTTCGTGCACGTTTATTTTCTAACCTATGTGAGAAAATCTATTTGGAACTTAAAAGACGCCAAACTCTAACTCCTGTGATAGCAGTGTGAGGCAATAAAACAAGAACTAATCAAACTAATATGGGACCCACATTTAACCTAATTGTTTAACCCAATTGGAGGCACCAATTTGTACAATCTGGTTAATGTCTGCAAAGTTGCACTTACAAATGGTCTGGTGTTGGTCCAAGACGCTGAATAGCCTGGATTGGAGGGTCGCCAAGCCGTTGTTTGAAGAAGAAGATGACGAGAGAGAGAGAAATAGTCCGGCTGGGCAGCTGAGCCTCACGGCGAGGGAAGGTCGACCTGTTGGCTGCGGAGAGACCTTTTCGGTTGGGGCCTCAGAGCACCGCTGTTAGCGCTGCGATCCGTTTAGCCTTTGCAGGGACCCAAAAGCAGTGTGTTTCACTGTGCCTGTCGCCAAAAGCGATGGCTTTCGTGAGTTTGTCGCATGTGATGTATATATATATATATATATATATATATATATATGCAAACATTTTTTATTTTTTTTATTTAATTTTTTTTACAAACCCACTACAGTATTCAAACTAAACAAAAGCTGAATTTGCAAAGCAAAAGTCAGTACCAAAAAGATAAATAAAACTACCCGCCCCCCCAAAAAAATTCAAAGCTATTAAAACCTTGACATGCACATACACTTAAATTGTGGTATTGTACAGCTATATTATTTATATCAGCCATATCAAAAAGGCACAATCTAATGTGACCCAAGACCTAGATTTAAAATGAACTTAAAGTGGGAGAGTGATAATGTTGACTTTTAAATTATTTTCGAAGCTAATTAAATTAAATTAAATTAATATTATTGATCGATGTCTAAGCCATGTAACGCCTATTTACAGCATGTGTTTCGATGAAGTAAAGTATTTCCACAGCAAAAACAGCTGGAGCAGATTTTTGTAATTTTACATTTTTCACCACTCTTGACACTTTTATTGATTAAAAAGTGGCCGTCAACAGCAGTAGCGACAAGGATGTGCTCATGCTGGAGTAACAGATTTTTTTCGAGAGGATATCAAGCTCCATATTATCACACCACTCTCATAACTACAGTTAGCGACGACATGCTCATGCTCGGTAGCACAAATATGCGCATGCGCAGCTGTCAAAGGTAAGCTACTCAAAATGTCAAAAACTCTCGGCTGCATTAATTAAAATACTTTACTGTTTTTAATTAGTCGTCAATATTTAACGTGACAGTAGGCGTTTAGTGGTTTGCTAACGTTACTGTAAAGTTTCAGGCAAATGCATTTGAAAGGTTGTGATTAGCGTCTCTGGCTAACATTAGCGCCAATGCTAAAGCTAACACTCGGGTCACCCTAGGAACAAGAAAAGTATTCTACTTCGTACAAGGAAGGTATTCTTTCTGGGACTCGTTTTTACATATTTTTTTGCAAAGATACAACAATCACCTTAGGACAGAGCTTACACAACACAACAAGTGTCGTGGCTGGTCCACTTACGTGGTCACTCACTAAAGTAGATGACTGATAATTGTCATGGCAATGGCAGGGATATTATTGTCCTTATTTTCTTTTTCTTTTTTTCTCTGGAGAGCTCAGTATTGTTCATTCGATTTGACATGTCATCATTGCTCTCCTTTTTTTAAAATATATTTTATATATATATATATATATATATATATATATATATATATATATATATATATATATATATATATATATATATATATATATTTTTTTTTTTTTGTATGTGGGTGAATATGTGTACGTGCGTGTGTGTGTGCGTGCGTGCGTGCGAGTGTGTGTGTATTCATTAGTTCACCTAAAACCTATTAAAAAAAATCCCATGCTAATAATATAATATAATAATAAATTGCCAAATGCAGAAACATCAATGTAAGTTATCACGATGTGGTGGCTCTCGCTAACAGGCAGAATTAAGTAACCAGAATTAGGTTAAAAAAATTCTATATACGTAGACCATGTTTCTATAAATTTTGATATTTGGTTTTTATTTGAGGCAGATATTTTTTCCATTAAAATGTGATTCATGAGGAGGTTAGACCATTGATCGATATTCAGAGTTTGTTTATTTTTCCAATTAACAAGAATTGTTTTTTTTTGCGATAGTAAGGGCTACAAGTGTAGATTGAAATTGTTTATGTGGTAAGTCAATTGTTGTTAGGTCACCTAGCAAACACAAGTTTGGAGATAAAGGTATCCTACAGTCCAAAATAGCGGAAAGTTTTTCTAAGACTTTAGTCCAGAAATACATAACCGGAGTACATAACCATAAAGCATGAACATAAGTTTCTGTAGTGTTTTGTAAGCATTGGAGACAAATGTCGGAGTCTGAGAGTCCCATTTTCTTCATCATATATTGAGTAATGTATGTTCTGTGAATAATTTTATATTGGATAAGTTGTAAATTTGTGTGTTTTGTCATTTTAAATGCGTTTTCACAAACTTGAATCCAAAAGTCAGATTCCGGTGCTATAGACAAGTCTGTCTCCCATTTCGAGATGGGTAAAGACATTTTATCAGTATATGAAAGTAACTTATATATTTTTGAAAGTTTTTTTGTTGTTGTCGGAGAAATTGTCCTTATTAGTGAGCCACAACATAAGAGGTGTGCTGTCTGGTTTGGCAATATTTTAGACGATATGCAATTTCTACACTTGCTATTGCTTTAAAGTTTGAGGAAAACACTGTAAAAGTTAGCAACTATAGTTCAGTAGCCCTGTCAGTTGTATAACAGACAGATAAAATGAATGTTAACCTCAAATTTACTAAAACGACACTGCTTCACTGTGCATACATGTATGACATGTTTGTTCCATGTACATACTCGTATTTGGGGATTACTTGGATCTGCTGCAGGCAGCCCAAAGTAATCATGCTGATCCAGAGCTCTCCAGTCGGCAGCATCGGCATTTGGGTTTAACATTTAAAGATGGGCTGAGGATTTAATCGAGCGACAAAACTGGATGTTGTGAGCTTGTCGTTCGGTAAAATTTTCAACCGATCCAGCCTGAGATCGACGCTAATTATTTTTGATATGGAGCGGGAGCCGTGTGAGGGGTTTTATTTGTTTTTAACAGCGTTATTAATCTCTTCTCCGCCTGAATATAAGCTGATCTATAATTCAGACGGTTGAGCCTCGTATTGGAATGAACTCATGTTGAAACTGCGGCCCTATTTGCACGGGAGGAAATTAAAAGTTCAGCTCTTCATGTGTGTTGCATGTTTCAACTTTGCATCCTTTTCATTCTCAGAGGAAATGTTGACACACTGAGAAACAAGTCAATATATACAGTGGTGCCTTGATTTAAAAGTTTAATTCGTTCTACTATTGTATCTCAAAACAATATAATCTCAAATCATCATTCCCCATTGAAATTAATGAAAATGCAATTAAACCGTTCCAGCTCCCCGACAAAAATATTAACTAACAAGTAACTTTTTTTTTTAAACAGAAAAATAGCCCTCTACATTATTGTACTGTACTTCATAATCCAATAGAGTCTATAGTATTAAACAGTTTAATTGACATTATAATTTCATGCTTGAATTCAACTGGCCTCCTTGAGGTGTGTGAACCTTGGCCACAAGGGGGCAGTATAATACAGACATGTACTGTAAATAATACACAAAATTTTAAGAAGAAGGTCTCTATACAAGGCACTGAATGCAGTAATTGTAGTCGTTTTTTTGTGGGGGGTGGGGGTGGGGCGTAAATCACATATTCACATATTTTTGCACTCTTTCTGTTAGGCCCTAAAATGCCACAAGGTGGAGCCAAAGCGACATCTAATAGGAAAGTATTGATGTCAAGTAAGTATTGTTGAAGTGAGCCACTTGAGTGAGATGTAGTCTGAAATTATTTTAAAGTGCTTTGGGATTATAGTTTGTGGTGCAGTATATTTACAGTTTAAATGATAAAAAGTGTAGTGGGGGGTGCTATTTGCAGCCTGGCTTTCTTAGTTTACTGTAGTGTGGCCATCATTGGACTTTATAAAAAATGAAATGGTTTCTCATTGCCCCCTGCAGGAGATGAATGAGAGCCACTTGTCAAGCTCTCCATCTTGCACTTTACTCTGTTTTATGGCTCCAGGATGGAGCGCTGACAGACCACACACTTAAAGGCTGAGGGAGTCTGTCCGGAGTCCCTGTAAATATTGACTGCATCTCATCCGATGCCCTCCAACTTTATCCTTACTCGTGAAAATAACAGCACTCTATCTTTCTGGTGCACTTTTTAAAAGTTGGTTTATTTTCCCATTGGCAATATACGGAAACACGCAGACAACAAAAAGTTCATGTCAGTCATTAAAAAACTTCACAATTTGAAATTTGAACAGAAAGAGCAACTTTATCCAGAAGGAACATTCACAGGGGAAAAGGATGTTAAAGGGACATATATATTGGAAAATTGACTTTTTAATTGCTTGTATGCAAACAGGTCTCTGGAGTTCCTGCACTCTTGTCAAGTGTGAAATTACGCACCTAGGTAAATCTTTTGTCATGTGCTTTTTTGGTAAAACTTGTCTCCATTCATTCATACATTCCACCCTACCTGTTAAGCAACAGAAGTGCTTCTTAACTTGAAAACTCTCCTCACTCAGACACAGAGTTTCTCCACCCATGTCATGACCAACTTAGCTGGGGGAAGATCCAGAGCCACTTTTGAGGCGGCTGTCTGACACACGTGTTTGTACAACTGTCCAGTGACAAACGGGTGAGTAGCAACCCAGTTAACTTCAAAGCGCAGATTGGGACATTGGGAAGGGGTTAGGGCCCCGGTCATGTAACACTGTAATCTACAGATAGCAGAGGAGGGAAACTCACACTTGATTGTCATTGTAGCAAAACACCAATAGGCATGAGGACAGGCAAATGTGCTTAAGCAGAACTTGTGGCTGAATGAGAAGAGAGGGAAGGTCGAGGCAACGAGGGTCGGCAACAGTATATTAATCCACAAAATTGTGCTGGATAATCTTACATGGAGGCGTAGCCATCAATCTGTCAATGAGCCAGTGATCAGGAGAGCCTTATATAGGTGTGGCTGACGGGCAGAGTGGAGGGCTAAAAACACTGGGAGAGCACAACGACGACTAATGGCATCGAATTGTGACACAGTCAGACTAAACTGACTGAAACACTATCACGAAGAGGTCTTATTATGCACCTCCGCATCCCATCCCCCACTAGTGCAGAGCCCCTGCTATCATGTCAAAGCCACACGATAAGCAGAGCTGCATTGATGTTTGTTTGACAGCATAGATTAGCTTCAGCTAACAGTGTGTGTTTCTGGTAAACGGGGCCTCATTTATTCCTCAGTGAAGTTGGAGTGTGTTTTTGTGCCACTTACATGCACTGCTGTCTCCACAAGCGGGTATACAGTCACTTGCATGAGACAAAAATTATATAATTTTAGCAAGATAACACATTGGGTGTTCAACGTTTGCTGTAGTTTTTTTATTTTTTATTTTTTTGTTACAGCATGTCATTAATCTAGGTGTGTCTTGCCATTGTCGCCGTGGTTACTGAGGTCAGGCACACCTGGATTTATCAGTTTGTCCACTCATGAGAGACAGGAAATGAAGGAGTGGTATTGAGTTCAGGAAGTAGTGAATTTATCCTGTATTTGTCACTTGATCAATACACTCTGCAATGCCCCCTGGAGGTTTGGAGGTTTATAGCTTATGATTGTACTTAAAAAATATATATTTTTTTTAATCTAGTACCAATGAGTGAGGCAGATTTTTTTGGTGCATTTTGTGTTTCTTCTTTAATCACATTTCATAGGGTTGATTCTCCTCCTCCATTTTTACTATGTCCTTCCTCTTGGCTATGTTTGTTCTACTGATGACCAACAGACGCAGTTAGGGAGTAGGAATGGAGAAGGGTCTTAAGGGGATTAGAATAGTGGGCAAGGGAGGCTAATGTGGTGGTGGTTTGGTCTGGTCTTGTATTTTGTCCTCTGCACATCTGCTCCTCACTGCTCTTTTGTTTGCCCTTTCTGTTTTAACTACACGCTTTCCCTTTCACTCTATTGTTTGACCGTTTGTTTGACTCCCCTCCCACCCTCTGTCTCACACACGCACACACATTGAATTGGCCTGTGTCACGCATTGCCACCAAGCACTGGCGAGATTTGATCCTCCTCCTCTTTCATATCTACAAAGGAGTTTCAAGCCACCGCTGTAAAGAATAAAAGCCGTAAAATTAGTATATAATGAGAGAGCAGGTCTAGATTCAGGAAGAAAACACGACGGCGAGCATGGCTGGATGCAGAACACAGTGAAGGCAGCATGCATGGAAGTAACCTAACATGCCGAGAGACACTTCGGCTAAGCAAAGTTGTCATACTAAAAGTCATTGCACAATTCTATATGACAGAATAAAGCCTATATGATAAAATAAGAGTGACTAGACAAACGAAGACAGGCACATAGCAACTGATCACATTATCATCTTATGGAACATAGTAACTGCATAACACTCGCCAAACTAAGAGTGGCTAATATGGCTAAAACATCATCGCCGCATTATCATTATATAGGACATAGTAACCGCATAACACTCGGCAAACTAAGATTGGCTAATATGACTAAAACACCATCACATTATTATAAAGGACATAGTAACTGCATACGCATAATGCATCAATAACACAATGACTAAATGGCCAGAATAAGCACAATAACCCATCATAAAGGACATAATAACCGCATACGCATAATGCATCAATAACACAATGACTAAATGGCCAGAATAAGCACAATAACCCATCATAAAGGACATAATAACCGCATAAGCATATCACATCTATAACAGAATGACCCCATGACCCAAACCAAAACGCAGTCATAACAACCAGCCACCGTTTAAGGTGCCTCTGACGAACGCCCCAAAAATTCTAGCTAGCTTTTCCTGATATATATTTTTTTCTCTTGCTGAAGCCTGGTGGTTTTATGCTTCCACTGACTGCTATTTTTAGCTTTTTGTAATTTCCTCCACCTTGTCTCAGGCCTCTAGGTCCAGCTGAAGAAAAACATCCCCAAAGAACGTGGTAAAGAGACACAAATTTGTAAAGTTTGTCTTCTCTCTGGACTTCAAAATAACCCCCTCCCCTCTTTGGTTCACCCAGAGTGGCACACTCCCCACCCCTACCCACTACCAACCACCTCCCCACCCCTCTCTCCCTTCTCTCTGAGTCTCTCTGATGGGATGTCAGTAGAGGATTGGAGCTCATGAGAGTGGATGTTGGAGGGAGCTGCAGAGTTTTTATTCACACTCACCGCATGTCAAAGTGTTTTTTGTGCTGAGGCCTCTCGGATGCTACCGCTTATTGGAAAGGAGCTCATCAAGAACTGAAGGATGCTGTCACATTGAGGTTGGTTTGTGTTTGTTTAACTAGTGCATGTTTGTTAATATTCATTTGGCCTTATTGCTATAATTAAAATAGTAAAGCTATTACATTACTTCCTCTCACTTGCCAATGAAGGAATGACTTTAAGTGTCCATCGTCTACCAACTGGTCCTTTTCTCCCTCTTTGTCTCACTCAGTCTTACGAGCTGTTGTTTGCCTTGAGATGCCGCTGGCAGCCTTAAAAAAAGAAAAGCAAAAAAAAAAGGAAACCAGGTTTTCATTGTGCACACAAACACTACAAAAAGCCTGCGAGGCTATCTATGAATGCCACCTGGGGAAATCATCCCACTCTCAGAGGACCTCGTCAGTCTGCGCTTGTATGATGCTGTGTAAGGAGACGCACAAGAAACAAGAGAAGTGATGTAATGTGAGGAAGTAGAAACAAAACATGGGGCCGATAGGAAAAAGGGTCTGTGTTCTTTACGGTGTTGGAGAAGAACATAACTCTGGCTGTGTGTCACCACACCAAACTCTGCTTTTGTTTCACAGGAGCTCACAGATGGGCTCATTCAGACAGCAGGCCGACACACACAAGTGTTTGCACACAAGTGTGTGTGTGGGGTGGCTTAACACTTCTGTAGCTAAACACACAGTGGCCACAACATTAGGTTCACCTGCTCAATCTAATGAAATACAACTTGGCTGAGGTAAATACTGTAAATTCACATTACTTTATGTAATTCTAGCTAACAGGCATGCTTATTATCGAAGTTCATCGTTCATAGATTTGGATTGCCAGTATTTCTCTTCTTTCTTTTTCTTCCTCCCTTATTCCAAGAATATGCGTTTTAGGTTCATTGGAGACTCTAAACCAGGGGTGGCATCTCAATAATTTAGCATATCATGGGGAAAAACTTCAAACAATTCAATAAATTCGAACAGCAAATCTGTATGGAGATTACTAGTACTACACACAAAATGACATTGTTTTAAATTGTATTTTATTTTATAGTTTTGATAATAATAGCTTATAGCTAATTAAATGCATCTTCTCAAGAAACATTCAAAAATAATTTTAATATAGAAATTAAGTAGTAATTGGCCTAAAAATAAATTGGCCTAAAAATAACAAATAAATAATAATAACAATAATAATAACTAATGAAGAAATAAAATACAAATAAAATCTAAAAAAAAAACAAAAAACTACAACAATTAATGAACATTGCTACAATATAATAATGCTGTATTGGGGAAGGTGGGAAGTCATATTTATCCCACTCGGATTGTCTCACTTTCGACCTCAAAGCATTCGAGGCAAATGTAAACAACAAATATGGCTGATTCAGATAAATTTTTGTTGTTCTGGTTAACGCAGTCAAGTCACGTTATGTTACTTACTTACTTGCATTTCCACCTAAGGCACTCAAATCGCTTCACACTGACTTCACATTCATCTACTGATGCAGCATCAGTAGCAATTGGGGGTTCAATATTTTGCTCAAGAACACTTCAACATGGTCACAAGGGCCAGGGATCGAACCCACAATATGACTCTGATACCATATCAAAGTATAATTGCCTGATCAAAGTCACTGTCTTGTGAAAACCTCTTATATCCAAATTTGGTCAAATTGACATTTTTTTCCCACAATTCAATGCTATAGATCAGCCCCCATGTGGGTCAACACTCAAGATGACAAAAAAAAGAGTAGTTTACTATTTTTTATGAATGTATTGTTGTAATAGATCTATGACTTGTTCAGAACCCATACTGACCTTGCAGAAATGAAGCTAAAATACACTTAATTTTAAGATTTTGTATTTCCCTATCCCGTCCACCCTTTCTACCCCACCCACTTCCCACTGTGACACACCAAGTAGATAGATTTCATTTAGATAGCATTTCTGACATGGCTGAGACATCAGTGGCTAGACAGCTGACTGAGTAGACAGGATTGATGCTGGGGGGGTGGAGGTGGGATTATGAGGGAAAATCTAGGTTTAATTTACCCTCAAATTGAATTAGGATGTGAAGTTGTGGTGGGAAAAGGTGGAATAGTTGCAAGGGTTTGGTTGCAATTTTTACTCCGTCAGTCACGCCAGGATTGTTTTGATCACTGTTAGACAGATTAGATAGGTAGATAAATGGATACATTATTCTCACTCAGTAGCAATATTCACAAATAACCACTACTACTGCAAAGAAGTAGTATAACCAAAAACAAAGATCAGCATTGAGGGGAGATTACAGAACCTTTTTAATTTAATCTAAAAAGAACAACGTAAATATTTAGTTGCATGTTGGGTAAGTAATAAATAAATTATATTTGTGCTACAGTACATTTTGTGCAAAGTGAGAGGTATAATATTATTGACAGTAATGACATATCAGTATGATACACCGGATATGTGCAATGTATAGTATTAAACATCTGTGAGTAATACCATACGTATACGTTTAGATTTTCCCCGTTACAGTCTGCTTTCACTGGGGTCCAATTGATTCTGTCACAAACGCCCAGATTTAGCAGATGGAGCTGCTGTGAGTAATAAACTTGCTGTTTGCCGCCCACTTTGTAATGTGCATTACTGCCAAGTGCCATCTACATGCCTGGAATGGAACTGCATGATTTTCTTGTTTAGGATTATTCTACCTTGGTGGAGGTACCGCTGCATTTCAGCAAATGGTCATCAAGCATTCATGATGGTATTTGCGTTGATCCTACACATCTTGGGGGTCTCCATCTGGTGGAAAATGACCCTGGTTGAGGAGGACATCTTGGGCTGTGTCCCAAGTGAGGCTCAGGAGACCAGGCAGTTGTCCAGCTAAAGCTAATGACAGGTGGTAGTCGGGGGGTCACAGCTGGTAGTGGCGATTTATTTGGGAAATGGGACACTTCCAGGAGGCCAAGATTAAATTCCAACACAGTTGCCCTGAGTTGATCTCCTTCTGTGGAAAAAGAAAATCTGAATAAAACCATGGCTTTTTACTATATGGTCTTCCTTTGTGAGCTCATGACACACTATGGACTTTCCTCATATTAATGTTGGCATACTCTTGCTGGTGGAAGTCCCGCACACTGTTTTCTTTCCAGGACTATTATTGGACACTATGTCAAGAAGGGCATTATGGTCATTCTCAGGGCTTGCCAGGACTTGCAAAGCTATATTTACTCTACTGTATGTGCATGTGACCAGGGATTACTGCTCATCTGTTTGTAGTGGGAACCACTACTGGATGTTTTTATGTTGTTATTCAAGTAAGGGGCATTCGACTTAAAGATTTTTTTGTATTTTTTATGATTGTGTTTTGGGTCGGGTCACTGGGTCATACAGTAGATGACTGTGTTTTGATGTTAGTGTATTATGCTTATGATAAGTTATTATGTGTATGCAGGTCAGGGGGTCATTGTGTCATATTATGCTTATGTAGTTAATATGACCCTTATGATGATGCTGATAATGATGATGATGATGATGTTTTAGACATATTCTAAGTTTGCCAAGTTTCAATGCCACGTTTTATGCAGTTACTATGTCCCCCGTGATGATAATGTGATGATGATGTTGTGATGTATTCTAGGTTTGCAGTTATGTTAGCAGTATTAGTCAATCTTAGTTTGCCAAGTTTTATGCAGTTATTGTGTTCCTTATGATAATAATGTGATGTTTTAGCTACATTAGCCACTTTTAGTTTGTCAAGGTTTATGCAGTTACTATGTTCCTTATTATGTGATAATGGGGCCAATTGCTATGCAGTAGCTATGTGCCTATCTTAGTTTGTCCAGTCACTCTTATTTTATCGTATTGGCCTTTCTGTCATATAGAATTGTGCATTTGCGCTAGCGAGATGTACTGAGTGACACTTTCGTCAGTACGTCAAGGTTTTGAAGCGGAGGTTTTTCTCTGCATCCAGCCAGCTCAAGATTCCATAGTCACTGTTGAGGCCATCTGCATCAAACCCTGCTCTCTGTTGTTGTTTTATATTTTAGCCTGTTATCCAACTCCCGTTTCCTGTCTGTTTTGGGTCCTAATTCCGCACCTCACGTAATGGACTGGTCAAGCCTTATTTTAAAGGAAATATGACCCAAAATTTTGGAAATTTATTAGTCATAAACCAACGCAAATACTGATTTGGATGCACCCATCACATTCAAAATGTTCCCATACAGTGTCCTCCTGTGAGCCCAACCTTTACTTGCTCACTGAGCCAGAAAAGGTATTGGGACTGTACAATTGTGTCGTTTTCTCCATGAGATGATTGTAAAGGAGATGACACGATCAGAGAAGTGGAACGGAAAAAAGCGAGAACGAGGGATTCAAGAGGCAGCTGGCCCTCCCTTCGTGTAGGAGGGCAGGTGTGCGAAATGTAATCATGCCACTGCTGTGCTCCCGTTATTGCTATCAAACCTGTAACGCACACAAACACACACACAGACACAAGGACCCGCCCCCTTGCACACAAACACTTGTCCACCTACGGGGGTTGCTCTCCTGCCCGCTTGTCAGTGCCTGCTCGAGCATCGAATAGGTTACTACCATTGGTTACACATTCTCTTTAAACCGCTGCTTTGATCCGTCAGAGATGCTGCGGGTTTTTTTTTTTAACCGAGATGAAAGATGATGTCTGGTTGTGATTTCAGGCATGTCATCAACAATTTTTCACTCTAATCATATTAGGTCAGGACCTAATGGAGCATGATGCCCCCCTTGACTGACAATGCTATGATATTCCAACTCAGTGTCAAATTGGTGTCTTCAACAATAGAATAAAAGGATGAAGGAAATTTGTGGATGTGTAGAAGAAGCAGTTGAGGATAAAAAAAAAAGAGAGCAACAAGGCAGCGAAGTGGAGGGGGTGGGTTTGAAGTGATAAAAAACTGCTGATAAAAGAGTTTAAAAATTCAGGCCTCTATGGCTTATGAGATCCCTCTTAGGAGTGTACATACTGTATATCCTCTTTCTATATTCATTTCCATCCATTTGAGACAGTTTGAACTTTCACTTCCATTGTTATGTTTTCAATGCCCTGATTGGTCTGAAATTTGGGACTAAAGAAAATGCAATGGGATCCCACTTGAAGGATTTTTGAGTTCAGGATAATCATGTTAATAATAGATTTATTGTGTTTGTGGTTCATTGCAAATAATTAATTGTCGAGTCTCCCTCTCAAGTAATATCTAACAACGACTTGATTAATTGAATATGAATTATTATTTGCATATTTAATCAAGGAAAATTAGTCACTGCTCATCCCCCTTCACCTGTGTCTATTCATCGGTTTATTTTACTGTACTGATTACAATTCTAACTAGAATTCTAGCCCTAAATGTTTGCTGTCTCAAGAATGAGTGCCCCTAGCTAAAGTAAAAACTCTAAAATTGGAAAGGATGCCCAACAAATACCTGTCATTCGTAAAGTCAAAAATCAAATCAGTGCTTTTGCCCTTGTCACCACAATGGCCAGTTTAGCAATCTTCAACTTTTTAAGGTCAGTTTTGTGCATAGCTCCCCATTTGGTGTTCAATAATGACTTTGAGCAATGCCAAGCCTATGATTCATCATGTAACCAGAATCAAATGTAATTTGACTTTTATAGAGGCACTTTTAGGTTAAAACAGCTTTCATCTACAGTTAACACTGTGTGAAAAGGTGCTAGTCTAATTTGTGGTGGGTGAGGCACTAAATGTGTGAAAACCAGTTCAGAGGTAGAGCGAGCGGTTGTTTTAGATAGATTTCCAAGAGCTTGAGAAGATAATTAAGAGGCAGATGATGTGCTAATCAATCCAATAGACTGAGGCAAGCTCCATTTTCACACACACAACACTCAGCACTCTCCATCCTTGTTGAGTGCTTTTTATCAGTTAACCAACTTTTTTTGCCGCAGTGACATCATTTGCAGCATGCAGCATCTTTTAGTATTTCAAATTTATTCGTGAATAGAGAGAACATTTAAGTATCAAGTTCATCACCCCAAACTCTGCCGTTATAACGGCTACCACTCTTTTGTGAAAACCTTTTTACGATATTTCCTGGTTTGACTGCGGTAACCTTTCGAAGTTGTCATGTTTTCCGTCAGGTATGGGCAAGCTGAAGATCTGTCTAGTCCGACCACTGTTTGACTGACTGACTGATAACGCATGTGGAAAATGAAATTATTTCATAGTCTTGAAATGCAAGAATTCGGGAACGACTGGAGATTCTGGAAAAAGCAGCCTATGAGAGTGTAAAGCCTACGCAAGGTTTATCTTCCCCTATTCCAAGGTCAACATGCCACCCAATTAATGACAGCGGAATTCATTAACTATTCATGCTTCGGTTTTTGGACTCTTGTCGCCATATCAGCGCGACGCAGACAAACCCATCTGTTCACTGGGCTCAAACACGTCTTATGTTTTTGTTGTGTGTCTGTGTGCAAAGGCGACAGCTGCCTTGTGTAGAAACAGGAGATTTTCCAGGCGCTGCTTTTTGTCTGGATCATCCGTCAGTTGTTTATCGGACACTTGTCTTGACAAAAGTACGCGCCCCTGCAAAACTCTTCAGCTTGAGGGACTCCACGTGCTTCCTCTTTTTTTGTGTTGAGTACCGCTCCCACTTGTCTGGGACTGGATGGAGGGAGTGGGGGAGGGGGGGGGCTGTAACTGTACCTCTCGACTGGAGTAAGTGGGCTTGGTTCACTGGGGTCTGGAGAGTTGGGGGGAGGAGGGACAAAGAAAGACTGCGAGAGAGATGTAAAGGAGTGAGCGGATCCCAGCAGTAGAGTTGCCATGGTTACGGCAGAAACGCATGAATGAATGACATCACAGCGGCGGGGAGGTGGGAGAGTGTGAAATTGATTTGGTGGAGGAGCGCAGGGGAGGCGGCCGTTGTTGGGTCTCCGGCAGTCGGGCGGACAGGCGCGCATTTCTCCCTTCGTGCTTCTCCGGTGGATGGACTCTCACTGGTAAGTCCTTTCTCCAAATTTCGCAGGTGCGATTACTCTCTCCGATGACACAAGTGATGGAACTGTCTGTTTATGCCCATGATTCTTCGGGGTTGCCACTTGGGGAATGAAAGGAAAAGCAGATGTGCCGCCTTGCAGTTGCCGCAGATCTAAATATATATTTTGGTGTGGAAGAATGTCTCTGTGTGCGTATGGGGCTGGGAATGAACAGCTGATTGTGCAAGATTGATTTCAGCGAGCGCTAACAAGGTTTTTCCCGAGTTTCACAACTTGTTACGCCGTGCTTGGCTTTTGTTTACGGTGAAGTCATTTTAGGGAAGTTTGGTGATAACTTCTCCCCGCCAAGGTCAATCACTCGCCCTTGGCCGTACTCGACTAGCTCCCTTGAGTTAACAGTTGTTCCTCATCTCAGCATGTACCACCCTGCGGCGGCTTCACAGGCAAAGTCAGTGCTATTCATCTAGCGGTGTGATTAATGACCCAGTTGACCCACGCTGACCCCTGAGGGACAAACAGCTCAAGTTGGAAGGGAGGGGCTAGGGGTCACTGCAAAACCAGCCGGCAGTCTTTAACAGTCTTTTTTTTTTCCCATCTTGGCCGTCATTCTGAATGAGGAAAGGGATTACATTGGGGATGAAAGGATCAGCATTTAGATATGGGATGCATAATCTGTCCCCGGGACTACCAGCTGATCAGCAGATCTGTTGGTCTGACTCTGTGCTGGTTGAGCGCAAGATTCAAACCTTCATAACACTCTACTGTAAGACATTGGATGTTTAGGGCCACCTCGGGCAAGTGCGTGAGAACAGCGCTGACAGATCGTGTCTGGGGAGAAAATGCAACAGTGATCAATTTGCATACAAATTTGCATTAAGTCATTTATCTGCCGTTGCTCAACACTGTTTTCTCTGATCTGGCAACAAGCAATTGCACTTGATTATGCACAACTTTGCCTTTAAGGCACATGTTCTGCATTTAAATTCACACTTCATGGCGAAGACTTCTTGGAGTTGAGGAGCAGAAGTGAATATGCTTTGTACACGCAAGGTCAGTCAGCAGTAGTCGGCTACAATGCCCGCCCACATGCTATAAACAACAAAATAATCTATCCCAAGTTCAATGTTGGATGAAGGCGTGTTGCCAAAGTGTCTTCCCATTTGTTGACATTCTCGTCACACGTGTAAACACAAGTTCACTATCGTCAACAGTAAAATATCAAAACCATGAAACACTCCATTTTAATGCTTATAACAAGAATACTAGTTTGCTCATCCCAGGCTCTGTTGAAGCTATTCCTTCTCTAGCACTAAAAGCCAAAGGAAAAGCAAAGCTGTAAAATCTTCAGTAGTTCACTGTATAATTTCATGCAGAGAAAGCGGCATAACGTATGTTGTGTTTTGTGGAGTTACGTTGAATATTTATGAATGAAGAAAGCTATTTAGTTTTATACTCAAGTAACTTGTGTTTTACCATTCACGGTGTTTCCAAAAGGTTTGCCCTTGTAGAGCGACCTCAAACATAATTTTGTGTTTTAAAATACTAATGTTGAGTTGTTTATCACTAAGACATTAAAAATATTGCAATGAACTAAGCGTGTGGTGTGTTCCGGTGTTGCTCATTCTGTTTCGCACTCTAATGTCCCAGTGTCAGTAAAGGCAACACAGGTCTCGCGGTGGCTGCTTGTGTTGCTACTGCTCGCCGCTCGTGAATTGTCTACTGTATGTGTATGTACTGTAAATGCTGTCTGTGATAATACTGGTCAGCGGGCGCCATTCAATGGATGGAAGCATGGCAGTGCTGCGTGAATTTATCCTAATGTATGGGGCAAGTTAATTCTGTCTGTAGGGTATTCTAAATAATTGGGCCCCCCCATGCATTTCATGTGCCCCCCCCCCCCCCCCCCTTAAGCCTAGGCTCTGGCGAGGGGTCTGAGAGTGACATCACTTTGTAGTCAGTAGGTAAAGTCAGGATACTTTTTCCCCTTCCGACTTTGCAAGAAGGAAGAAGGGGGGGCGTTTCCCTTGCACACTTCCTGGTTTGAAGTCGGATAAGTCCGGCGTGAGAGGCATAGTACGCCCTAGATTAGTTAACAATCAAAAATTCGCTACCAAAAATCCACACTCACGTTCACATCAATGGACAATTAAGAATCTTCAATGAAACTAACATGCATGTTTTTGGAATGTACTGTTACGCGAGCATAAGGAGAACATGCAAACTGGACACTGCACTAAAAACATTAAAGATCAACTCTTATTAAAGTACCAAATGACGTAAGAATGAACAATGATGCAGGGAAAGTGCCGGTCTTATTGAATCTCAGTGCAGCGTTTGATACAGTAGATCTTAATATTCTGTTAGACAGGTTGGATCCTTGGGTAGGACTAACTGGAACAGTCCTAAAATGAGTTACTTTGTGACCATTGGAAGTTTTGAATCGTATCAAATGGCCATGATATGTGGGGTCCCTCAAGGGTCAATCCTTGGACCCCTTTTCAAGATGCCTTGCCTAGACTTGGAGTTAGATGCGTTAACCATGAGGTCACCAACACTGCTTTAAATGACAAAGTGGTGAAATGTTTGTACTGCTACATTTAAAATCTTGCCAGAAAGCACTGCTCATATAGACAATTTTGGAAGGCAGAATGTGAGCCTTAAATATTTGATTTGATTTACCATCTCTCTTCTCGCCTTTGTAATACGCTAATTCGTTTTAAATAAGTTCCGTTAAACTCATCTTTTTGTGATAGATTTTCCACTTGTACCATGATCCCATCATGCCCTAATTTTTGCTGTCTTAAACGATTCTCTTCAGCTAAATGTGAATGCATTTATTTGAAATACTGTCATCCTTGCATTTCTAATTTAAGAGGAAAGTTTAGAAGGCGGTCTGTCAAAAGGCACATTGTTGCAAAAACGTGTCCCTGCATTAGTGATGCAACGCATCTTTATGTTTTGCGCTAGCCAAATCGTGTCATCATCCTTTTCCCTGTAGGCTAAGATCGTTAGAAGGCCATGAATATGCAACTTTTAGAATTGATAATTACAGTTGAACACCCCTGGGGTCATACAATTAACTAAACTAACTAAAAAAAAACATTGGGGGAAGATAAGCCTCTGTAGTTCCACTAACTACTGCAAAATACTACTAGCATAAATAAGATCTCAACATTGGCAAATTTTGTTAGAGGACCTTGTTAAGTACTGGTACTCACACACCCAAACATAAATAAATAAATAAGTCTATCTATCTATCTATCTATCTATCTATCTATCTATCTATCTATCTATCTATCTATCTATCTATCTATCTATCTATCTATCTATCTATCTATCTATCTATCTATCTATCTATCTTTTTTTCTTTTTTTCTTTTTCTCTCTCTCTCTCTCTCTCTCTATATATATATATTAATATATATAATACAAATATAATATACAGAAATAATGCACTCTTTAAGCTAGAAGTGGTTTCATCTGAAGCGGGGGTTGGGTTTGCCATTTTCTCTCATTAACAGTAATTCTAAATCATGTTGTCTTGTGTGTTGTTGGTATTTGATGGTTCTTCTTGCCTTGTTCCTGTGTGCATCTGAGTACATAAACTCCTTAATCGAGAATTCATGCAAATATTATTCAAAATGGTAAAAATTGGCCGGTATGAGGAATAAATATTTATTTGTGTAAATATGTCAAATATGATGAATAATTAATCCAAAGAGATCTCTCTTTTCATGTTTAATGCATTCACCGCAAACCCTTCTCACCCGCCTTTGGCTTTGCCATAATTGGGGAATCTTCTGCAGCCCAAGTCATGCAATATTTGTGTCGATTATAAAATAAAGTAAGACTTCAATCATTCTCACAGTATGCAGGCTTCAAAGTGCTGATACGTGGTGGTAACACAGCCACAATGCTGACTGGCCCCAAGGCAATGCTGACTGGATGACACGTGTCAAAGCGAACATGCTCGACATATGTGAGAATGATGGCATGTTCTTCCACTGTAGGCTACTGTGAGACACGTGAAGAAATATAATTTCTTCAGTCAGTCTGCACTGTCTGTGAGCCCCGCTGTGTTCTGGTGCATGACCTAATTGCAGTAGCAGCAGCGAGGTAAAACTTATTAGGACGTGACTCGCACCCATTACTTGCTCACTGCTTCACTAGAGATGTGCCGTCTTGCCTTCTAGCACCGTGTTTCACACCGAGAACTTGTGTCACCTTGTAGCTGGGGCTCTTCACTGCTCTATAACAGAGCACGTCCCTACAGGCGTTAATAGCTGCGGTGCAGTTTTGCGAAACAATGACTTGATTTATGGAGCAACATTCTAATTTTGTGGAGCTAATTATTTTGGAACATTTTGAAGCAAGGGTTTTTACAATAAGAATACTGTATGACAATATAATGAACAAACAATTGCTCTTCTTTTTTTTATATAATCAAGAGTTTTTATTTAATTCACATTTTGTGATACAGCAAACTCTATATTCTTATCTAGAAGCAAAGCTAAATTGAGGTAGTAAAAAAAAAAACAACAGTGCCACTTCCAGCCTAATTTAGGACAGCGTATTAGGGCCATGTATAATGATAATATATATAGATATTTTAGAGAGGGGATAATATTCAGAGAAAAAACGCACACATTTCCGAGAAATAAACTCGCAAATTTGCGGTAAAAAAAATCACGCACTTTGAAGCATTGGGTACTGCCAAGACCCCTCGCTTTGCCAAATCAAGCATTGAAGTTAATTTGTTAAAATACGTATATATTTACTTGTACATTTATGTTTCCTGAATTATTATTCACATATTTTGGTATTTAAAAAAAATATATAAGTAGCTAAGTTGATGTGTAGAATCTGCTGTTCGCAGTGATTCACTTGCATTTACCTAAAAGTATGCTAGCTTCTGATTGATTAGTGTTAGTCAGCATATAAGGGGGTCAGGAAGTGTTGTCGCTCTAGCTGCTGCGTATGACGAGTAAAGTTTAAGAAGAAATCCATCTCCGTCCTGCCTTTTCATTTTATAGAGTTCCATTAACCACCAAAAAATCCTCACGTTAGCTCCTGGTGGACAAAAGCCAGCACCTCGTCGTCCACACAAGAGCTATGCTACCTGTATTTCTCGCAAGTTTCAAAAAAAATTTCTCACAAATTTGCTACTTTATAATGTTGCAAATTTGTGAGTTTATTTCTCAATAATTTGTGAGTTTTTTCTCAGAATATTGCCCCCCTCTAAAAAAAATATATATATATAATTAAAGTGGCCCTAGTATCCCGTCGTACTAACTAACTTAACATTTGTCAAACTGTTATTTTTTGTGAACAACTGTGTGTGGTCGTAAATTTCACCTCACAACTGTAGGGGGAGCCTGCGAGCAAAGGCAAACCCAAACAATTATTCCACACACTTGCTCTAATGCTATGTGACATTTGGATGTCAAAGCATGACATTTTCACAGTCACATCCTCCGCTGTGAGCGTGTGGTGTCATCGCTGGAGTGTTGGGGGCGATGAAGGGGAGGGGGGGTATTGTTTCACCACTGCAGCCGAGGTGTGAATCTCTGCGTCTTAGCAATGTTGCATTATTAATCGGGTGCAATTTTAGTGCAAGCTTGTTGGGGTTGTCTGTGCATCCAGACATGCACACACTTTATCCTCACTTAGTTTTCGCAGTTGTCCCGGCGCTGTTTGTTATAAGACGTAACACTTTTCTTTGACCTGATTTCCAGTGACAGGAATTACTCGAGCACATCCATTTTTCCAATCTGTGCCTCCTTCTCTCACTCTCTCCTTTCCTGGTTCCCTTTCAAGATGGCTCTGCAGCTACCTCTCTCCACTAAATAAATCTCACCTGTCTTCCGCGTGCTTTTTATCAGTTTGACAGATTGGCTCATATTCTCCCAGCAGAAATTGCAGCAAAAACCTGCAGACAAGTGCACTGCATGTCATATTTCTTAAATATGTGTCACAAATTGGCTTTTGTCACAATGCACACTAGGGATGGGCATTTGACTACCATTGGCTATGGTGAAATTAACAATCAGTTGTTATTTTTAGTACTGAGCTGAACAGTGCTGAATTTAGCTCGACTCCCAACGCCTGACGTCATGTTACGCTAGTTCAGATTTCAACAGTGTCTCTGCTGGCAAACTTGCTTCAAGACACAATTAAGCAATCAGCTCTACTCATTCGACAAAATGCGAGTGTACTTTTTTATGGTTCACTGATTTAGACCCTGTAATGAACATAACATGCATGTTTTTTTTGGGATGTATAGGAGGAAGCTGGCTCCTGTGCAACATGTATGTGATGTTCATTAAGGAGTCTAAGCGTGGAACTGGAGAAGGCCAAGTAAGCATGGGGGAGAGCAATAGCAACAACTTCAAACAGTCCAGTCGAGGCTGAGATTCAAACCGGGCCTCTTGGCTGTGAGGCAGACTTGCTAAGCACTAGGCCAACATGCTGCCCATTCCAAACAATGTTATATATAAAAAAAAAAGGTGCTCATGAATTTTCCCAAAGTTACTTAATAGTCAAAAGTCATCTCGTCAACACCGCACACCTTAAGGAGTAATGATAATGACAACAATAATGTTTTGATTAAGATTTAAAAAATTAAAATAATATAATATAATAATATATTTTTTCAGTTTGTTTTTCACTCGCCTGATTTCCCCCAGGTTGGGTACAGTTCATCTATTCATCCATTTTTATTAATTTATAAATCTATTAATTTTCACAATATGCAGGGCTGGACTGGCCATCCGGGATAGAAGACAGATGCCTGATGGGCCAGTGTCTTTTTGGAGGGGATGTGGTGCCATTTAATTATTTTCCTGCATCTCCTCTTAAGCGACACAAGCAGCCCATTAATCAATATCCAATATACACAGCAGACTGAACTAACCAACCAACCGCACATGAAACGCCATTATCTAGAAAATTAAGCTCAGCAAAACGTTGCTTTTTAGAGAGACTTGATCCTGCTTGAATTATTAGTGTGTTGAGCAAGGGTCTGTGTGAATTTTCAATCAATGAAACCCTGACCCGGCCGATTATAACCCTTCACACATTGGCCCCAAATAATTGGCCAACATTTTTTTCTTTCCAATTTTATTATTATTATTTTATTATTTTATTATTTTATTATTTTATTATTTTATTATTTTATTATTTTATTATTTTAACAAACCCAAATATTCTTCAGAAAAGACTGGTAGACATGTTTTCCACCAAAAACGGGGTTAAATGGGGGCTAGAAATCCAAAAATAGGAATAAAAAAAAAAAAAGTAAAAATCCACAAATATGCAGGGGTCGACTAGTTTTAATTTGTAATGTCACCATTTACCACTAGATGGCAGACATGTCTTAGTTGCACTTACAGTGGTGGGTCTTATAATGTCCTACACTACATTCACATTTTGTGCGGGTTTATTGGAATGATATGCAGGACAAACATAGTGCCTCAATAATATTAAAATTTTGAGTGAGTGGAGTATAAGTGGTTCAGATAATGGATGGATGGATTTTTGTGAAAAAAAATAGTTCTTAATGTTCTTAATGCTGTCATTGAATCCAAATTTTTATGCAAGAGATCCCTTTGCACTGAAAAAAAAAAACTGGGAATAGTTGCCAACTGAAAATAAATTGTTAAAAAATGTTCAGTTCATACTCGCTATTCGTGAAAAATAGCAAATCGGTCCGCAAATAGCGAAAATATGCATATAATTGACACCAATTGAAATTATATATATGTATATGAATCGTGATACGTAACGAATCGCCAGGTACTAGGCAATTCACACCTAGTTGTATCTGTCATATGTATCTACAGTAGCTTGTGTGTTTTTTTTTTTTTTAAAGTCTGGGCTCTTCCTCATGTTCTCACCCTCCTGCATGCAAATCCCCTTTCAAATGTAAAGCTTGCCCATTCATTCCCCTTTGAATGCGGCCAAGAGCTTGACCTACAGACACACTGACATGACACTGCACACACGCACGCACATACTGTTACAGTAAGTTCAATGTGTGTGTCCATGTGTGTGTTCATGTGGGCGTACTGGCCTCATACTACACGCATAGTAGGAAAGGACACTTACCATTCCAATCCATTTGTGGCTAGTTTAAGAGCGACTGACGCGCTCTTAACCTGTCAGTGCGGCAACCGCCGCACTGCAGCAGCTTCTCTCTCTTTCTCTTTCTCATTCTCTCTCGCTCTCTCTCTTTAGATTTCATTCTTTACGATACAACCATACACACACAACGTTCTCATCACAGGATCTCCTTATTCTTCTTCCTCGTGCTGAAGCGGCATTTTCTCCATTCTTATCGTTTTTTCCCTATGACCTTGCGTGTTGGTCTTTGTGAAGACAGGATGCCCGATTAAATGAATGAAATGAATTAAATACATCGGCTTCTTACGCACACACACGCCGTACATTTGCATGGAAGATAAGGATAAGGGAACCGGCGTCTGTGTATGTGGAGGTGAAGAGCATTGCGTCATCGGGGGTGTGTTGAGCGGGAGGTGGGCCGAGCCGGCTGTCAGTCAGTGACGCGGGGGACACGTGTGACGGTCATGGCAGGGAAGATGCTGCAGGCGAGGAGCTTGAGGAGGCAGCTCACTCGCTGGATGTCGCCGTGAGTGTGTGAGCGCGTGAGTGTGAGTTGCAATCGGAGCTCCTGCTGCTGCTCATGGTCAATAATGCACACACAATGAGGACAGTTTTTTTGGGAGAGTGTGCAGGAAGCTGGATGAATAATGCATCCGGTTTGTGCTGGAACCTGTAGCTGCTGATTGGGACGCCTGCTTGACCGGCTTCAGCGCCGTCGCGCCTGCCAGATTTCTACCTGACTGATGGACACCTATAACTCAAAAATGTCTCACTACCATTTCATCAAATGCTGTAAGTAGCATGTCTGTGATGGTGCATGTGTAGCATGACATAACCGGGTGCTTTTGCATGCCCTGAAATCCAAGTACCTGCAAGCCATCAAAACTTCAAATGTCTCTTCCCTGTGTGGGTGTGCGCTGCAGAGGAATGCCGCAGATGCGTGCGAGTGTGAAGTTGACCGGCGAATTGCGGCAAGTAGCAGCAGAAGGGAAAGCGGCGAGTGTCTGCCGTTTCTTTTTAACACGAGAGCAGAGCGCTTGAGAGGGAGAACAGATGAAGGGAGTGCGATTTCGAGAAGTGTTGGGATGGAAAGGATGATTGACGTGCGGCCAAGAGGTGGCGTGCGATGAGTAATGAGAAATGTTGCAGGGGGTGGGACTCTGCAAATTCTGAAAGTATATCCAGGCATCAACGTATATCACGTGTGCTCTTGAGCAGTGGCGGCTCGCGTTATTAGCTGCAGCCTGCATGGGATGTTTCACATCCAATCAATAACTGATAGCTGGAATGAGAAAGTAGAAGCGGCGCTTTCCCTTTCACCTTCCATTAAAATGCCTGTCCTTCCCTCTCTTTCACATTTCTGCTGTCTAGAGCAATTCATACATGCACTTCTACTCGTCTCAGTCCATTCAACCATGCATAGATTTTATGATTTTTTTTTTTGGGGGGGGGGGTGACCTTGAAATAATTTGGTTTTATCAACAAGTTCTTGTCTAGTTTTGAGTGGAAAGAAAAATGAAATATATTCGAATCACTCATGTTCTGATTCAAGCAGTATTTAAGGCAAACGGTCTCAAACTTGTGGTCCGCGGGCGAAGAAGATATATTTTGGCCCCCAACTTGACATCAAATTTTAATGTTAGCATTTTTTGCCCTGATTGTTTTTCTTTTTTAATGTGCTTTTGGTGAAACACAGTTCAGGAAAGACACCAAGTTGAAAGAAATGATGTCCTCTCACCCAGTCCCAGGCATGTCTTTTTCAATATGTGCCGTGAAGAGTCACCACATCATTACTCAATTAGACATGCTGATGAGTATGCAAAGTATTTAAGAGATGGGGCCGGGTCACCAGTTTGTTCATGTTCTGAAGTACCGATAATTATTAATCAAGCCAGAGAAGATTGACTTAGTTGTACTTCTTCCGAATACTTTCATCACTTCATTGTTCATTTATTTCAGGCAGCAATCAAAATCAACAATTTATCAATTTCTCCAGACAATACTCAACTGAACTTAACTCTTTCACTGCCATTGACGGTTCTAAACGACAAAATTCATTTTAACTATTTTGAGTAGTTTAACATTTTTTTTCCACTTTTGTTAACAAAAGTATAAAAACCTAGATTTCTTTTAATATGCATTTAGAACAGATATAAAATGTGTGATTAATCGTGAGTTAACAAGTGAAATCATGCAATTACAAATTTTAATCGCCTGACGCCCCTGATTTTTAATAATCTTTTCTATTAAAAAAATAATGATTATTGAAATAATAATAATAATCGTTTCTATTTAACAAAATATTTTAATATTTTTTTCAATTTTTTTTATAATCTTTTCTTAAAAAAAACTAATAGTATTTTTATATTACTTTTTTTAATCTTTTTTTATTATTTGAATTATTTTGTAATTATTTTAATAATTTTTTTAAATAAGCTTTTCTTTTAAAAAAAGTAATTGTAATTATTATTTTTTTAATTTTCAATATTTTTTCTATTTAAAGTTTTTATTTTTTTATCTTTTCTTTAAAAAAATTATTATTTTTTTTAAAAATCATAATTAATTGACTTCTCTAGTTAACTCACAATTAATCACAAAGTATATATTTGTTCTAAATTGCCATAAAACATTTTTCTAGTTTTTTATACTTTTGTTAACAAAAGTGGAAAAAAATGTTAAACTTATAGAAATAAAATGAATTTTTGACATCTATAGCCGTCAATGGCAGTGAATGAGCTCGCCTGAAAAGGAGTGGGAGGATGAAAAACTTATTTACTTGAACACATTTGTTGTGGAGTACGTGATGCGGCCCAGATATCCTTTATTCTTTATTCTTTATTAGGATCCCCATTAGCTTCCACAAAGTGGTCTCTCGTCTTCCTGGGGTCCTCAAATAATTCAACAAAAACTTACAGAGTTTAAAATTACTCTATGCAGTAAAAATAAAAACACTAAACAAAAACAGTAATAAACAGATAAAGTAAGTAGAAACAGACAAACAACAATACACAATTTGAAAAGTCACAAAAGAAAAGAAAAAACAATAAAATAGAAATTGCAGGTGCATACATTAATACATGCAGTTACATTAGTTCATCTGCATTGTGTATTTTAATAACTTTTTGAAAGATGGCGTGCTGCTGACGTTTCTTTCCTGACTTTATCTCCAATCTAAAGCGCAAGCAATCTTGGGATCACAAACACAATTGTTTACAGTTACTCTTGGAACATGGCGAGCAAAATAAGCAGATACTAGTGAGCAACATGCTGCTTCACCAAAGTCGGGATTACTCCCACCACAGTCATGACCAGCACATGGCCATTGTTTAGTATGCATTGTAGTATGCTCAAGTAACTCTCTCTCAACTATGAGTTATCCTAGCCATTATCCCATCGATTATTCAAGTAATCAGAAAACAAATTATCTTGAATTATTAAACAGGTTCAGGACACAATATGCATAAGGTTCAGGTACTATTTTTTTTCCAATTAGGGTTACCATCCTTATGTTCTACACTGTAGTATCAGTGACTTGAATATGTGTGGCTTTAAAAAGGTGGGTGAGTGATGTGGGTGTCAACGAATGAGAGCAAAGCGTTGGCTGTTGAGAACTCAGGTTCACGGCTGGCTGGTTCACCAGTCTGCACATTGAGTCCTTGGCCGTCAGCTGTAGTCGTGCAGCTGGTTTATGAAAGTGCTTACTACGTGGTTATTTTGTTGTTTTTAATCAGTCAAGCGGTTGAAAATGTGCTATGTCTGTCCTTGACCATCTGTGGGACATTACAATACCTTCTAACTTGTTCTAAGTGTGAAATAATGTCTAACTTTTACTCAGTCTCACCTTCTGGCTTGGTGAAATTGCACCAACTTATTACTATGTGAGTCTGCTGTAACAGTCATATGCGGAAATGTGATCACCGCAAAGCTTTGAGGCAGAGATTTGTGTTTGACATTTTTGGAATCAAATTATTTTAGCAAAATGAATAGTCGTTGCCGTCTCGATACTTCTGATATGTTTTTCATGACAAACTCACTGCTCTTTAAGTGTGTGTGGTGTATCTCGAGTCTCCACCCTTTTACCAGATGTTGATCGTAATTCCAAGACTGACCTTTGGCAACGTTTTTAAAGCATCCATAACCAACTGTGAAATGCTAATTAGATTTTTTTTTTTTTCACATTATGACATCATGTACTAACAATTAGGGTAGGGAATCTTTGAATGTCTCACGATTCGATTCCGATTTTTAGGTCTGGGATTCGATTCAGAATTGATTTTCGATTAGGAGCGATTTTTGATTCAAAATGATTTGATTGACAATGATTTTTGCTTCAATCTATAGATGTGCAAGGAATTGTAATGATTTGCTTCAGTCTGACTCGCTAATGCTAATTAGCGCGCTACCTGCGGCACTTTTATCACTCAAACGGCTTCACACTGCAAAAAAACAACTTTTATTGGAATAACTTGATCGGGACTTTTTCCTTCTACTCTCTAATGTGGCTACACCTTAACAGTGTATTAGACCGCGTGGAACCACACTGCCCCTAAGTGGCCAAACCGGGTACAACATGAACAGCGCTCCAATTAAAGGCACACACAGACAAAGGCAAGACAGTATAAAATAATTTAAATAAAATCGATTTTGGGACATTTACAATCGATTCTGAATTGTACTAAATGAGAATCGCGATTCTTATGAGAATCGATTTTTTTTTACACACCCCTACTAACAATACTATATATTGGTTTCCTCTCTTGAAATTTGGCATTTAAAACCCCCCACTCGCTAGCTCATTTACTGTTCCTGAAGTGTTAGTGTGTTAGTTCAGTTACTGAATATCTTAACCGTGAGCACTGTTTGCTCCATTAAACATGCGTCATTAAAAAATCCATTATTATGTCTTGATTTCAATAGATTTACCACACTAGATTTATCGGACTATTCAATTTCACCTCAAGACAGCCATGTCTTCTTGATGTATATCTTTTTAAATCGAATGAATATTGTCTGCATATGCCGCGATCTTGAGGATGAGTCATGTCCGCATAAATGCGCCGCGCATTGTGACGTCTGTCATGCGCCGCTAATAAATAGCGGCGATACGACTTTAGCCTTGAGTGCGGGGTGACGGTGTGAAGGACGTGCTGTGAGTGGCCAAGCAAAGAAATTATGATTGTCAGCGAGTCAAGGCGGAGTGAGAGGTAGTTTATGAGTTAACCACGATCAACTCTGATAGTCTGCTAGCTTTTGTCACTCACATTTGTATGCACACTAGCAAATATATTGATATATGTCTAAGCGCATTTTGATCTAAAGTATGTGAAACTTTTTGGTCCTGGTACTTGATGAGTCTATGTTTTCACCACGACCTGAAATCAGGTTGATGATATGATATAATGAGCCAGTAAAACAACAGTTGGGACCACAAGAATTGTCATTTATCTGTGTTTTGATGCACGATTTATTCCAGACTTGCCCTTTTTTTTTTTTTTTTTTTGCATATACCTGTCGTGTAGTTTAATGTTATTTTTCCCACACACACACACTGAGTAATCAGGCGCCATTTTTGGTCACTGGTCTATGAGATTCATCCATTAATTAAGATAAATTAGCCTTGAAACACAATTTGTTTTGCTTCCTCCCGAGATCTTCAGAGAGTTTTTTTTTTTTTTTGCCATGAGGCGCAATACTCAACTGGGAACATGTACTGTAAGAGTGATAGCACCAAATTTAACACTCCCCATTCCAACCCGCAACCTTGTGACACTGATGAGTCACATGACGCCAAGGAGTGAAAATCGCTAATGTGGCCCAATTTGGAAGCATTCACCTTGGTGTGCACTCACATTTGTCACCAGCAATTAAGATATTTATGCCTGTGTGTGTTGAGTTATTTTGAGGGGACGGTAGTGTAATTTCTTCAGTGTTGTCTCAATAATAAAGATTGCATTATTTTGTAAAAATGTGAGAGATGTACCCACTTTTGTAAAATAGTTACATACATATCTTCATGAATACATTTCGTAAGTGGTTTAAATGCTATTTCCCTTGTACTTGTGTCTTATTCATTGGAATTAACCTTTAACTCTGCCAGATTAATTCCTAAACGTTCCCCACACATGAAGGAGTGTATGTTTTTTGACAACAAAAACTGTATCTTGTAAGTATTGAAGAGGAATCTAGAATTTTGTCCTCTTTGCGTGTTCCAAAAATGAAGATAGATTTAATGTTATAAAAATACACCTTTGAAAAAATGATTTAATAAAAAACAGAGAATCTCTGGACAAATAACTGCCTCTAATCATCACTTAAACATCGTGGGATTCAGAGCGCCAAATGTAGCTCTTCCGCGTGCACAACGGTTTCTTATAGTTAAAAAGACCTCCTCTCTTTCATTTGTAGACAAAACATACTCTCTGGTACTTTTCCGTGAGCGATGGCGAAAACAGAGTCAGGTGTGGGTGTTCAAAACAGATTCTGTTCTCAAGGACCAAATGTGTTTTCGCACAAAGTGCTGAGAAGGAACTTTTTTAGACTAAATAGTATGTCCCAGTTTAGGTCAGATTATACCGAAATCAACACCATCTGCTCTGCACAGGACACAAAACATTTCGACAAGGTTAATATAAAGAATTAAAATGTTAATAATGTGTAACAATGGTTAATAAAATAAAATGAAGTATTAAAAATGTTACAATATCTATCAGTATCTAAGATTCCAAAAGTTGGACACAAATATTGAGCATCGGGTATGATTGGAAGTCTTTATGCATGCCCGTATACTGTATGTAGAGTATAACAAAATCTGAAAGTTCTTCAATCAATGGTTCCCCTTTTGAATCAGATAGTCCATTGGACCAGCCATTATATCACTATTAACTCATTCACTGCCATTGACGGCTATAGACGTAAAAAAAAAAAAAAAATCATTTGAACTATTTCTATTAGTTTAACATTTTTTTCCCGCTTTTGTTAACAAGAGTATGAAAACCTAGAATTTATTTTTTGTACATTTAGATAGAACAGATATAAAATTTGTGATTAATCATGAGTTAACTATTGAAGTCATGCAATTAATTACAATTTAAAAAATTCAATCGCCTGACACGATTTAAAAAAGAAAAGATTATTAAAATTTAGGCGATTACAATTTTTAATCGCAATTAATCGCATGACTTCGCTAGTTAACGTACGGTTAATCACAAATTTTCTATCTGTTCTAAATGTACAATAAAAAAAATCGAGGTTTTCACACTTGTTAACAACAGTGGAAAAAAAATGTTAAACTAATAAAAATAGTTCAAATGCATTTTTGACGTTTATAGCCGTCAATGGCAGTGAATGAGTTAAGCATATTCAATACACAGATGCTATACTTTCTCCTAAAGTTTGTTATGGATTGCATACTAACTAACTATAAACTCTCCATGGTTACTCAAGCTTGCTTTGACAAGGCTGGATCGGCAATCCTCTTTCTTGGTAGCACAGATGGAAACTAGTGATAGAACAATCCCATATTTAGGATTTAGGTCCTTGATGTACTATAATGCCTTCATTTGCCCATTATTTTAATGGTGTGACTTTCAATTTGGTTTCATTCTAAAGGCGGTATATTGCTGGGAGTGGCACTATAACTGACGTGCCATTGGGATGGACTACATCAGCATGGAGGCCTGCAGCGTATAATGGATGCTGTTGCCTCATGAATTGTTCATCGAAGCCCTGATGGATCTGCGTTTTCATGTTGTTTACATCACTTTCTGAAGAAGTAGTGACATCAGACCAAATAATATCAGGATGCTCTTTTATGGTTCCATGTGCCAATAACATGCTAGTTTATTGAAGACCTTATATTGCCCCCTAGGTCTGAATGTGAGTGTTGTTGTTTGTCTTGCTGCGATTGGCTGCCGACTAGTACTGGGTGTGGCCAACCTCTTCCCTAAAGTTAGCTGGGATAGGCTCTATCTAACTTGCGATCACGATACGCCATATAGGAAATAGATAGTTTGGTTGATTACTCCGGTTTTTAGTTGACAGAAGAAGGAGCTCAGTATTGTTCATTCGGTAATTTTACCGATTTGACATGTCATCATCATTGCTCCTTTTTATTTATTTTTTATTTTTTATTGTATTGATGCTATTGTGTTTAAAATCAAAACTGTTCTCCCTAGATTCTGGTAGGTTCTAGTAAAAAGGGAGTCCCAATGTGCAATACCGATAATGTAGCCATGTTCATACATATATTAATCAGCAGAAAACAGCCTATTTGTGTAGGCGTACTTGGAAAAAAATGGTTTTACCGTCACCCCTAAACCATGAATGATTTGAGTGAAATATAGCATTGCATTTTCCACATGTTTCTGGAATGACATTCCTTTTTTTTTTTTTTTGGGAGTGTAATGTAACACATTGGAGCACGCTATAGCTCAAGTCTACCAGCTCCAGCAATTCCAGTACACCCACTTGAATGAAATTCGGATTTAACACGACGATTTGCAGCGAGACACTCCTTAGCA
The DNA here is from genome assembly GCF_051991255.1 of Vanacampus margaritifer. Taxonomy (NCBI): domain Eukaryota; kingdom Metazoa; phylum Chordata; class Actinopteri; order Syngnathiformes; family Syngnathidae; genus Vanacampus; species Vanacampus margaritifer. The sequence goes on from NC_135442.1 coordinate 13,203,106, forward strand.
AGTGCCAACATTGAAAATGAGCAAGAAGCAATATAGTCAGTCAGTCACAGAGGAATTCAAGAAGACAGAATGACATTATACTGGATAAGGCAGTTAGCATGATTGTGTTTTGTGGTTTGTTTGTGAGTGTTTGCTCAATATTTCAGTTGAGGTGGAAAACACCTGGCATGGACAGAGATAAAATGACCCCCCCCCCCCCCCAACTTTGTTTGGGATGTGAACACAAGCGACTGTTTTTATGTCGAACCAAAGCAGATGGTACTGTATTGTGAAAGGACAAAGATAGGATGGAGGGTCAGATGCTTAGGTAGAGAGAGAATTAAAACCACCTTATTTGCCTGCGTGAACAGTTTTATGCAAACCTTATGAAAAATAGTCAGAACATTCTTTCAAACATCAGAGATCAGCTTTGGTCATTTACATCAGCTACGCTTAACTATTATACGGCAGGCAGATTCTGCCCCCCCCCCCCCCCCCCGCATTTGACATTCTTTTCTGATTTAAAATTTTTTTTGAAGTACAATTCGGGTTTTTTCATCTCTTTCGTCTGTGGATATTGACATTCTGTTCATATTAGAAGTCACACTTATTTTTTTTTTTTTAACATAATTACATAAAAAGATTGGATTTAATAACAAATCAGAATTGGACATCGTACCTGTGACGATTAGGCTGAGACCGAAACCAGGTACAATTAATACATCAGTGTTCTCCCAGCAATAATCTGTCCACTTGACAAGTAGACTGATTGGAGGTGGGTGGAGTGGGGGGGGGGGGCATAACAAAAAGAGATGAGAAATTGAGACCCAGACACTTCAAAAGAGAACAGTGAAGACAAATGTCCTGCAGGTGGGGTGAATTAAGATCAATCGATACATCTCAGGATATTACCAGCAGGACCACCAAATAGACCTCTTTTGTCCTTTTGTCTTTTGGGACCCAAACCTGTCAAATTGTAAGCACTTTGAAAAGCAATCACCCTTAGTTAATGAATTTTGACCCTAATTGCCGAGGTAGAGGGACCCTTGCTTTACAGTGTTATGAACAGCGCACAAAAAAATTGTTTTGTACTGTATGTATGTATGTGTGTTTTTCATACAAATGTTTGCAGGTGTTATTGCTTTACTACACAGGTTAGGAATAGATTTTTTTCCCCTTTCTTTCCTTTGGTCCTTCCTCGGGTCTCCTGACGGCCTCACGACTCTGGCTGGAAGTGTTCGGTTTAGGTGAACGGTATGGGATTTTTTAATAGGTTTTAGGTGAACTAATGAAAACACACACACTCACACAGACGCACATACACATACAAAAAAGAAAAAAGAAAAAAGGAAGCAATGATGATGACATGTCAAATCGGTAAAATTACCGAATGAACAATACTGAGCTCTCCCCGCAAAAAAAAAAAAGGAATCGATTTTTTTGCTTTCATACACTTGTGCAAGGACAAAGTACATTTAATCTATCAGCTTTTTACGAGTTGCAATTTCCCACGCTAAACGTCGCTTGTTCGTTTTTTGTCGCTTCACCTGTGCAAATCTAGGGAGTGCGCTGCTGTTTCTTGATGTGAGGCTGTTTGGCTAAAGTCTACTGAGAGACTGACAAAGCAGGGGAATCCCCGTTAGGATAAGAGAGATGACAAGCACGATGCTTCTTCTCAAGCCGCCGAAGGGATAAACAGAAGCAACAGCGTCTTATGTTTGGTGCTTTGTGTTATTAGCTCAGTAGCTATCAAAGTGCATTCAAGTAAACCCTAAAGTCAAGTGCTTTATTCTGATTTACTCTTCACTGTTACTAACAGAACTAATATGCTCTGTTTTCCGTCCTCGCCAGGCTGTTTCCAGCTATGTAACGCCTTTCGTCAGAACATGGAGATCGACCAGTGCCTGCTGGAGTCTCTGCCCATCGGCCAGCGCCAGCGGCTGGTCAAGAGAATGCGCTGTGACCAAATAAGGGCGTACTACGAGCGGGAGAAGAGCCTCCAGCAGCGGCAACAAGGTGGAGTCAAGGTGCGAGCTCCACCGCCCGGGCACCGCAAGAAGCAGCAAGTCCGTTTCAGCCTTGCCGACATCATACAGGACGCCATCATCCGCCACGATGACAAAGAAGGTGCGTCTATGGGAAGATTACCGTTTGTTTACACTGGGCTACTATCTCGCTGTGAACAGATGCTAATTGTTGGCATCATTTTAATGACAACAAAAACAGTTGTAAAGTTGATGCTGCTCTGAGACAAATAAATCAACTTATTGGAGGGAAAATACCATTAATTGTAGGATTTGTTATATATAAACATTCAGGTTACACTTCAATAAAAAAAAATCTTGAACCATAAGCGCAATTCAGGAGAGTTAAAAGGAAACCAAAAATAAAGGAGAAGGTGATACCCCAGGGATTAGGAAAATCCACAAATCGCCTCGTCGTTGAAGCCAGAGGGGTTAAAGCTGACGGGGGAAAAGTTGTGGTTTATAGTTTAAACTTTATGGTACATTTTGTCTGTTTTCCAAACTCAACCGCATTGCTGTTATCCTATTCATGAGTGCCGATGTCAGGTCATCACCATAACGAAAAACACAAGCTACATTCTTATTCTACGAGGCCCCTCTTCCTTGGGAATAGCATTTTCATTTAGACAAAAAAAAAAAGTGCATCTGTCATTGTTCATCACATCTATTGACAACAGGGCGCAGGGAAAATTTCCCTCTGGCAGAAACTTAATCAAGTTTGCCCTTGGTTGCTTTTGCTACCTGTGTATAATATAGAAACTGCGCTCTCCTCTCGTAAAGACAAATAAAACAGTAACTGGTAGCCACTGTACTTCATAAACTTGAAATGAAAAACAAATCCACATAATTGTAGAGGACAGTGAGGACTTGAGCTGGTTTCCCTCGGGGCCGAAAACCTGCACGATGCTAAAAAGACTCTTTGGCTAATCAGGGAAGTGGCATCAATCTGTCACGATGTCAGCGTGTTAATCTCCACTACCTCGTTGCCAATGAGGTTGGTTGAGGTCTGTGTCAGACCGAAAGCAGGATCTCTTACAAGGCGTTATCACATAAATGGAAAACACACATATATTATCTCTTACTTCAATTAAAAAAAAATCTCTCCGCATACCATCGAGTTTGAAAGGTTTATGTCCATTGGAAAATATGTTAGCATGAAGTAGAGTACTTGCCAAAGTAACAGCTGGCACTATCATTCGAAACCGTAAGGCTGTTTTAACCCATCAGAATCAAAAGTTTTTTTTTATTACATTGAATAAACTACTTTTTATTATTTTAAAGAGACAGTGTGTAGGCTATAGTGCCAACTAGTGGTGAACTAATAATTCACTCATTTTAAAAACCCACTTTTAATTTGAATAATATGTAGAAGTACAGGGGCAGCACGGTGGCTGACTGGTTAGCACGTCCGCCTCCCAGTGCAGAGGACGTGAGATCGAGTCCGGGCTTCGGCCTTCCTGGGTGGAGTTTGCATGTTCTCCCCGTGCTTGCGTGGGTTTTCACCGGGTACTCCGGTTTCCTCCCACATTCCAAAAACATGCATGGCAGGTTAATTGAACTCTCCAAATTGTCCCTAGGTGTGAATGTGAGTGTGGTTGTTCGTCTCTGTGTGCCCTGCAATTGGCTGGCAACCAGTTCAGGGTGTACCCCGCCTACTGCCCGAAGCCAGCTGGGATAGGCTCCAGCACCCCCGCGACCCTAGTGAGGAAAAGCGGCCAAGAAAATGGATGGATGGATGGATGGATGGATGTAGAAGTACACGTTTTTTATATATAATCAAAGTTCTAGCAATCGCAAATTATACTACATAGTTCGTGCCGCGCCTTACAGGAGGCTGACATGTTTCGCTGCCATTCCTCTTGTACGGATACCCAAAAAAGAAAAGCTTCATGAACGTGGTTCGCATCTGGTGGTGCTTGCAGGTAATGTTGGACCCAATGGGTCGACCGCCGCTTATCTTCCACAGCTAGGGCCTGCAAGTGGTCTGAGTCACAGTCACTTGTTTCTCTCTATGCTTTGCTCTCGCTAGCTTTTGCTAGCTTCTCCCTCTCCCTCTTGTTATTTGTTTTACCGCCCAAAACTTTTAATGACGTATACTAAAATCCAAACGAATGCCGCTAAAAACGTTAATTGACTTCACTACGATTTTTTTTTCTCAATGGGCAGTGGAACTTGTTGCGCAGCGCTGCCTAGTGAATGCGCTAACACCCACTAACTATGGCCAGCAGATGGCAGCATTGTATCTATTTTCAATGGGCTCTCGGTAGTATGGACAATATGGACATTGCAATGAAACATGACGAATCTGATGAAATAGAACGTTTTCAAGGATGAAGTGAATGATCAAAGCCTTTGTCACATTTAATCTAATTCAGAGCGTAATTTAACAAAAAAAGGAGTGTAAAAGTCACTGTTGTGCAGAAAATGTATCTTTTCACAAAAACTTTGTTTTCTTCTTATCTTTTCAATTTTCGCTCAATGTCACTCAAATTACCTATTTTCAAATGGTGATTACTAAAGAACGGACGGAATAAGGTAAAAACACTATTTTTTTAATGAAAGAATGTTTATGTAGACACAGCACACAATATTCTTTTTGACTTGAAAGATGAGTTAAAATGCTCAAAATCAACTGGCACTGTCGGAGTTGTTTTTTTATAACGTGTGGCATTAAAAGAGTTAACTGCTTCTGCTAGTTCTTGCTAGCTACCTTTGTTAGCTGCTCGCTCACTTGCTGACGCACCGTTTGTGCGCGTGCTTCAAAATCGTTGCATTCTATTAGTTCCCCACTAGATGGCACTTGATCCTCGTTATACTTCTGCGGGAGGCGACAGCGGAGACAATACGGCGGCGTGCCGCTCGTGCGTTTGCCTTCTTACTTGTGCGCAATACACATCACAATACGTCAGGTTGTTTTGAAAATGTTTCACTTCAAGTCAAGCCTGCTATTGGCTACGACGCCACAGAGTGGCCAATTCAGGAAGTCATTTATCGTTTCCAGAACAAGGAACAAAGTAGGGGGTGGGGGGTTGGTTATCACCATGGCAATTATTTAATGCCAATTTGCAATGGTTACTGTCGGCCCTATCTTGCCAAAACACAACACGCTCCGTGCTTAGTAAACTGTTTTTTTCCCCCTCGTCACACACACACGTCTACACAATCACACACAAACGTGGTCTCCCGGGCGGGAAGTGAATATGCACAATATATTTCGTTCTTCTTCTTCTTTTTCTTCTTCTTCTCCTGCAATGAATGTTGTAAAAATCCCTACAAAGCAAAAAGGCAAACAATTCATATTTTGATCATCACGATACTCATCGATCGTGAGGTGTCATGACATCATGCACAACTGTAACAAAATCTGTTTCAATGACTGTAAAAAGCAATTTGTGTTTGGGCTAAAAGAAAAACGATTTGAAAGTACGTGTGCATGACCTGAATGTAAGTGTCTGCACCATTGAGCCTCGTGAGTGCTGTCTTGGGATGCTCTCCTGACCTGTAAATTATTGAAAATACCAACATGGGGGAATCATTTAGGTTTAACAGATAAGCTGAAAGCATCACGATCTTGAGCTGTTTTCTTCTTCGTGATTTGTTGGTTCACCATTGAGGCAAACCTAGGCAGCATATATCACAATTTACAACTCCCTGACAAGCCATCTTTAGTATTCCCCTGTACTACTTACGTGCTAGGCAGGTTTTTTTTGTGTCCTGCTTCTGCACAGAGTAATAGCATGTGCCTTAGGCTTGCACCTTCCCCGAGAGTAGTATGTGATTATTTCTGGATCTTTTCCCCACACGACAAACGTGTTTTAAGATAAGAGGAAATGTACAAACAGAGGGTGCCTCGCAGTTATTGTGCAAGATGGGGCTAAAAGAGTAATTAAGGGGATTTGCATTTGTGGCTGATTAACGATGCATGACCAGCTGAATTGCTTCATTAGAAAGCCGACCTCAGCAACAGGATGTATAAGCGCTGACTTCCCGTTTGTGACTGATGCAAGGCTCTCCTCTTGGTGCAAATTGATTGCTTGAGATTTTATCTGCATTTCAATATAGTCCAAAGTAATTGAAGTTGTATTTCCCACTGTAGACAATTCATCTCTCCATATGACCAACTTGTCTTCCTGTCTTTCTTCATCATCCATTCTGTCTTCACCATCATCAATTGTCTTCATCTTCTGATTTCAAGTGAAAATAAATGTATGAATGAAACATATTTGGAGACCAATTCACAAACGTATGTACAGGATATGAGCTAAGGTGGTTTTACACAATTCATCTCTTGCAGTCTTTTTATTTTCCAGTTTCTTGTCTTTTTCTGCTTGTGGACATGTAGAGGGTAAAAATGCAAAGTGTACAAATAAACATAAATGAAAGTTTGAATGGGTTGTTTTGATGGCCCGAATGGACATGGGTAAATGTCATATTCCGTCAAATAACAAAATTGCAACAACGACAAAAAAGACAAGCAGTACTGTCAGTTTGAACTAGCATTCTTCTTATGAACAAATAAAGCAAACCTTAGTATCGTTTTCAAATGTTGCTTTGGCTCTCATTAGAATATTCTGTCTGAGCATGACAGATATAACATACTGTAAGTTCTTCTTCACTTTGATGTACTTTGATGCTCTATGTCAGCTTGATATCACTCAAACCCTCTTCAGAGCGAATATGTGATATTTCTTCATAGACCTTTTATTTCATTTTTCCCTTTTAAGAGGCCTAAAACATAAATTTTACATTTCAGAGCATAAAGTAAATATTGCATTTTTCCAGTTTGGCTTTGACTTGCCGTTGATGTTTGAAAAAGGAAGGAACCTCTACATATAACATTTGCAATACCTGGTCACCTTGAGTTTCAGATATTGTTATAGGAGACGTCAACCATTGCTGGTCACTATTTGGCAGTGAGATTGGTTGAACTGTAATAAACTCAGTGGATCTATTTAACTGCTTTGTACTTTGGTACTGATTTTGTTGTTAACATTATATTTTTTACAAATAGTTATTTTGATTACAGTGAAAATCCCGAAAGTTTACTTAAGTGTTTTCTGTAACATTTTGCCCCAAAATATTTTTACAAGAGCCTTTTTATTTGACTGATTTATTTTAATGAGTAGATCAACACTTTAGCAGTTTATAATGGAAACCCCTGCCATCCTCTGCCAATAGTTTTTAGACAGGATTCGGGTTCGAATTTCCCACCCTCTGTGTCTGCGAATGTGACATGTTTGCATTGTGTATGATTTGAAATTCAATTTTCTGCATTCAGTAGCTTTAAGGGAGACAGGTACACCCCTACAGTACGTTCCCATTCCCTCAAATAATGATATCCCTGCTAGCTTTAATTCCTCTGGTATTTTCCTGCTCTTTCCTTCCTTCCTCCATTTTTCCGGTTGCCATGGAAATGCCATATATCCGTAGAACAGCTGTTTTGCACCACCCGGCTAAATGACAACAACTGTGGAGTTCCCCATGGTCAGCACGATCCCTTTAAGGAGTGCGCATTGAGTCAAAGGTGGTTGTCGTAGCATGTAAAGTAACGGAGCATGTGATCAAACGTCAAACAGTCGCACCAAGATTGATCGCTTTGCCGCTGCTGCTGCGGAACAAGCGTAAACTGTAACTGCTGTCCTGTTTAAATCTTTCAGCGGACATAAATCTCTGTATAACCCGTGTTTCCTTTCACTTTCATCTCCAGCTTTACAGAATAACAAAAAATCAGTGTCTTGCGCTTTTAAAATAGGCTGCATGTACTGCATTTCTCGTGAAAGGATTATAATGAAGACTGAAGACATCCGAGAATGCTGGGAATGCTTAGAGCAACCGATCTAAAAGCATTTGAGTCTAAAATGCACATAAAACATGGCTGGCACTCTCGATAAGCTTCAGAGGTACATTATGCTGTAGTTGAAGCCAAATGCTTATGGGCACCCTGCCATGATACAGACAGTATCTCACTCACTTAGTGAGTACACCCCTCACATTTCTACAGACATGGTACAACACTAGAGAAATGACACTTTGGCACAATGGAAAGTAGTACATATGCGAGTGTAAATGATTGTTTTGTTGTAATATTATAGTCTAGGCCGGTGGTCTCAAGTACCCCTATCCAGCCTATTTTCCATGTCTCCAACAGCCAACACAGGTGTTTCAAACAATCAGCTAATCAGCTCTGCTTGAAGCCTGATAACGATCCTCAGCTGTGTTGGCTGAGGGAGGTATGGAAAACAGGCTGGATAGGGGTACTTGAGGACCGGGGTTGAGAAACACTGGTCTAGGCTATCTTTGCGTACCAGAGTCCCCCCCACCCCCCACCCCCATGGCATGAGGTACTACAAAAACACCTGCTTCCTAATCACACCTGAGAACTTAAGCACCTTTGTCCGCACCAGCAGTTATCCGATGCAATTGCAACATGCAGTGAGCTCGCTAGCCAGCTACGCCTACACCACTAAAATGTGGGGATGCCTGTTTTCTGAATTTGGTCGTAAGCTTCGCAAGCTGAGCCGTGATTGGTCGTTACCTGAGCCTTGAGCAACTGTGATGTCATTTTCAGTGTACAACAAATGACAAAATGGCTGCCCCCTGATGCGGATAAAAAATGGTTCATATTCCACAAACAATATTAATCACAAGACTTTGTTTAGAGCGGCAGCACGGTGGCTGACTGGTTAGCACGTCCGCCTCCCAGTGCAGAGGACGTGAGATCGAGTCCGGGCTTCGGCCTTCCTGGGTGGAGTTTGCATGTTCTCCCCGTGCTTGCGTGGGTTTTCACCGGGTACTCCGGCTTCCTCCCACATTCCAAAGACATGCATGGCAGGTTAATTGAACACTCCAAATTGTCCATAGGTGTGATTGTGAGTATGGTTGTTCGTCTCTGTGTGCCCTGCGATTGGCTGGCAACCAGTTCAGGGTGTACCCCGCCTACTGCCCGAAGCCAGCTGGGATAGGCTCCAGCACCCCCGCGACCCTTGTGAGGAAGAAGCGGTCAAGAAAATGGATGAATGGATGGATGGACTGTGTTTAGGCCGGTGAGGCTGCATAGAATATTTATGGTAAAGAAAATTTGGGGGTTGCCTTCCCCTTTAAAAAGCCCGACAACTAGCTTTAAGCTGGTATGGCTACTTTAGAGTGCCTCATTGTTGCATGTGAGTGAGCCCAGTTTATGATGTTTTGTTCCTAATTAGATGTGTCTCTCGTTGTCTTTTTTCCTTCATAAATGTTTGGTTTTGGTGTTTGTTAAGGTCAAGACACATTCACAAAATGAAAGCAACATTTGTATGAATAATATTCCAATAAGCAAATTAGTTGAGCATTTGAAGCTGGAGCCAGCGGGAGTGTTGAGTTTCATCCACAAAGAAATACATAATGATCTCTGCTCAAGTTTTCTATTTAGTATGCATAGATTCAAAACACAATGAGGGGAAAGCAATGTTCAAGGAGAGACTTGTAAAAAAAAAAAAATGCAAATTGTTTTTTCAAAATAAGAGGTCTAGTGGTATTAAACAATAAAAATGTTCCCCCCCCCCCCCCCCCTCATAGCTGCATTATTGGAAATGGTGTAACTGCCCTATTGATTGGTTTTCCCAGGCAGGCACTCTGTGTTTGTCTTATTTATTTACTGTCTCAAGGTCATCATGCAGCTCGTTACCTTTAACCTCTTTTCAGAGTCACTCAATATGTGCTCTAAATTCCAGACGGCATCTTCAAAGGCTCATGGCTGACTGATGTATGTATGTAGGAAAATGTAGTCTATTAAGGAAAGCCAGTGTATTTGTTTATTCTCTATCACCGTGTGTCATTACACTTATTATATATAGTACATAGCGCTATCATATGCAAGAAGGGGAAAAAAAACAGTAATCTTTTTCTGTGGCCATAAATCCTGCTTGTATCTCGTCCGCTTAAAATTTGCTCTTCGCTAATGAGCATCTCAGCGATAATGCAGGAAAGCCAAAGCAATATGTATTCCCTGGTAACTACTTAAATCTTAGATGAGCCTTAATTGGGGGGAGTAAGAGTCCTGACTGAGCCTTTACAGTATTTGGAAGAGATGAAAGATAATTGCAGTGATTGACTTCACTGTTCAATTTCTACTCAACAATATTACAATTCAGAGGCCATTAGACAAATGAGGAAACAAATATTTGTGTAGATGTGTATGATTTTACCCTTAAAAGGATTAAATTATGGTTTGGCATAATTTAAGACAATTCAGTACCGGTAATTTGTAGACCAGTTTGTCTATTTGGTAAATTGTGGTTAGCACTTCTGCCTCACAGATGAGTCACTACATGAAATAGTAAAATGTACAAGATGTGCCAAATTTCCAGGAATTGTGTAACAAAAGATTATTTTAAATCCAAACTACTAATTTCGCTCCTCTAACTGCATCCCTGGACGGATGCTTTTAGGAGTGGTGGTGCCATTGCAGCTCTGTTATCATGGCCATCTTGATGTCAACCATGCAGTTAAAGATTATTCCAGCATGCCTGATGTTCTTTTAGGCCAACAACTGTAAGATGCTCCGGGCATTGTGAGCAGCCATGAGTCCCGCCACAGCAAATATGAGGATTTCTTTGTGGATGTGCTGGTTGATCGTCTCATTGTCTTGTATGCTTCCAACTTCGTGGGCCCAGTTTGGAAAAGTCATACTTAGAAGAGTTTGGTGTGAGGGGAAAAAACTTACTGGAAACACATGATTTCAAAACCTGGGCCTAGCCAGTCTCTTCTCGATTGTTCAATGCAAAATTCCACATAAAAAAATCTAGAAAATCTCCTTAGAACAAGAGAAATAGTTTTAGCTGGTGTCCCAATACTTTTGTCCATTCTGAGAATATGCATTACGTAATTACTAATGAGGTTGAACATGTCTGGTAAGGTAATGAGCCATTAAATGACTTTAAGCGGGTCAATGACAGTCGGAATTAGCGGCAGACTAATTGACCCTGTCTTCATAGCTGACTTTGAAGTGTGTGTGTGTGTGTGTGTGTGTGTGTGTGTGTGTGTGTGTGTGTGTGTGTGTGTGTGTGCGTGTGTGTGTGTGTGTGTGTGTGTGGAGTTTTTAAATTTGTGAAGTAGTGGGTTGGTTAGCACACCTGCCTCACATTTCTCATGTTCCTGTGTGGAGTTTGCATGAATCGATTTTCGATTAAGAACGATTTTGGATTCAAAATGATTTGATTGACAATGATTTTTGCTTCAATCTATAGATGTTCAAGGAATTGTAATGATCTACTCCAGTCTGACTCGCTAATGCTAACTACTGCGCTACTCGCGGAACTTTTACCACTCAAAAGAACGGCTCCAAGCTGCAAAAAAAAACAACTTTTATTGGAATAACTTCATGACTTTTTCCTTCTACTCTCTAATGTGGCTACAACTTTACAGTGTATCAGACCGTGTGGAACCACACTGCCCCAAAGTGGCCAACTCGGGTACAACATGAACAGCGCTCCCAATAAAGGCACACACAAACAAAGGGAAGACAGTATAAAATAATTTAAATAAAATCGATTTTGGGACATTTCAAATTGATTCTGAATCGTACTAAATGAGAATCGATTTTTTGGCACAACCCTAGTAGTCAGCCTTCATCTAGTGTTCAATATTGGTTGTCCTTATTGCCCTGATGCTACATGTGTCTCCATTTGCAATGTTTGCGTTTGATATCAATGTTTGTAAATCATAATCTTGTGTTGCAGTGCTGCGTCTCCTGAAGGAGGGAGCTGAACCCAACACTCCTATTTCCTCTGGGGGATCGTTGCTACATTTGGTAGGCAACACACACAAATGGTGCACGACAGCTATATGAGACATAATGAGGATGTATCATTTGTTTGTTTGTCTAGCATGCAACTGTTGAATTTTAACCATGAAATTATGTATGTAATGTTTTGGCGTGTGAAGAGTGGATTTGTGTGAACAGCATGATTAACAAGAGTGCAGATAAACCATCGACTAGGGCGACATTTGTATTGTAGTCCAGACAAGAGAACTACAAGAAGAATAGAAGAATGTTGCGAGAAACTATGACAAGCACCTTTAACGACAACTCCTTCTATTGAGTGCATCCTGCCAACGTTTCGCAGTGCGCTCGTCACGACAACGTGCTGGCGGCGGAGGTGCTGATGGAGCGAGGTCTGAACGTCAACCTGCAGGACGAAGACCTGTGGACGGCGCTGCATGTAGCATGTGTGTGCGACCACGCCGACATGGTGCTGCTTTTGCTTCTGGTGAGAGACACACGAGGTGCATGAATTGCTTCTGTAATCGTATGCCACCAGACACTCACACAATAACAACATGCATGGGCAAGCGCTGCTAATTCAGGCATGAAAGGTACAATTTGTATTCTCTTGTTGAATTGGTTGGTATACAAGTTCTATATTTGAAAGTACACAAGTGTTCTAATGATTTGATGTTTGAGGTTTTGGGTAGGCCTGTAGTACATTTTACTCTAAACTGAGTCTATTTGGTCCCACTCTAAACAGAGAAAAATCTACACTTGGAAAAGAGTAAAATATTCAGAGTAAATTTCAATGAAAGTATTTTTTAGTGTGAACGAGAGAATTTGCCTATCACATGAAAAAAGACAATTAAAGATTTTTCACTACTTACTTTTCAAGTAAATTTTGCATGGAGAGATTATGGCTAAATTTGACAAATTTATTAAATAAAAATAAAAAGGTACACAAGGGTTGAGGAGCGAACTCACGACCTTCAGCCACTCTACCACGTGAGCTATGCCACTCCTACTGTTATATCCAAGATGGAGACCAAAAACGATGTTTTGTCTCTTGCAGTTATGATTCCAGCTGACACGAGCGATATATACACACACAGGGAGTAGATTGGCTGTCTCCCAAACTGAATTTGTGGGTTTGTTCATCAACCCCTGAGTGACTTTTATTTATTTATTATTTTTTCCAAGTGTACATTTGACCCTATTTAGAGTGAGACCAAATAGATTCAGTTAAGAGTACAATTTACTCTACATAATTTACTGTGTGGGTCACAGGTTTCCTGGATTTGAAAAACAAGCTCGGCTTGGATACTATATTTCTATGCATACAAATAAAGACATCCACCTTTAATACACTCTGCTCCCCATTTGCTGTTGAGTAAATACAGTAAACGCCCCCACACACTGTAGCAAGTTCATCAAAGAGACACAGGTTCTATGGCGAACATGTCTACTGCTGTCTTGACAGGAGCCGTGAAGCGTCTGATTAGGCCCTTCAAGAGAACAGGGCCATCTGCAGGGGAAGGCAAATAAGACATTCAGCTCAGTCACGTTGTGTTGATTAGACCCGTAGAGGCTTGTCACCAGGCTCAAGCTAAACTCCTTCCCCAGCTTGCTTGTGTTGATTGACTGTATGCGGCAATGTCGAGGTTCCGCCGAGGCACGGATGCGTTTGAAGAGCTGCCATCCAAAGGGTGAAACGCTCACTGCGGTGGGTCTGTCAGCATCTTCTCCCTGCAGGATGCTTCATAATGCCTACCATCCGTTTGATGGATAGGTTTTCCTGGTGAACTCTTGATGATGGCGAAAAGAGCACGGGAAGCCTGTTAGCTTGCGAGCTAACTGGTGGCTGGTGACAACCCGTTGGGATATATGTCAGAGATCTGAGTTTTTATGTGGGTTAAGTTTTGCCGCTCAAGCAAGTAGGGATATGTACGCATGAGAATGCTGCTAGATGAAGAAGCAACCATTTTTCAGCGGGGTGGGCATGTCAAGATGAGACAACGGCTTGTTTTTTATACTGATATTTTAAATATATATATTTTTTATCATTCAAATTAGTGGTGTCTTAAAGACATGTTTATTTTCACTTTTCAGGGACTTTAAGCAGTAATCCTTAAAAATCTCAGCACAAAGTTCTTGGCAGATTTGAATGGACTGTCGAACAGTCCATTGTTTGAGCCTAAACTACATTTGAAGTGAACTGACTTGCATATTCATTGAACAGTACACAATAATTTTAGCCCTTTTATATTGCTAATAGTGTGTTCTATAACAATGTATGAAACTGATCCAAAACCTACTGCTTGGTTTCTGTAGTCTCCCTTAATTTTGGTGTTTTGTGATCCTTCGTTGGCGATGAGAAACGGTCTTCATCATCCATCATAATTGCTGAACCCCATCAATGAATTTGTCTTTATCCTCCAGTGTTAATGCTCTGATACATTTCGAATGTATCATCTTCCTCACCAGAGGTGGGCATTCCGTCAACATTGACGGAAGATCCATTAAGCCGTCAACGTCCCTTTTGTTAAAGAATGATGAGAACCTTAAAAAAATTTGATGGACTAACCATTTCTGGAAGTGGGTTTTTCGTCAATTAATGTAATCGTCAATCCGTCAGTCCAATCGTCAGTCCGTCAATGACGGAATGGCAATTTTGCTGATGAATGACAAAAGATGGAAATATTGATGGACGCCCATTTTGCTGAGGAAAGACGAATGACAGATTGGCAATAAAAGTGTGTTTCGGTTTGAAATATTGACGTATTGCCGATGACGGACGGATGTCCCGACTGTTGTCGATTGCCGAATTACGGACGCTCAAAATTCCTTGACGCTCCCACAATGACTCTACTTCTACCATACAATGTATCCTGTGTTTTCACTTCCAATTTACTCTGCAACTCAACCACTATTTCCCCAAAATGTCAGTTGAGCATTAAGGATGCTTTTTGAGAGGGTAACCCAAGACCTTTCTTGTCTAAATGTATAAAAAATAACCTTGACTTCTCTAGATGCAGATACAATAAGCTTTTTCATCTGCTCATTTATTTTGCTCTCCAGTCATTCAGCTGCTGCCTCATTGGTGCTGTTAAGTGGAAGCGCTTTCCACAGAATATGATGGGTTTCCATTTTAATGAGAAGTGGAAACGTGGCCTCACTCAACGCACCCGATTAGCAGCCTTATCTTTAAAAGCCACTGAAAGAAATTGTCTATTGTCTCTTGCTCTTAGTCTATACGTCTTTGCTCCTCCCCATCCTTTCTTCATCTTTGCTTCCTCCACTGAAGCTGTATGATTTTGCTGATGAACACATTTCCAAGTTTTCATATTTTCTCCTCTCTGTCCTACAAATGGTTGTTACCACTCTCATCACCAACCGGATTCCAAGAATATTCCCACACGTATTCTTTGCTCCTGCTCAGGTTCTGGTGATTAACTGAAAATTCAGAGACAGCATGGATCGGTACAGTGGTTCTCTGATTTGAGCGTCACCCCTCTAAACGTTTGCAAGATGTAGCAGAGCAGTCAAGTGATCCACGGGAGACCTGTTCCCTCCTAAAATGTTATTTCTTATCCTCATCCTCAAAAAACACCAGTGGGGAGTTGTGGAATTGACCCACTTTCCCTTCTTGTGACGGATGCATTTGGAACGTCTGTATTTGCCAACCTTTTGAAGTTTTAGGCTAACAGCAAGCCCCTGGCTGCTCTCAGCTCTGCTTCGAATGTCTGTCTGTAGATAACGTCACTCGGTCTGCCGCGGAGTCCAATGAAGGCTGATCTGCTTTGGGGTTAATTATGTAACGTTTCATTTGTTTATAACATTTTTGTTCAGTGAACGCAGTCAATGGATCCTCTGGATTTGTTGAATCACCACATAATGCTAGCCTCGTTAGCTGTTCGACGAGGCAACTGGTTTATAAGCAAACCAGTAAGTTACTTTGCACCTCATTTAAACAATAGTTGTTCAATGGGGATAAAAGTGTGGAACACTGCAATTTTTTTTGTATTTTTTTGTTTAAGCGTCTGTGTAGTAGTCTACCGTAAGTTAGCAGGCTACTTCGTGGTTCTCAAAGGATGATGTAGGATGACAGAATACTTTTGTGTCTGTTTGTTTCTGGGCTGGTGATACTGTTCCATCATCAACTCAAATGGCAAAGACAGCAAGTGAAATAAAATGTGGCACACTTAAGTAGGGTGTGTCTATTAACAGGCTTATTAAAACATGCAGGTCTGTAGCATTTGCATTCTCACGTGGCGGGAATAATAATGTGAGTCAAGTACAAGTTACATTATAGGTTATATAAAGCATCATGCATTTTTTTTATTTTATTTAAAAGGGTTCCTAAGCATCTTAACATTTGTGTGACCCAAGGGTGAAGAATTGCAGCTATTTTGTGGCTGAAATTAGCATGTGTTGAGAGGAATGTAATGTCTCATGCAGAAGACCCACTGCTCATTTGCTGGCCTATGGATTTTGTTACCATGACGACTAGGTGCAGAAATACTTGTCGCAAAGTCACAAGTCGCAAAATAAACTGCGCAGCACGCGCGAACCCCCGCAAAGACTATTGTAATTGATTATTTGCGTTCATGGAGGCAGCACTTCATCACCATACAGCAGATGTATGAATGGAAATGGAAATCAAATAGTTTTGTCATTGCAAGTCAAAACTATAGCATAACGAAATTCATTTAACTTTTTTTATTTATTTTTTTTTTTTGGACAAAGCACTTATTTGAGATCAAATCTTGATTTAGATTTTTTTTTTTAATGGTACTGTACTGTCCGCCTGTTTGGAATTTTGTATATCATTGCTACTTCACAGAAACTCCATAAAATAATGTATGGACTAATGTAAAGTATTTTTTTTACAAAGTGATGCTATTTATCAGTCCCCATGTGGTCTGTTATTTTTTACAAATTAACAAAACTAAATATAAATTGTAAATTATAACTCCACCCCTTCCTCACTCCGCGGGAGACTTGCCACAATGTGTTGCCTCAAGATTGAAAGTGTACGTTTTATAGGAATAACAAATTGAAGCAGTTAGGTTAGTAATTAGATGACGCCCGACAATGATATGTTAAACAGTTCGCAATGGTAACAACTCAAGATGTGTCTACGACTTATCATTGATTCTGTGGTAGTCTCAGTACATACCAATTGCCATTATCTAGAAGAGGGAATAACTCTTAATTGAATAGCTGTCCAAATGAGTAACCAATAGACATAAGCGTAACTTCCATCAGCTGAACCACCAAGGCCATGCTGTTCATCATATTGCGGTGGTGAGCGAGAGCGGGTCAGGAGTCAACTTGTTAACCTCTCCCAGTCTGCAGGGCTGCTTGCCGACGCCAACTCATTTATATCTGTCATCGCTTATCATTCCAGTGCAGACACATGACTAATGCCTCCGCGTCCACGGGCCACTTGTCATAATTCCCCTGCCGCCATCTGCGTCGCCTGGTCTCGTGGTGCTTTGTGGTGCGATGAAAGCAGAGCTATTACTTTTGTGGCGGCGCAGTAACTCTCAAGAGAGTTGAGGCATTTTTCACATTATACTCTCACGGGACACAACAATAGTTACACCTGTGCAATCTAATCAGGGCTGAATAGAAGAAAAAAAAATTGACTGTTTGTTGGTTGAATTGTAGTCTACTTCCTGCTTCATTGAGGATCCAGATACACAAATAAATTAACGTACCTTTACCTTTAGCCAGATTTATTGTTCTTTCCTAGCCAATGCTCTACAGGGCAAATGTTGAACTGGGGCTAGACCAGATTCTTACAAAAAAAAAATTGCATAATCCTGATAACTGACTAGCCAACAGCATGTAAATTTACCCATCGATTTTCTATAGTGCAGTAGCATCCCAGTGTCATAGGTTAGCCTATCCCAGCTGACTTTCGGCCAGAGGCAGGGTACAGCCAATCACTGGGCACATATTTGCAAACGATCATTAACACTCACATATATGGGCAATTTAGAGTCATCAATGAACCAAAAAATTCATATCTTTAGAAAGTGGGAGACTGGGAGGACCTGGAGAATGTACTGTAATTAAAGTGGACATTTGCAAATACCTTGGTTTTGTCACAAGTTGAGGAGTTTTTGTGATGGTGGTGGCAAAACGGTGGACCCAAGTACAGGGAAGCAGTGCGGCAAAGCAGGAATTCTGGATGTACTCAAAACGAAATGTATTGTTCTACAAAAATAAAACAAAAAGGAAAATAGGGCACTTTGAAACAGCCAAATACCAAATTAACAGAGAAAAGGACCCCAACTTCACCAAACGGCTTCAGTCTGACATCACTCCACAATGGAGAGACAGACCATGACAGCAAAACATAATTTACAAGATTTTAAACAGACCTTTATTTATTGTTACTTTAGTTTTTAGGTTCATGTAACACAACACAGTGATTTAGAATGACTGCATTAACCAGAACAACAAACAATTGATTGTAATCAGCCATCTTTGTTGTTTACATTTCATACACTTCAAGGTCACAACTGGGACAATTTAAATGAGAAAAGTCCAACTTCCCACCTTCCTCGAATGCTGCTTAAATACAAGCAAACTGCAGAGACGAGGAACACCTGGACAAGATTCTCGTGGCTGAGGAAGTTGATTGGTAGACACAAGGGACCAGGCCCACGAGATCAGCCGGACTCAAAATTCTAACGAGCAAGACAATACATGAAAAAAGGGACACAGCGAAAATGTGACAAAACTAATGCCAATCACAACTAAATCATCAAAAACACAGTTTTCTAAAAAAAAAAAAAAAAAAAAAAAAACTATAAAATACCTGCAATTACGGCAGGCTATTTTATTCACCATCAAGCAGTCACTATTTTGTGTCAAAATATTTTTCCTCCATTCAATATTAGTGTAATAAATGAATGCCTAACTTATGTGGTATTTATCATTAGTTTATATGATGTCCAGTTTACATTATAGCAATACATGATATATTTCAATCAATTTGCAAAGGATTTCTTATTTTGGCCTTAAATATTTTGGAAAATCCAGCATTATATTTGTGTATTTTGTTTGCACTTGAACTGCTGTGTTGTTTACTGTCACAGCTCATTCCAAAATCATTTAATCACACATTCAGTATGAATGTAAAAGTTTATGTGCGCATTGGCTTACAGGCACGGACAGTATACACTGTATCCATTGTAACTGGCAAGTGATAACGCCATCCAACTAGACTCACAATGACGTATACTGGGCCCGGAGGTGAATGCTGTGGCTTTTGCTTTAGTGCCACAAAGACTCACAGGCGCAGAAAAAGCAGCCGGGAGGAGATTTTAGCTTTATGAGGAGGGTGATTGGTGTTTGTTGGGGTGACCAGCACAAATCTAAGGGATATAGTGCCGGTTTATAAGGAGAGTAAGAAGATTGGAGACTTTTTCCTCAATAATATTCCTTAATTGTTTTTGTTAGCCAAAAGCAAAAATGGCTGACACATCTGTTTGTGCTGTAACCATTATCTGATGATAAAGTGGCACCATTATACTTTCGTTATCATTATAATCTCTTGTGTCAAAAACAGTTTGTCTGGAAGTGTGCGATATCATTTTTTGTTTCTTATGAAACAAGTCTCTGACGCATGAATCAATTAGGACTTTTGCTTTGGGGAGGTTTTCAGCCCTTTCTCTTGGTGGACACGCTCATAAATCTCTTTGCTGTTGCGCAACGGGGTCATTAGAATTCTATTAGCTGCTTATATCCAATAAGGGTCCTCACTTAGCCACCCCCACCACCACTACCCGTTACCATTATCAGACCTGGTCCAGTGACGATCATTACTTCCGCTCGTCTTTTATGGTCTAGTCAAACGACCGATTCATGTGCCAGTGTCTGGCGATGTACAGTATATTATTTTTACTGCGTCAACATGAAAAGAACATGAGCGCATTTTGCATCATGCGTGCATATCACATGATTTTAACAACTAATGAATACAACCAAAGTGAAGCAATCTATCATAACCACATTGTGAGTCGTTAATGGCGCCTGAGGAGAGGGCCTGCTATAAAACCACTCCAGTGCGATTCGCGAGTCAAGTAAACACAAACACACATTCATCTTCCCACCTAACCTAATGTTCACCCCTAATCTTTATGTTTAATGAGATCCTCAGCTGAAGAGTGATCTCTTCTTGTTTCAGGTGAAAATGAAGATAGAGTTGAAGCGCTAAGGTCAAACACAATCCAATCCAAGATGCAAGTTGGGGGATTTTCTGAATTTCGTGAACATTTTTTTCTTTAGAACTAAACCTGCTTGTTGTAAAATGGCACACCAAAAGACCCCTTAAACGTGCCTGATGTAAAATAAATAAACTGAGCACTAAACTAACGCTTGCATAAACTTATCAGCAACGAGGAAGTTGTTTCCGTCATTTGTCAGCGAAACAGGCTGTTGGTACTGACCCAGTTATTGACGACTCTGGATCAAATCAAATAAAATAAATCAGTCAGTCGTTAATCGTTAACAAAACGAGCATCATATCAACGGAATGCCCACCTCTGGTATAATGAATATTCAGTTGAAAGACTCATCTTAAAGGTGGTTAGCAATTTTCTAAGAAATCACCCGGTGGTTGGAGACCACTAGTGTAATGTGTCAAACAAGTATTTACACCTTTAATAATAAAATGTCAAAAGAATGGTCACTCAGCCAAGGCATTTGCAACCAATGATCAAGATGTGATGTGAGTTCAAGTCACTTTGCAGATGTGCTTTATACATTTTTTAAACATTCTTGACCACAAAAAAAAACACACAAAAAAAAACAGGTTATCTGCTGTACACATAAACTCAAGAAATTACTTTAACCTTGTGAACAAGTGAAAATGTATTTTTTTTATTTTGGACTAAGTGTTGCAAAAAGGATTTTGTGTGTTTTGGTTAATTTAAAGGTGGTGTTCACTCCTAAAAAAATGTTAGTTGAATTACTAATCGGACACTTAAGATGTTCCACTGTAATGTCATAGAATTTGTCGCGACAACTGCCGCTCACTAAACTCCTGAATGTCGTTTGGTCTTTCTCGGAAGGCTGGGGTGAACGTTCTGCTGCAGGACGTCGACGGGAACGTTCCTCTGGACTACGCCTCTGAGGGAACCAAGAGCCGCTACATTCTGCAAAAACACCTAGAGGAAAACGGTAAAGACATCTGATGCTTTTGTTTGCATTTGAGTTCGGAGAGAAAGGCAAGCATTCGCCAGTTTGACGTTTACATATTTGTACATTTGAGAGTCGAAAGCAGGTGTGCATAATATGGCCCACCATGCATTATCATTGTCAAGAGTTATGTACTATTTTATTAGCTTAATAGCATAATTGCCACATTTTTACAAAACATGGCAAAAAAATCACACATTTGACTTTTTTTTTTGTCATCTATGAATAACCAGGCCATCTGCTTGTGTAAAAACAAGCAAACAAAAAAACACGGCCATAAAATTTGACCCCTTTAGTCAAAATCGTAAAAATAATATTAGCCAAAATTGCACTCATTATTACAGTAAAAGCATGAGAGTCAGACATTGCACTTCATTGGGAATTATGATTAGCATCTATAGACAGCTTTAGGTCATATTTTAAGGACTTTTTTTGTATTACATACTGCACACCCTTCGGGCTAAATGTGGTTAGAAACATGTACAGCGTGTAATGATCCTCTGTAGGCCAGCCATGAAGCTACACGGGATGAGACCACAAACCCTTGAAGAGTTAAGTGCAGCCTACGAACGAACACACGCAAACCAGTCTCTGCAATGAGCCCGAGCCATTTACAGTAATTTATGGCTACTTCACTCAGCTTTTGTTAGCCAAGCCCTGAAGTGATCACATCCCTCCTGCAGTCTGCATTACCCCCCCTCCCCTCGTACCCCCGCCGCCACTTTAACCACCATGCAACACATGGCATGCTGGGCCTCTGTTGCTATGGAAACTTTGCTTCATTGCCTTTTCCCACATTCATGGAGGGGGTGATGGGGGGGGGGGGCTGCCCATGTACAGTACTTTATGAGGCATATAATTTATTGTGAATCTATTAAGTTATACAGTCCTTCAATTCTTCCTACAACTTCATTCAAGTCCACTGTTGGCAATTTTGAAGCTCTATTGGTTCAGATACTATTACTTATTTTTTATGTGTGTTTTTTTGGAAATATATACTTGTTTTTGTATGCCAGGTGTGGATGTGTCTTCTCTGCATACCATGAGGACACAGAGGCCCAACAGCATGCTATCTGACATTAGACAGCTTGTAGCCGCAAGGGCAGACCTCAATCAGCCCAATGACGACGGGGTGACCTTGGTAAGTCTCCTTTGTGCATTGACTTCTTTTGGGTTGGTATGGACTTAACTCGTTAAACCTGTCCACCTTTCAAAAGCTTCACATAGCGTGTGCCAGTGGCTATCGGGACGTGGCAGCTGTGCTCTTAGAGAACGGTGCAGATCCTCATCCAGTGGCCCACAACTTCTGGACACCTCTCCACCTGGCTGCTAAATATGGGCAGGTAAAAAAAATAAAAATAAAATTGGACTTTTGTATGAGAATCCTTACTGTGAATGCTCCATTGATCCGGTGTAAGTATTGATGGATCATTCCAGTGACCAATTGGCCTGCAGTCACTCAGCACACTTTCTGATGAACTGCTCCTTTTGCCTCCGTTGATCCTCAGCTACATTGCTTTTGGATTTGGCATCACATTTTAGATTAGCTCTTTGGTGGTGTCTTGAAGACGGAAAAGATATTTTCACAAAGTCGTGCAGGAAAGATGATTTGATCTGATGCTCTGAAGTAAAAGAAGCGGATTACGTTAAAATTTTTGCGCACTCATCGTGATTTTTATAATTACATTTCTGGGCTTTGGGCTCGTATGCTGACAAAGAGAATATATGCATATTTTGACTGTCTCCCAACTTTAGCTTCATCGTGCCAAAAAGCACATTTTTGTACTTCACATTATGAATGTCAAACACAAGGTTGTTGACATTCCTAAAGGGAAAATTTTACATTTTCTTCTAAGATGCAACCAGGCATGGACTGAAAAGATTGAGATCTTTCAACTTTTTAAAGTACTATAGCATTTGTCCTAATTTGGGTCGCAATCATCAGCTGATCGAAGGGTTCTAAATCCTATTTCATCTAATAGTGACCTCCACTTTAATAATCTTACAGTATATACCGCTTAGCCTCATCAGGGTTGCAGTTGTGCCGGAGCCTCTGGGCAAGAGGTGGGGTACACCCTGGACTGGATGCCAGCCAATTGCGGCACTCTGATGATGATGATAAGGATGATGATGATGGCGGCGATGTCGATCAATGGTAGTGTGGATGTCTCCCAACCCCAGAGGTTGTGGGTTTGATCCTCGGCCTTTATGACCATGTTGAAGTGCTCTTGAGCTAATTACTGAGCCCCCAGTTGCTCCTGATGCTGCGCCATCACCAGGTGAATCCGAAGTCAGTGTGAAGCTTTTCGAATGCCTTAATAATTGGAAAAGCGCTATACTGTACGTAAGTGAAAGACTATTTACCAATAATAATAAATCATATTTGTATACCTTTTTTTTTTATACTGACAGCCGCTTAACTCATTCACTGCCATTGACGGCTTTAGAAAAAAATTTTCCACTTTTAACGAGAGTATGAAAACCTAGAAAAAAGTTGTTATTGTACATTTAGAACAGATATAAAATTTGTGATTAATCGTGAGTTAACTATTGAAGTAATGTGATTAATTACAATTAAAAATTGTAATGACCCGACAACCTAATTTGTGATAATCTTTTCTTTTCTTTTTTAAAATAATTTATTTATTTATTTTTTGTTTATTAAAATTAGGGCGTCAGGCGATTCCATTTTTAATTTTTAATTAATTAATTATTATTAATCGCATGACTTCAATAGTTAACTCATGATTAATCACAAACTTTATATCTCGTCTAAATGTACAATATTTTTTTTTCATATTCTTGTTAACAAAAGTGGGAAAAAAATGTTAAACTAATAGAAATAGTTCAAATGAATTTTTGACATCTATAGCCGTCAATGGCAGTGAATGAGTTAATAGACACCCTATTTCAATTAATCAAAAGATTATTTTGATTTCAACAGGGAGAACCAAACAACAATTATCATCCCAGTCAAATTTCATGTGTGCACATGACAAAAAAAGACAATTTCCTCGTGTTCCTATCATATTGTATATTCAGCATTGCAATTTTGGATCTGCTGAATGTTCAAGCTCTGACTTGGTCACAGGAAGGCATTTTGCCATACCACACTATGACAAGACTCTTTCACCTCTACATTTTGTTGTACCGTGGTCTATGCCACTTGCTGGCCTCTCCTATAGCAGTTTTCAGGTGTACTCTTTCAAGTTTTAAATGGAATGTTATTTGGGGTGATCAACGTCCACCCTGTTGTCAACTGCATTTGAGTAAATCAGGTCCTTATTGGTGCCGCATGACATCATGACTGCCACATTCATGTGGAGTAAATGGAAAGGAAGGTTTGTCTGATGCGAGGCCATCATAGCAAACAGTTGCCTGGAAACACTGACGGCCAAGTGTAACTCGAGCTGGAGCATAAAACCCAAAGACCTCTTGTGCAATGTTGCATACACCCCACACTCTCACCCTTTAAGAAGACGTATGACCCTATTACCGCGGCTAATTAAGCTCCGCTCTCCTGCTATTGCGATAAGTAAGAGCGCCGGTGACCCCTTCGGGAAGAGTTTTCAAATACTTACAGTATGTGAGGGGATTAAAAATGATTTTTAATGAAATGTTTTAGAACATGGCTCCGCTGGGTGTGGATTAATTTATTTTGTTTTATGATGAAGGGACATGTGAGAGATTTGAGGAATAGAACGCCATGTGTTTCATTTTGAGGTTGACTTCTTTTAAGATCCTTTGCCAAAGCTTACAAATGTTAAATTGACTTGAGGAATACGATTGTTCTCTCTGTTAGGGGGTCACTGGGTCTGGATGACCTTTTGCTTGTCCTCGTGGGTCCTCCAGAAGGTTGAGATCTTGGTCTGTTAGTGACGTCTGAGTCAGTATTTATAGGCTGTGAGCACAGCTGACCGTGTGTGGCTCGTGGAAGATGTTCTGGACTCGTTTTTGAACAGCTGCAACTGTGAATGTGCTGAGTCACACACACAAAAATTTTTTTACAGATTGCCTCAACTGCTTTGCATAGGTTATTAATTTAAATAAAAAACGTTTACGTTAAGAAAGGTTAATTCACGTGACAGGTTGTCAGACAATAACAGCACTTGATACACTACATAGAGCAAACAGAATTACCATTCTCGGCAACTTCACCAAGCAATCAAGGGTAAGGGTAGGGTCTAATGAAAATCAGTGCAGCTCTGCTTACCTTTTGCTTCGATATGATAGCAGGGGCAGCACACCCGTGGGGGAATTGTTTCCTCATGAGTGTTTCAGCAGCATCTGGACTCTGAGTGTTTTGCTTAAAAGTGGCTTTGGATCTTCACCCATTATAGCTGATAAGGTAAAAATTAGAGAAATTCAGTGTGGGCGATTATGTAAATTAGCCTTACTTATATTACAAAAAGGCCCCCTCATAGACACATTCTCAGAAAAAAAGGCAGATAACAGATTTACTTGGTTGTTTAATTTCACACTTGATGGGTGAGCGGACTCTCAAGAGACCAAACTGTTTGTATACAACCCATTAAAAAAATCAATTTTCCACAATATGTCCCCTTTAAGCTAAGGTTGTTCCTATTAATTTTAATGATTATTTTGATGCATCTGACTGGTAAATTTTAATGGAATAATCAAAATTGTCTCCGCTCTACTGGAATGAAATATGACTTAAAAAAAAACAGCAAACCAAGTTAAAAAAAAAAAAAAGCTAAACTAAGGCATCGGTAGCAGTTCCTTTTTCATCATTTCATTTTTTTTCATTGAAGTAATTATAGATGAGCAGCATATTTGAGTAATAAATCAATTAGGAGTCTCATTCTCCCTCATTCAAGTACCTTTTGTTTTCATAACCGATGTTGGGCTTGACAGAAAAAGAAAAAAAAGGTCTTAAGTGTGAGTATTGCAATCTTATTTTATTAATTAATAATAATGCATCAGATTTAAATGGCGCACTTCACAGTGGATACATTATCCATGCACTAACACATTCACTTTTTGGTGGCAGTAAACTACTTATGTAGCCACAGCTGCCCTGGGGCAGGCTGACGGAAGCGCGGCTGCCAGTGTGCGCCTACGGCCCCTCCGACCATCACCAAACATTCGCACCATTCATACACCAGTGTGAGTAGCTGACTTGGGGAGAGCGGGGATCGAACAGCCGACCTTCTGGTTACTGGACGACCGTCTCTACCTCTTTAGCCATCTTGGCTATCTATGACATTAACTTTAAACGCCCTTTATTCACAAGCATTTTGTCACAATATTTTAGCATACTATAATACGGTATGCATAAAATGTACTTCTTCCCAAAAAATATCCATGATGTTAAAAATGGTATACATTCTACAAAAACATTGCTTCATAGTTAGATCCATTCGGTTTTCTTAAATCATTCACCACATCAAAATGTTTTTAACAAACAAAAGCAAAATCATTTGTCAAATAATACCAATGCACAAAAACTGAATTAAACACGGTCTCCAGTCTGAGGATATTTAGTCTGACTTTTTTCAAAATATAAATCCAAATTAAACAATTCGTTATGGTCATTATAGCAAGAATTATTGAGTGTTAGTCACTCATTTGGGGTTGTGAACAGTTTAGGAGTATTATTCAGGGGAAAAGTAACTTAATGTAAACAAAATTATATTTTAATGGAAATGTGCCAGCCAGTCATCAAGACCAGTACTCCCCGTGGCACTGGCACACATACGGTCTACAGTCTATTACATTTTTATTAGTGTTGCGCTACTACACAGTCTATATATGACAACAGCGCTGAAGTGATTGCCGCTGTGATGCCATCTCTCTTACGGCAAGAAGGTCCTAACATCCATCGATGTCACATGAACCCTAAATAAAATATAGCTTTCCCGGGGACACATATAAAGAATGTAACACACATACAAAAAAAAAGATCGTGACAGATAGAAGAAGAGTGCAGGTCAGAGGTAACAGTCACTGTCACATCATTGTGTGCACAAATGAGCACTACGGGGGTGGGCTTCTACTCTGACATGTGATGGCTCACTATGACATGGGAGTTCTTGTTGGAAGTGTCATCTGTCAAATAAGCTGCAAATACTTGCCCCTACTCAAATAGACGTTCCTCCATCAATTAGATGCCACACTTTTCTCCCCAGGAATAGTAATGAAAGTTTTTTTTTTTCAGTATAGTAAGTAGGTGCTATTGTTCACATATGCTGACTTTGCCGACCAAAACAGCAGCACCAACGTCTCTATCATCAATCATTAAAAAATATTAAATTGATTTGGCTAAAATAATGCCATAAATGGCATTAAGGAGTATTAAATATGAGGTTGAGAGTCTTTTAATATAATTGTTGGTTTTATTTTAAATACAACATTGTGTAAAGGAGTCACTATAACACAATTTGGCAATAATAAATGTTATAAGAATCTATGTATTTGTTGGGACTGTTGAATAGTTGTAATATGCAATGAACAAAATCTCCTTGAGTCCACGAGTTGCTCCAAATTTTAAAGAAAAATGTTGTGTTCCTGTCACCAACGTCCAACATGAAACACTAATGCTACCTAGTGGCAGAAAATTACTACAACACAAATCTATGACTCAATGTTTCACACTCCGTTTAACTGTATCAATGAATTAAAACATATGAATAAATTTGTATTTGATAACAATATATGTCCACTTTTAGGTTAATTCATGAGAATATGGAAAACTTTAAATAAAAAATTATATATTGTACATTTAGAACAGTTATAACATGCAGTTAATTAAGGATTAATTGTGAATTAACTATGGAAATCATGCGATTGATTACTAATACAAATTTTTATTGGTTGATAGCTCTAATATACGTATAAACAGTAAGTAAATATATGTATGTATGTATGTGTGTGCGTGTGTGTATGCACTACAACGTGGGCATTAAAGTAGTTTTAAGTTTTAGAAACAGCATTGGAAAGCATTCATTTAGATTTGATGATACTGTCAGAAACCCTGTTTATTTTATATGAACATCTTTGACGTGATCGCTCCACAATGTTTGCTATGTTGGCTCATGTTGTGGAGAGCTAAGCGGAAAAAAAATTCCCTTTCAGTTTGGCTCTGTCGTCTCTCTGCATTTCGCCATAATAATTGTTTTTATGCTCCAGGCCACTTTATGAGGAAATATATAGATCCATTTATTCAGGTCCACTGCAGTATGAAATATGGGAATTTGTTGCGCTTTTAACGCAAGATGTATTACAGTATAAGTGAGTTTTTACTCCATCCCTTTCAGACGAGCATCATTAGTCAACTCCTGCGGCATGGAGCGAACCCCACTCTTTTGAACTGCAACCAAGACAAGCCCTCAGGTAACACACAGAGATGCACACATACGTACGCACACACACACACAGCTTCAACAATCGTTGTGATCCCATTAAACAGACAAAAAGATCCTCCTTAATAATCCTGTGAGGACATTTGTGTGTATTTACATAGCGATAATTAGTCTTGAGTGGAAAAATCTCCCTGACATATTGCGCGTGCCTGTTTTCACCTACGCACGTTTACCTCGGATGTTAGCTCTAATCATTCAGACGTGACTCATTTCCTAATTGGTTACAATCTACATGTACAGTAACTACATGTGGCTTTTAAACATGGATGAATGAGAAGAATCAATATGAAATAAAAGCAGTTATATTGGAATGTATTATTAAAAATTATAAATAAAGAAATATTTCCTTAGACTTAGCTCTAACCTTTCCACTGTGGCAAAGCAAATAGTGTCTGCCGTTGGCGATTTAGTGTAGGTCAGCATCACTCTGGCCATAATCAATAGCTGCCCTCTCTAGCTTGTGGGCTCACAGCAGACATGAGATAAGCCCTCAGAGACCTTCATCATCCCCCTCACCATCTTTCTCCGTTAGAGCCCTTCATCCATTCTTCAACTTCTATATGATGAACGGAAGTAAGTGATGAGAGTCCGGGGGGTCGTCAGCTGAAATGAAGCCTCTGTGTCCAATAACGGCCTAAGTGGTGCTTGAGTGTAAAATATTTCTACTTAAGAGTGGAATATGAATGTGAAATTTTGTACGCATGTCTATCATAAAAACACATCATGACAAATCTGTCCTTGAGATGTTGTCTTATGATGAGCAAATTAGAAATATGTCTTTAAGATGTTATGAGTGACACTAATTGCAAATAGGCTATAGTGGATGCTCTATTATGATGGTGGTATAGAACCCACAATGAGAGTGCCACTGCCACCTATTGTAGTGGATGTGCAATTACATTTCATTCCCCTGGGAAAAAAAATTGATTCACATGCGCACCCTTCTATTTGAGGAGGACTGACATACATTAAAGCAATACATTCAAAACTACAATAAATATTTTTAGGAACATCTAGGCCAGAGGTGGGCATCGAGGGCCAAAGTCCTGCAGGTTTTGCATGTGACCTTCTCCAACACAGCTGATATATGATCAGCTCATCAGCAAGCTCTGCATAAGCCTGATAATGAGCCTGTTGATTGGAATCAGCTTGTGTTGGAAGTGAGAAACCTCCAAAACCTGCAGGACTCCGGCCATCGAGGACCGAGATTGCCCACGTCTGATCTAGGCCAACAATCCAAAACAAATGAAAATGATCAACTAAATGTCTTGTGCCAAGTGGCGACATTTTCATATGCCACTGCGCAAACTAATTCATTGTGTGCCATTGACAACCTAAAAATGTCACAGTTATTGTAAATATTTGAATGAAAACAGAATAAAACAAAATATTACACTGCCCTCGAAATGTCATATGCCGGGATCGTAGTAAAGGTTTTTCATAATAGCATGTGGGCAGAATTATGGCAGCAAAGTTTGGTGACTTGCCATAAAATACAAAACTTAAATATTGCAAGTCATCTCCGCAAGACCCACAAGGGCCTGACCCGTTTTTAAGAGGTCCATAGACGCTGCATACCGGCAGAAATGTACTGTATATAATAACTCCACTCCTGATTCTTCTCTGCAACACTTCCCAACTTACGTACACCCCCGGGAGGAGTGGAGATACAAGGGCCCCTTTCATCACCGCTCGCATCTTGAATGCCTCTTGATTTGGATTTTGGCTCAATTGTCCTCAGACATTGCTGCATCAGAACACATAGCTGACTTACTGCTGAGTGGAGAGGCATGCTGGCTACAAAGGCTGAAGGACCCCTCCGCCCCTCTGCTCTCCACGAACCAACACTATGATGGCGGGTCACATGACCTCAACACCCCTGTCAAAAACCTGTTGGTGAAATACTTATCACTTTTATTTGCCTGCTGCCTCACTATTAAATCGGAGCATCACCGCTTTTATTTACCTTCCAGGAACTCTTTGGGTATCCCGATCTCAAAACGGGATAGCTTCTTAGAGAAGTGGGCCATGTTTCGAGAGACGGGCGGGGCACTCAGCCGGCAACCTTCACTGGATAATATCCTGAATGGCCCCTTCAGCTCAGGAACAACTAAACTGGAACAGGTCATTTGCTTCTTTGGGCACTTTGAGGCCAATGTAAGAGTTGTGTCAGTTTTATCCGGGATAAGGTGTGTTAGAGAAAAAACTTTTTTTTTTATTTGAAAAAATATATTTTACAGTATGTTTTGTAATGGTAGCAGCATACAACATAAATATGGACAGCAATGTGACCAGTCATTAAGGAGTCTGCCTCATAGTTGAGAGGTCCTTGACTTGAATCTTGGTTTAGGTCACCCCTGCTTGTGAGGGTTTCCCCAAGTACTCTGACTTCCTGAATGTTTATCAATTTATGTCCTGTCTGTCTCTCTGCCAAAGTCATCTGAGATAGGCTTCTGTTAACCTGCTACTTTAATG
The DNA here is from genome assembly GCF_051991255.1 of Vanacampus margaritifer. NCBI lineage: Eukaryota > Metazoa > Chordata > Actinopteri > Syngnathiformes > Syngnathidae > Vanacampus > Vanacampus margaritifer. The sequence goes on from NC_135442.1 coordinate 13,233,927, forward strand.
AGGACAAGCTCTATAAATTAAATGGAAGTTTGGACATACATACTTTCTCGTTAATAAGGTGATGCCAGGTGGTTGTTGTGCATGGTAAAGACTTCTGTGACAGAACAATACAAAACTTCTACTGACAGGTTTAGGCCAAGGATATGATAGTTTTGGATTTTTCTTTATATTTAGTTTTAATTTCATTTTGATCGTTGTTTTATAAATTCAGTTTGTTGAGTTTTTAGAGCATGTTTGTTAGTTTTTGATTATTTTTATTTTTTCGAAAATGCTTTTTCCCCCCAATTTTTATTTCGAACATGTATATATGTTTTAGTTGAGTTTTTATTAGTTTTAGGATTAGTTTTATTTGTATTCTTTATTTCGAGTTTCGATTTTTAAATTATTTGTCAAGTGCAAGATTTTAAAAAAGTGTTGTGTAATAAAGTCAAGTGAACTACAATTTTGAAGCAATTGTTTGACCCTCCTTTATTTGTACGGACGTACAGCAATACCATAAGAATTACATTTAAAATGAACCTTGAAAGCTCATATTGACAGAGCCGAAAACGAAGGATATTTTCGCTATAGCTTGTTTTAGTTAATTTTATAAACAGAAAATATAGTTTCAGTTAGTTTTTGTTTATTTTCGTTTTAATTTTATTTAGTTAATGAAAATGTTTATTTCAATTTTAGGTTTAGTGTTTTTTTTTTACTATAATAACCTTGCTTTAGACATATTGAAACGTATTAGAACAATCTTAAACTTATTAAAACACACATTTTAAGCACATTGTGCATTCACGACTGTGGTGCTCCTTTTCCACAGGGTATTACATGAAATAAGTAGGCCAGTACTGTAAAAAGTATTGCTTAAAAAATATGATATAGTAGATGATGATCGTATACATCAATAGTTGCATCGTAGTCATGCTGATGTTGGCTGAAAGTGGTTGCAATTGGTTAAGCAGTGCTAATGGAGAGTACAAGTAGAACTGACCATTTATTTTTCCACGTTCTCACTGTATGTTTCTCCTCAGGTGAAGCTGATGCCTCCAGCACCCAATGATGACCTGGCGTCCCTCAGCGAGCTCACCGACAGCAGCCTGCTCTATGAGATGCAAAAGCGTTTTGGCAATGACCAAATATATGTAAGACTCTGCCTTGGATTCTGCTAACAAAATGGGCACCACGCACCTTTTGCCGCTTCTTGACTACACTGCTGTCTGTCACTGCTGGGCACAATAAAACGTTGTCTGCACCAGTGACAATGGGAAAAAAAATCTCAATTATATCGATAGGGGGTGGAATCAATAGATGCATTCAGGGCTAAACTGCCTTCATCTTCCTAAATTGCCCCCATTTTAAATGCATGCAATTTCCTAGTCCTCTGCCTGTATTTATCCATTTGGAAACCACAGTTTAAAGCAAAACTTAGACCTCTATGACACACTTTGAATGTGTGTTAAGGAGGCCCACATGTGCGATGACGTGGTTCACAGTAGGGGGGGACACAATAGAGGGGAATCAAGTGGTTGGAGCAAGAAAGGAGAAATGACTGTTAATGTGTGTGAAGACAGAAGGACTATGCTGGGTAAAATGCTGCAATCTTGGTGATGTCGCAGCACACTTGATGCAATTGAGTGTAATTTCAACTCCGGGGACAAAAGGACACGCTCGCGCGTTGTGATCCAGTTATGTCAAGTGAAACCAATTCAGTCAGCCTCGTATGCAAATGTTTATTTGCCTGTCGAAATGAAGTTGACATGGACTCAATATGAAATGTTGTATTTGATAAATGACATTTCAAGAAACATTGAAGGAATGCAGGACTATTACAAACAGACAGAAACGGCTACTAAAACCAGTTGAATATGTGTTTTATATTTAATATTTAGAGTAGTGATTACTTTGAAAAAGTATATACAGACGCTCCCCACCTTACGAACGAGTTACGTTCCGGACGATCGTTCGTAAGGTGAATTTGTTCGTAAGTTGCTTCAGTGCTATATTTTGTATTATAATTTATGTTTAAAGCCTATATAAGTATATTGAAGGTTTATATAAGTATGTTTAAGGCTTGTACAAGTAACCTGCATTGGTTTGTACTGAAAAAAACTTAATAAAATGGAGAGAATACGTACAGTACTGTACTGTACTACGTATGTTAGAGAGAGAGAGCGAGAGACACATACAGTATGTACATGTACGTAATAAGATAAATAAAAGGAAGTTTAACTTACTTTTGGAAGATGTACTCGATGCTTAAGGACATGATGGAGGAGGAGGAAGAGGAGGATTTTATATCATGAGATTCTTCGTCGTCGCTGGAATCGGCTTCAAAAGTTATTTCCTGCTTCATGGGGACCGGCGTTTCTTCCTCCTCCTCCTCCTCCTCCTCGACACGTTGCTGAGCCTCCAATGAGCTCTCACAGCGCCAAGCGTCGGTATTAGCGGCGGAAAGAATCACTACGCGCAATACAAAATCTAACGTACAGCATTTCTTTCCGAACATTTTTCGACATACTGTACGAGCAGAAATGTTCGTACGTACCGTTGTTCGTAACTCGAATGTTCGTAAGTAGGGGAGCGTCTGTAATACATAAATTATATTATACATCAACAACGTCTCCCTATTGCAGTCTGTTCTGATTTCTAAACAATTATTGTCCATAGGAAGACGTGAAAATGAATTGATCCATTCAAGGATCAAATTATTCTAACTGTAAAGGCAATTTTTAAAGTATACCAGTAACTTAAACATTAGTAGAGAAACTAAAAAAAAGTTAAACAGTGCATGAATAATGAATAATTGCACCAATGACCACTAAGGAGGGCGTAATATGTCATGTCACAGATGTATTACTTCCTGTTTCTACAGCATACTAATAAGTTACAGTGTTAACAATTAAAAACAAAAAAATCCAAGCAATATTGCTAGCCTGCTTCAAATGCATATGACTTGTACATTAGTACATTCTCATTGAATGACAAATTCAAATAATAATATTAATAAAAAATACTTATTTTAAATGTAGCCTACCCAACAATAGCTTTCATGTCAACCCACCGCTTGGGATAAAGTAAGGACAAAGACTGCAATCGCTCCATATGCTCCCAGCAGGGTGGTCAGAGATGACACTTTTGATATGGGTTCTTTCACCTGCTGCCAGCAACGAAAAGAGCCCCCCCCTCCCCCCTCCCCCCTTCCCCCCAACAGAGCATCAATTGAAGCTGTGGACAACCATCATTAACAAAGGCTCCATTGTTCACTGGAGCGTTACTGGATTGAAAGTTGTTTACCCTCTTGGACACACTAGTAAACCTCATAAAGGCGTAATAGGTTCAGGTCATCAACCTTGAACCAGCAAGGCCAATCCACTCTTCCAGCTTTCAAAGGTCCTTTGGGACTCTTCATTAGAGACTAGCGGGTAACACCTCGTTTTAAGGGGTTTCAATGGTGCTATATTTTCCAAATGACCTCCAAGTGTAAGTGTAATGTGTAGGCGGGTGCAAATAATGTACTTGACAACATGGTCATTCCTGAGGCCACATTCTGTTCATTGTACAACTGTTTAACCACACAGGGGGGATACAGTTGGCATACTGAATTGATGATTTTTGTTTTGTTTGTTTGTTTCTCCGCAGACTTACATTGGGCACATTCTTTTGCTGGTCAACCCAAATAAAGAACTGCCTATCTACTCCACTTTGGTAAGCATTTAACAGACCTCAATTAGATGCTTGAAAGACTGCAACACCCAGAATGCTTTGCGCTTCATTTGCCCTGCCTCATTATTTAATATGAAACGTTTTTAATGTTTTGCATGACTGGTTGTGATAACATTTGATTTCCTGTTTCAACCTCGTGTTGATGTAAATTACCTTCAACACGGTTTGGTGAAAATACAGTGCAATAGATAATAGTAGATAGATTTTTACTATATAAACCCAATATACGTACATATTGTAAATTTTCTATGGGCTTGTCGTTGTAGTGCACACTAAAAGTTACACAATAATGGATGTTGGCTGCCTTGTAGAGAGACATAAACCTGAAATGGACCTTGTGGTTGATAAATAATGCATTCTTCCTGTTAGCAATTCACAGCGTAAGGCTGACTGTGCATCAAGAAATCAAGGGTGGAGCCATGTGCAGACCCTGAAACTGAATTTTAAACAAATGCAGCTTCCGCTAAACGACACAATACGCATCATCCATCAGCTAGTGGAACGCACTTGATTCCAAACGGCACATTAGGAGGATTTGGACTTGATCGGAGGAGACATCTTCTCCCGCCACGGTCCACCCCTCTGGGAGGTGCGAGGAGGACATATGTCACAACATCCGCGGTCTGCTCGTTGTCTGTCACCCTCTCGCTCCTGGTGGCCAACAACCTGCTCAGACCAGAAACCAGACGTCCAGCAAGGATTTTAACCCTATAAAGCCTGAACCATGAAATATATGAGAGAAAATTCAGATTCTTTGTAAATAGAGTATTTGTTGGTCCTTTTGAAAAAATGTTTTATTTTTTTTTATTTTTTAAAGAACTTCCATATAAGACATTTGATTTGGGGTGATTATTATCATGAAACAGAGGGCTCAAAAAGTCTTGTATTTAATATGATATGTTTGGCGTTAAAGGATTTTCTGAGATTTTATCGTCCCAGTCGTTACATATTCTTTACATTTATCTGGCTGCCTACATTTCTGAATTCAGCCATTATCCAAACATAAAACAAAATAAGACCCAATAAAAAGCTGTGTCAGAAGGTAGACGACAGCTCCTCCTCCTGCTTTACAATTTCTATACTTACATTATGGGACTTGCAGGACAGTTAACGATGCCAAGATGTTACTTAAAACATTGCCTGTATAATCTCTTATAAAAGGTCTCACAAAATTTAACTATGATCCACTTTTCTTGGACGATAGTTTCTTTGGAGGCCTCCAGAGATCCACAGACCACACTATGATTTAGGTCCTGAATGTAAAAACGGCATTGACTGGCATTTCATTCACTGTTCATGCAGTCATTAGCCAAACTTTGACAGAATCGAGCATTTAGCTGGTCACTCTACATTTAAAGCATCCTGTTTTCAACACCTTCATTGGATCCTACATTCTTTCCCGGACGTCACCTGCGCCGCGTAGCGCTCATAGACTGAGCTGCTAGTTAAGCCAGTTTCCGCGACCCGTCCCCCCCCCCATTCCATCCTCTCCGACTCCAACATTTCTTAAGATTTGTTGTAATGTCAAAAAGTTTTTCCCAGGCTTTTACTATGCTCCCCTTTGGGAGCATGTCTCGAGCCCCCTCCCTCGTGAATTCCTTTCTTATCTAAGATCTCGGGGCACTTTTTAGCGAGTAGCGACAGGCCTTTACGTCCTGTCTCCCTCTGTTGGTGATTGCAAGGAAACCCTGCAAGGGTGTCATCTTTCTTGCTGTGTTCATACAATCGCCAACAAGGTGTGAAATACTAGCCCGGTTATGCAACTTTGCAACCTAACAAGTCATGGATTGTGCCTGTTTGTCTCTCTCAGGTGAGTCAGTTGTACCTGAGCTCCACAGGCCGCCTGTGCTCCTCTCTGCCTCCTCACATCTTTTCGTCAGCGGAGAGAGCTTACCACATGATGCTCCAGGAGAGACGACCCCAATGTTTCATCCTGAGGTGCGTGTCCCAACACGAACCGCCCTAGTTGCACTGAGGCCAAAATTCAGCAGAGCGAAATAATTGCAAACAAGATAATAAAGTTTGCTCCTTCTGTTTCAGCACCTGTTAAACATCCCCCTGAGAGATAAATAGCTGCGGGCTTGTTTAGTGTTCATACACCGACGATTGTGTGTTTGGAGTGTTGCGGTGTCACAGTCTTTGTACTTGGCCTGACGGAGGCAGCTCCTTGATTGCAATTACGTTTCGCTCCAGCTCTCCAGTAGCATTCCTGCTGAGTTGTAACCAATCTGGCAGTGAGTTAATGCACCCTGGCCACAGGCTATCCATCTCTCTCGTGCACACACACACTTGCACACACACACACACACACATACATGCGAGGACATTGACCTTTCTCGTCCTGCCTTTTGCTCTTTTTCTTACTTCTTGCTTATCTCGCTTCTTTTTCGCAACACTAAATAGGAGGTTGATGGTTTTGCTTAGCCTATTTTTCACAAAAGACAGGAGATACACGCTGTGTCTGAAGCGGTGACAATCGTTAAAGATGTATTTATGGTTACTGTGACAAGAGCACTCAGAGCCAATACAGATTACAGTGGCTAATTGATTTTAAAAAAAAAATTGTCAAGTTATAGTCTGTAGTCTATCTTTTCTTATTCTTCCTGATTTGTGTAGCAAGCCGTTGCACATTTTCATTGGTTTTTGGTAATATGTGCACACATTATAACCATCCAGGTCTTCAGAAATGAATGCCATTTTTCTTGCAAGCTTTTCATGCAAAATACATGCAGTGTGAACAGAATATGAACGCTTAACTATTTATTGCCATTCAAGAAGCATGACTCATCATGGTGCATTCCTCCTTTTACACTTCTGTGTCTACAAATGCTACTTTGGGCCACTGACAGCACTCTTTCACAATTTCTGCCATTATTTAACCAAGTAATGGACAATATATTTTACTCTGTTAGATCTACATCGGCATAGACAAAACAGCACCAAAGTGAACCTGTGTGCTCTTGTAAGCCTCTTGAGTGAGGCAGAGTACTGTCTGCCTCACCTTGAGCTTTTATCTGTTATTGTATATGATCAGCAAAGTTGAATATGTATCGCATAAGTGTTACATACGTACATTATCCCAATTGAGTGCATATTGTAAAGTGTCTAAAAACATTACATTGGAGACATGAAGAGAGCCAAAACAGACACCAATACAAGCCTCAAGCAATCATTGCGCAATCTCAGGTGAGGCACAGTTGCTTGCTGCCACAATTAGCATCTCGCCTATGTATTTTAACAGGAAATTATGACAATGAAATCAAGGTCATTATTGGATTCAAAATAAAATCTTTATAAAGGACTGACCAGAGAAGTACAATTTTAAATAATTTTAATTAATCTTATCTTGCCTGGTTGTTGCCACTTTACTCACTGAGCACTGCTGGGGCATCCTCACCAAGTCCCAAGCTGTTAGACCCTTATCAGCTAGCTTACCAGCTATAGCCTAAAGCCTTTATAGATATTTTTTAAAATATAAAACCTTAGGCCTCTACAGTATTTTTGTGTCCAACATAAATTCTGCACAGCGTGTGGCATACCTCTGACCGGAGGCAGCTTAGACCCAATATTCATAATTTTCCAGATAAGTGCAAGTTGCACCACTGTAGAAGTGGTCACAGACGACTTTTATCATGGTCAATCAAAGTGGCTCCTTTCATTCCTCTTTAAATGTCGCATGTTAGTTGTGCGCTAGCCCGTCGACATGGTGGAAAGAAGCACATACTATACAGTATGTGCCATGAAGTGGGCACATGGAGTCTGCCCTCCCACCAATGATATTTCGTGTGCCCCTCGTAGCTGTATGGCCCAAAAAATACAATACAATGGCTTGGCATGTGTGATTCCTGCTGTTTACATATGTATGAATGAAACACGTCTGACATCCACCACACGACAGCAGTGCTCAAAAGTCACTTTAGACCAGCTACGCCAGTATCTAGATATAGTCTGAGGAGGTGTAAGTTGAAACCGATTTTCTGCCATCCAAATGTCACCTCTCAGATGGATTAGTGCAGGGAGGTAATTGCTCTTTTTTATCATTGTGTATTGGTAAAATGCGATTTTCTTACCTGTCACCAGAAACCGATATAAACTGAACTTTAAGCCTGGATCCATCATTCACGATCCAATCCAAAGTGATGAATGAAAATATCTCCCCTTCCCCAAGACTTAAAACTGCAATTTCACGTTTACAGACATTCAGTTAAGCCATAATCCCTGAGGTCATCTTGCTAACCAAATGCCCTTGAAGGCTAATAACCGTTCAAAGAAAAGACGCTGGGAATAAGGCCTTTGGACCTCACAGGCAGCAGGACCCTGCAGGAAATACACAAAACGAACAGCACACTGCTGTCATTAGTGAGGCCTTCTGACCTTCTGCAGCCATCTGCTGCTGCTGTGTGTGGATGTGTCACGACAGCGGTACCTGATGTCATACAACAGGCCTCAAGTAGTGGATACACCACGGCGGTAACAGTATGTGGGCTGTACTGATCATTGGAGCGGGATACACGATAAGCAAGGGGAGTAGAAGGTATAGGAGGGTGTTTTTAATGAAGATGCTCTGAGGGAGGGGGCGGACGATGTCGTGATGTCGTGATGTCGTATGTGATGACACATGTATGAAACATCATGATGACTAATACGGTACACCTACTCTTGTGAGAAATGTACAGCTTCAACTTTTTTTCTTTTTCTTTGACACTGAGGACCTATTTTATGAAGAAAAAATACATATATATAGAGATATGTGTATGTAAAAAAAAAATATATATATATATATATATATTTCTATGTAAAAAAACAAACAAAAAAACATAACTGTAACCCGTATAAGGTACTGTTTGCATTTTACAACAAAGTGTATAATATAATCAATCCAATAGAAACAAATTGCGGAAATCACTTTTTTGGGTCTTTAATAATGATGCAAATACAAGTGTAAACAAATCAGTTACCAATATCATCAGCAGGCATGACTTGTGCTGCACATTACAATTCATTTTCCTTTTTGTGGGTGTTTTTTTTTTTTTTAGTGGTGAAAGTGGTTCAGGGAAAACGGAGGCCTGTAAGCACATCGTGCGACACCTGACAGCCAGATCCAGCCCTAAAGGCTTCGCACTAGAATCCAGGATGAAACACGTAAGTTTGGATGAGGCACGAGGGTCACGTCAGGTCATCACACAAAAAAACTCAATACAATGTGATAGTGGTACTCGTTAAGGACAACAAGGAAGGATTCCGCTCATGCAATAAACAAAAATCTCCATTTCAATCCTGGGCGGTCTAGTATTAGTGAGTTTAGTAGTAATTCCCTTTGGTAGTGGTGTCATGATGTGTTAGCTGCTCTTAAATCCTGCTCATCTCTTGCCTCTCCCTGCTGGCTAGCAAAGCGTGTAGCTCGTGCGAGCAAGCGCTATGTTCCGTGATGAAGTCATCCTCATGCATGCAGCCGATATCTGGGTCAGTGTGCTGCCTTATCATCGAGGGACAACTTGGCAAACTACACTACACTGGATTTTACTAGATATAGAGTATATAGATGTATACTGACACCTGGTGGTAGGAAGTAAAACATGGAGAACCTTGGATCTGTAATGTAATCTTTTCTTTTGAATGATGCAGGTGAATTGTATTCTGGAGGCTTTCGGGCACGCAAAGACGGAGAGGAACAGCAACTCCAGTCGCTTTATCAAGCTGTTGACCATCCAGTACTGTGAGAAGAGGAGGTTGCTGCTCAGATGTAATTAACACAACTTCTAAATGGCTAATTTAGTTACGTCCCTCAATTTGTTTATAGCATACAACTTAAAGTTGAATTTCAAAATAAATGACTTTTTTTTTTTTTTTTATTCTGTAGTTTATTTTTATTTAAATATATTTGTGGAGTAATTGTAAAAAATTATATGCACTCACTAAACAATAATAATGCTTTGTTTTGTTAAGTGTGTTTTTTAAACTTTTAAGCTTTATTTAATGTTAATTATTGTTTTTGTTGTTTATCCTGCAACACGCTGAGAAATTCTACTAATGTCTTCATCTCATACATTGTGTTATTTAGCTACATGACAGTGTGGAAACATGAAAAATTATTGGGAGAAATTACTAATGTCGCGACCTCTGTTTGTTAAACAAAACTTTATATTATCATTCTATTTATGATCAAATGTATAAAGGTGAGTGCAGTCCACAAAAGGTGACTAAAACAATGTTTGCTGCTTCACTTTCTGTTCATGGGTCAATTATTAATTTTTGATAAATGAATCAATAAAATTAAAATAGTTTGTAAAAAATTAAATATAAACTTTGAAAACATATTTTAAAAACTAACTCCTGTCAACTAAATGTTTTTTTCCCCACTCATGTGCTTTGGCAATACAAATTTAGGAAATGCTTATTATTATTATTATTATTATTATTATTATTATTATTATTATTATTATTATTATTATTATTATTATTATTATTGTGGTGGTGGTGGTAGTTAATAGTATTGAGGATTTTCGGTGTATGTAAAAACCTCTATCTATCTATCTATCTATCCTTCTATCCATCCATCCATCCATCCATCCATCCATCCATCCTTAACCAAATAAACAATCTACATTGCATGCTGTAGTTTGGGTGTAATGACGTAAAGCTCCAGCAGGGGGAAGTGAAAACTCATATTTACAGCACTGCTTGCCTACTTTCCTCCAAGTTAGTTTGACCAATAAGTATACTATCAATGGCTCACACTTATAACCTAATAAAGACTGTTATTTATGTGATTTTGTCTTGTTGTAGCGCGCGTTCACACGTACATGCTGGAGAAGTCTCGTGTGGTCCAGTGTCCTCTTCACCAACACAGCTTCAACATCTTCTACCTGATGGCTGAGGGCCTGTCACTTGACGAGAAGAGCGCACTTTACCTCAGTAACATCTTGGCTCATAAGTGTGTTCTCTGATCACTTGGGAATGATAACAAACAGAATATTTCTGTCCATTTTTAATCTACGGTGCTTGTTCTTTGTGAAGGTATCTTAGTGGAGGACTTCCTGGGGGGAGCCCTCCTGTGGCAGTAGCGTCTGCAGAGAGCAGGGAGCGTCTCGCCGCTGTTAAGCATGCCTTTCAAGCTGTGGGCTTCAACAAGCAGGTATCGACTGGCGCCACATTTATGTGTTTTGAAGCCGTTTCCTGTCAAGGTTGGTGACAGACATGAGCTTACTGCTCAAGTGGTCTTTCTAAAATACTGTGTTATCACTTGCAAAAATAACTCACTGCTCACTATTTGGTGCACCTGCTGTAGTTTACACTACAATATTTTGATTATCTAGATTATTTTGTGTACCTGACCCAAAATACGTTATGATGAAGTGACATTCTATGGAAATGCAAAATACAACAACCATAATAAGCACATTCCTCAATAATTACATTCATGATAGTGTCAAATTAAATGTTTTTTTTTTGTTGTGAAGGTAGTTTTTTAAAGCATTTAAATAGAAAAAAAGACAAAACACAATATACACCCAAAGGTCAGTTATTATGTTGTAAAACACAGTTAAAGCTAAATATTAAAAATATTTTATATTGCTACTCACACTTTTATTGTGCTACTCGCACTGGTGTATGGAAGGTGCGAATGTTTGATGGTGGTCGGATGGGCCGTAGGCGCACACTGGCAGCCACGCTTCGGTCAGCTTGCCCCAGGGCAGCTGTGGCTACTTAAGTACAGTGTAAGCGTGTGAGTGCATGAATAATGTATCGATTCCATTGTAAAGCGTCTTTGAGTGTCTTAAAAAGCGCTATATAAATCAGATTATTATTATTATTATTATTAGCAATAATAATAATAATAGTAATAAAAAATTATTACTTTTTCCCCAAAATATATGATTATCATAATTATTAGTACTGTACTATTATTTTATTTTTTATTTGTTTCTATAAGTTTTATATGAACAGCGATAGTACTATTTAATGTCTGTAGTAAAATAGCAACATAAAAGACACAGTAAGTATATTTAAGTCAAGTATATTAAATATAATCAAGCCAACATAGAGGCTTGGCTGTACTGTAAATACTACATGAGGGATAAACATTGACAAGAATACAGATAAGCCGCACAGGTATTGATACTGGCATCAATACAAAATCTCCAGGTAGCCATGCGTGACTTCAAACGTATGTACCCCCCTCTCAGACATTGAGCATTGGCTAATGGGGTATTCCATTAAGCGTCCTCTACTCAAGGGCAGAGGGGGTAGAGTAGATAATGGTGGAAGGGGAGGTGGAGGAAAATTGATGTGGCGGGAATGGTGAAGAGGTGAGGGTCTTCCCAAATGTGTCTGTTTTTTGGTGTTTTTCAACACACTGTTGACCTTGTACAAATCCAATCACTCCATTGTGTGCTGTAAGCGCCTCACTGTCATATAGAAAATATTAGTTTGCACGTTACGTGAATGATTATAATAATATGTTTTGTTGATCTTATTGTGATCATGATACAATTGGCTGAATATAAAACAAAAATAGAAATATTGTGTTTCAAGGCTGTAGTCATTCATCAATTTAACTTGACATGCAATGTTTGAGTACATTTAAACACCTGAGCATGTGTAAAATGAGTACACCAATAAAACTATTTTGGATTTGATGGCAACGAGGGTATATTGAGATGATAAAAATATCAAAATCATATCAAGTCAGGCTAAATGGTGATTAGCTTCATAAACGTGGAACCAGGAAGGGTGCTGACACCCTTAGAACTGCTGGATCAAAATTCCGACCGATCCACTAACTTGGGTCAATTTGAACCAATGTCGGGTTGTTTTGTATAAAAAACGTTTTTTTTATACACAAAAACCCAGAAAGGTCGGTCCAATTTCTGACACAAATAGTTTTTTTTTTTTTTTTTACCAAAGAGTGTGACATAGGAAAGGTTCTGTCTGCTCAGTGCAACATAAGCAACACATTTACTGACCACAATAAAACACCATTCAATTTGGGAAGTGAGTATTTGAGGCAACCAGTGGCCTACTTTGTATTTACATTGTAAATCGTCTCTGTGTCAACCAGGAAGTGGATTCCGTGTTCATGTTGCTCTCCGCTGTGCTGCATATTGGGGATCTGCGTTTCACTGCGCTGACAGACGCCGATAGCGCCTTCCCTTCTGACTTACAGCAGCTTGATAGAGGTCAGTCCACCCCCCCCCCCCCACCCACTCCCCACAAATCCACACGCACCCTACTTGTTTACCGTGTCGCTGTTTCTCCAACGCTCCTCATTCTCGTCATCCAAAGTTGCGCCAGGCCGCCCGCCGGCACGCACCAGGTTCCAGACTGTAGCGTGGTAACCATGGTGACGGCATGTAAACACACTCACGCTTGATTGACCGCTTTTCTACTCTTCAATGATTCTTATTCATCCAGTAGATCCTAATGTGCACCTCTGAAGCCCCTACCCCCTGTGCAGCGGTAAATAAATGACATCATGGCCTAAGCGGGTAAGCGGGCTGATGTCAGGGTCACGTGAGGCCAGCAGAGGAATTCTGGCTCGCTTTGACCGTTTTCTTTATTTTGAGCTCTGCTGAGAAATCCCCTCATGATTCTTCCTGTCACTGATCAATTTAGCAAGAGCCAGGCTTATATGATGTCACCATGATGTCACACACAATCAGCACTATCTCCAGTCACGCTCATCTTTACGGTTTGTCATGTTCTCAGAATGTATTGGCCATTCAATTTTCAATTAGCTGATTTGTTTGTTTGTTTCTTACAAAAGGAGTATTGGGGCAACACTGAAAAAAAGATGTTATCTTCGAGACTAGAAAATGTAATTAGTTATTATGGAGAAAAATTGTATGTTTTCGAGACAAAATGATGTCTATTTTCAAGATAAGACTGGTTTTGAGATGAAAGTGACAAATTACAAAAACAAAGTTGGAAATGTTTGATATTAGTAGAATAACGTGATCTATTTATATCATATAATAGTTATATAGTTATATATCAATAACCGCCTGTCATTTTTCCAGATTTTTCAGGAAACACAAAAAAATTAACCCTTTGCATCATGAGGAGATGATTTAGGCAAACAAATAAATATTGCAACAACAAAAATTTACGCATGCTAAACTAGAGAAAATATAAATATATGACTTAATTCTCATAATATTACATCTTTTATTCACGTACCTTCATTTTTTTTCTTGTGTAGCCTTCCTAATTTCTCAAGTGTCCTACATCTTTTTTTTTTACAACACCAGAAAGGTTGCTATGGTTCCCTGGAATGGTTATAAAAATCAAAAAATAAAAGCTTTCTTTTTTGCGCTGTACTTTGAAAGTCTGAAAAGTACTTGCATAAAGGGTTTTAAATTGCTGGAAATGATTGGCTGGTGTACCTCAGCTCTCGCCCAAAGTCAGCTTAGATAGGCCCCAGATCACCCACGATCCTGATGAGGACAAATGCATTAAAATAGTGGATAGATGGAAAATTGCTTGTTGCTAAAGTCTTATTTTGTCTTATTTTAGTTCAATAATTTTAAATGCTGGATCATTTTTAGACAGGAAACTACAATTTAGCCTGTGGTGGTAACTGATTTATCATCTACATGTGACGACTGCCCATGCAAAATGTAAGTGTTTATATAAAAAGCAACACACTTTGACTGTAGAGACCAATGCCATTGGTAGTGCTTTGCCAAGAGTACAGTATACCAAGAATGCACATGACCAAATGACACACCCACAATAAAGGGTGTATGATTTTTATTATGCCACCACGTTATTTAACAACAAACTTCTGATCCGCAGAAACAATAAGTGTGAAGCTCAAAGGATTTAGTTTCACTTTTTGTTGTTACAGTCTGCTTACTTTGGGGTTTTGCAATGACCCAGCAGGCTCCAGCAGATAGAGCTATGGTACCTTGGGGGAGGTCTTATTTTACCTACTTTATACATGTTTTTCAAAAAATCTTGCTTCGGTTCACTAACAGTTTTGGCTTGACTTGATTTCTATTACACAACGAAATTGTTTGCAGTTTGCTTTGTGCATCACGTGTTTCACATACAGGTACTATTTCCTTTTGGGTGTTTTGTTTTTTTTTTTGCACAAAATGATCCCCTCAGAATGGCTGCCAAGTGAAAAGCGCAAGTGATAGTGCTATTAGGAAGTCCAAACGTATTCATATTGAAAAAGTAAAGAATAGCTAAACACGTGAAAAGCGTTTGTGTTTCTGATTCGCTGCTCAGTTTGAGTTGTTATTAAAAATATATATATTAACAATTAATATTTCCTTACAGTGAACCCCCGCATAATCACGGTTTGGTAATTTACATATTTGCGTATGACTGTTTGTTTGTGTTATTACTTTGCTGCCATCTTGTGGCATCTTGTAGTAAAGGAATGATGTTTCAGTGAGCTGAGGAGCTTCATTTAGACTAAGTTATGTAGGTAGCCTATATATAGCAAACCTTTTTGAGAGAGCATCACTTTTTTTTTCAGATATTTTGCTATTTGCGGCAAGGCTTGGTCCCTATGCCCTCTTCACATATTTTAAACAAAACAAAAATCAAGGTAATGCTGCAACAGATAATTCTATTTCCATCCATTTGAATAGAAACTTTTTCATCTGTTTGTGAATATTTCTAACCGAGTCTCAGAACAAAAGTTTTTTTCTGTGCTAATATATATTTTTCTTTTATATGTTTTGCATCCACAGTGGCTCGAATGCTTCAGGTGTGTTGTAGTGACTTAAGCAGCGCCCTCACCTCAGATGTTCAGTACTTCAAAGGTACCGTCACGTACAATTTAAAGGCCTCTTATAATGTAAGGCGCATACAGTAGGGTCATTAATCACATTCTAAAGAGGCGATCCGTTTCGTGTCAGGTGACGTGATCACTCGACGCCACACGGTGGAGATGGCCCGGCAGTACACGGACCAACTGGCCAAGGCCATCTACGGACGACTCTTCAGCTACCTGGTCAACTGCATCAATGACTACCTGCAAGGACAAGATGACAGTGTCAGGTAAGGGGGCTTGTCACAATGTTTGGTTACATTATGTGCTGCGGTCATGAAATAACAGTTATGGCAATTGCAAATGTATTTTCCAGTTCCTTGAAAAGTTATTGAGAATAATAACGTTTTGTATACAATTTGGGATAAGTCTTGCGTGAATTCTAATTAGGATGTGTAAAACAATTCAAATGTGTACCTTGTGATTAAAATTGAAATTGACAAGGAAGTGCAACGTCATTTAATGTGTAGTCATTTCAATTCCTGATCTAACCACCAACGAAGAAGAACGTTGTGAACGCTGTTGTATGGCGATTGAAATTGAGGCATAACTTTAGAAAAATAAATGACCAAAAAAAATTAAAATAACTAAAATGAACTAAAATGGTCAACAGAAATGCATGAATAGTGTATTTCATACCAAGCGAGTATTTACAAGAGCCACTCCCTGTCCAAGACTTTGTCTGAAAAGACATATCTGACCATTTTCCTCAACAATAACTTTTATAGTGTTTGTAAATACCTGATGCTAATCTGGACTGGGTTGGCGGGCACTCAGTAACATTTTAAATACTTGCAGGATCACACACTCATATGTGTAAATGATCAAAAATGTAACAGACACGGGGTGGGGGAGCTCTTTTGTGAAAGTGTAATGTTTAAAATGAAATTCAAAGGTTTTATGTTAATACTAAATAAAAGTAGCCCAGTGAGAAATTAATAGCAAAGTAGATTAAAAAAAAAGTTTAAATGTTTATGGAATTAAAATGTACAGTATAGAGAAATTCAGATGATTTGATTAAAAAATAACTGGCTAACTCCTTCATTTAAACCAGTGGTGTCCAAGCCTTTTCTTCCAAAGAGCCACAGACAATAAAATCAACATGAGCAAGGGCCAGTTTTAAAGCTTTTATTTATTTCACACCCTTAAATCCATCTATATATACCGGTGTAGTACATACAAAAAAAAAAAAAACAGCTACTCATCACTCTTCTCGTATACATAATACAAAGTGCTAAACACAAGACATTTCTGTCGTGTCTTCTTTTACAGTCATATAAAAGAAATGTTAAGTTTTGTCAGCCATTGCTTGTTGAAAACAAACGCCCTAGTCAGACTAAAATATAATAACCCAAGTCACTGTCAGTTTGGATTTCTCACGAAAATACGATACGCCAATAAAGACAACTATTCATTAGCATGTAGCACTAGTGCTACCAGTGGAAAAGATTGTGTGGAGCATTGCAAATATTATTAAAATTTTACACTGTGTGAAGGAAATCTATATAACATATCTCTTTTTAGATTGAACCGCAGAAATAAATAAAGTTTTCCACAATACATGTTCGAATTTATTGAAGTGTATCTGTATATATTGTATACCATCTTCAGGCTTGTGATAAGGTCGCTAGATCTTAGGAGCCAGCAAATTTTGTTTTTGAGAGGTTTTAAAAATATCTGGTATGCTAGCATAATGGTTTGTTAGAGGAGGTGCAAAATGGTGTGCCTATTCTGCGTCTGTAATGAAAAACGGACTTTGTGGTCATGGGTTCGGGCCTCCTAATCATCCCTTTCAGCATCACTGTGGTGCATGCTCACAAGTTGTTGTCATAAAGTCGGCTTGTAAAATGTACTCAAGCGGAACGTGAAAATTAGCTGGCGCGTATTATCTATCCATTTCCTATCGTTGTTTAACTGCGGTAACGTGTGGAATTAACGCTGAGTTCAAAGCTGTTGCAAAATGGTTATGTCACAATGTGGACCAAATCAATCAAGGCCCCGCCTAGCACTTTTCAACCGCCTGTCATTAGTGCTAACTGGATCGGCGCTTAAGTTTCCCCGAAAAGCAGTCTCAAAGAGGGGGTCATTTCCCGTCGGCACATCAAGGTCAAGGGGCCTCCCCCAAAACCTCCCGCAAACTCGCTGCGGTGGAAAGCGCCCGGAGGCCCGTGTTGACATTGCGAGTAAACTGGTAGCGCGGCGTCAAATACTTTGAATTGCATGACATGCAGGGAATGGTATGTACACTCAAGAGTGAAATGGAAAATGCAGAACAACATGCTAGGGGACGCTTGCAAGGTTTGAGGGAATGTTTGTCATACCTTACACACACGCACACAAACATACCACGAAGGTGTGTGTCCTTGAGAGATTTTAGGGTTGCTGTTGTTGTGTCGTCTTATCTTACACAGTCCGATAACTCAAGTTCATCTTGTGGAATGTTTTTGTCTTGTATACAAACAGACAGAAAATGTAGAACTTGTCCATGGCACACACCAAATGCAATTTATTTTTTTATCAAATCAGTGTTGATGTATGTATTTATGAAAGTATGTTTGATATGCTTTTCTGTATTTGAAAATCTTCCAGTGACCCTGCCTTAGAAATTGCAATCCTGGACGTCTTTGGTTTTGAAGAATTTCAAAGGAATGGATATGAACAGGTCAGAAAAACACTCCTCTCGTTTTTGATTACAGTACATTTGAGGATGTTATACCTTGGAACATTTATTTGAATAGTTTTTAAAATATATATATTTTATTATACGCATATCATTATTATATTGGTATTTAATTTTAATTTTTTATTTTTTTTTGTACAGGGTTTCTTCAAATAGTATCCACCCCTATTATGGGTATAAAAATAAAAATACAAATTAAAAAAAAAAAGCACAGTGTGTCGGATTTAGTGCCATCTAATAGTGAACAAAAAAAAAACACTAATAATTGAAATGATATGCAAAATCACATCAACGTACGATTAAAAAAAAAAAAAGATTTATTGAAGGTCTAGTAATCACTAAATATAGGTCGCACTGCACCTTACAGGAGGCTGACATGTTTCGCCGCCATCCTTCTGCTGCAGATACCCGAAGGAGAAGAACTTCCAAACATAGTAATTGGTGGTAGGCTTGTGAAGTATGGTCTCTCTGAGACACCGTAGTGCATGTGTCTTCAAGTTTAGGTCGTTGCATTCTATTAGTTCACCACTAGATGGCACTAAATTCTACACACTGTCGCTTTAAGTAAAATCAGTTTATAGCTGCTGTTGTTTATACACAGAATTAACCTTTTAAGCAAAGCAGCAGCAAAAACCTTCTATCCATCCATTTCCTTCAAGTCATGTCCACATTGGGGTCACAGGTGATCTGGAGCTGGCCCTAACTGACTTTGGGGGAAGAGGCACACATAGACAAACAACCATTTTCACTCACATTCGCACTATGGACAATTTTGGGTCTTCAATGAATGTGCATGTTTGATAAGTGGGAGGAATGGCACGCGTTTTAAAAAAGCGCACACAAGCACGAGTCGAGTCAAAGATTCAAACCCGGAACCTCAAAACGGTGAAGAGGACGAATTATAGACAGTGTATAGTTTGTTAGTTTGTTGTGCGCAAGTATAGAAAAGGACGTCATAGAAAATTTCCATCCATCCACTGGATAACCACTTATCCTCACTAGGTTACGTGCGTCATTGAAAATAAATCACAAAAATTGTTGTTTGCTTTTCTTGGAAAAAACTATTATTGTACTTTCTCTAATAGTGCTCTAATCTGCCACACTTACTTGCACATTAACAAATGATGTCAAACTAATGCCTCCCCTAAAAAAAACATAAAAAGGAGAAAAATAGAAATAATTGCCTCTGTTTTGAAAATGAAAAGGTTCACACACATATAGCAAAGCATTGCTAACCACAACATCAGCACCAATTGAGTCATTATAACTGTCTCTCAGATGAAAGCTGAACTTGCATCTTTTCGGAGAAGTCTTTAATGAGTGTTACAGTCAGTCGACGTGATCACTCCACAGTGTTTTGTGGCCATCCACTTTATTGTTACTTTTTTTTTTAAACCTTCATTTTCACTTGACATGAATTATGATATCCTTCCTGTGAACATGGTTTAATATTTTACGACTTAAGCTGTCTATGTTGCATATCATTTTGAATGCAACAAAACTATTTGGCTAATTCAAGCTTGTGACGTGCAGAATATTAACTCGCTGACATGATTGGCTAGCATCTGTGGAATGTAGCTTAATCATTTCCAAAGAAGTGTGACAGTCGTCATCTGCTTACGGAACATTTTTAGTCTCTAATTGTAACGAATCATGTGAAGCCTGCGGTTGACTTGGCTTAACTTTCACTCGTCCTCACATGACCCGACAACCTCAGTTGCCTCGGTTACTTTGCGTGTGTGTGTATGCATGTGCTCATGTGCTTATGTGTGTGTGCTCAGGATCACAATGGTAACAACACACCCACATCCATGTGTAAATGATTATGTTATAGTGCTAGGACAAAGAGGGTCTGAGTCGAAACCTATTGTTTACAAATATGTGTCCCCTCTGTGGATAGAACAACTAACCTACCATGACTAATTCAGGCTATTTTATATTACCACTGAAATGTTTTCAGTTGATGTGTACACCTGTTTAAAGGTGATTAAGCAAATATTGCACTTCAATCATTCATTGCCATTGACGGCTATAGACGTCAAAAATTCATTGAAACTCTTTCTATTAGTTTAACTTTTTTTTTTTCACTTTTGTTAACAAGAGTATGAAAACCCAGAAAAAAAATTATTGTACATTTAATTTGTGATTAATCGTGAGTTAACTATTGAAGTCATGCAATTAATTACAATTAAAAAATTTAATCACCTAACGCCCCTAATTTTTAACAATCTTCCCCCCCCCCCAAAAAAAAAAGATTATTTAAAAAAATGTCACAAAAGTGGATTTTTTTTTTAAACTAATAGAAATGGTTCAAATGAATTTTTGACGTTTATAGGCGTCAATGGCAGTGAATGAGTTAATAAAAGT
This sequence comes from Vanacampus margaritifer, assembly GCF_051991255.1. Taxonomy (NCBI): domain Eukaryota; kingdom Metazoa; phylum Chordata; class Actinopteri; order Syngnathiformes; family Syngnathidae; genus Vanacampus; species Vanacampus margaritifer. The sequence continues at coordinate 13,254,470 of NC_135442.1, forward strand.
GTGTTCACCAAGTAACCTCATAAGTTCTTAGAAGTCAAATGTCTTATTGCAAAATATTTTTTGGACCCTCCAGGAGTGATGACTTTAGGCGTTTCACAAAACTTGTTTTGCTTTTTGAAGCGCTAATGTTTGCATATTTGCGCTCATTGTGTCTTCCAATCGTGTGTGAAATTAGTGATGTAAGTACAGTGTGCTCATCTCTATTGTCTGCGATGTTAACATACCATGTGCTCATTTTGGCATGAATTGCCAATACGTAGACTGTGGCATTCTAAGAACGGTATGGATCTAATATAAAACTGTGTGTGTGTGTGTGTGTGTGCGCGCGTGTGGCCTTATGTGTTCTCTGCATGTTGTCTAATCCAAGTAAAAAGAAGGTCATGACGAGAGTAAGAGCGGGTTGGAAGGAATAAGCGTCAGACGACCCATTCAGTACTTTCCACTGTGTGTCAGCATTACTTTTAAAATCATTTACTGGTGTGCTAATGTCTGACCTAATAATCCCACACAAGAGCTGTATAAGAATTGACTCTTCGCAACATTAATGGTACCCAAGAGCAATTTCCTAAATCAAGCACTACAATTTTGTTTGCTGTTGGCTTGTTTCCACAAAACTTTCTTAAAGGTTAGCAAGTTTTCCGGGAAGAATCCCATTACATGTTGGTGCATGGAACAGATACTCCTGACCCAGAATCCAAACGGTAGAGTCCTTCTATCTCTCCCCAATTTATTACATCATACCCACTGACCTGAATATATTACTGGATAGCCGATAGGCCAAGACTTTTGAAGCCTCGAGGCCGCCATATTAGTCCTCCCAAGAAACGTTTCTCGGCATACGATCCTATACATTTACAGTATCGAAATTGGACATTTAGAAGCAGCATGATTTATGATGTTTTCAATGTGTTAAACATAAACAAGATGACTACAGACATTTTACAACTTGCCCTTAATACATGTATAAATGATATGCTTAACGATGGGGTCTTCAAACCGGCACATACTGTCCACTTGTTCATTTTCTTTTTTACTCGTTAAAAAATAGTGCCCACTCCCGCCCCCGGCCCTAAACTAAGAGCCTACAAACTGTATATGTCTAATCTGTACGTATATGTATAGTTTACACTGTAGTCTGCTCGCGAGGTGGGAGGAGGAAGATGGCCGCCCTGTCGCTTCAACAGGTTGCGCGGGCGTGTATGGGCTATCGGCTATCCAGTAGTATATACAGATCAGTGGTTTGTACCCCATGCAGTAAGTAGCCTCCTTGCTAAAAAAAAAAATTAAAATAAAGACAAAAAGTGTGTTTTTTTAAATTGATTTGTTTATACTTTTGTTAGACTACAATCTATTCTCTTTTGCCATCTCAATGGATCTGTCCCATCTAGTGCTGTCACTATCAAATATTTTTAGAATCGATTAATCTATCAATTATTCAATCGATTATCGACTAATTGGATTCATTTTAAAGTGTATTACAAAAGCATTTCCCCCCCTATTACTCTTTATTAACCAGTGTGTATTTCGTATTTCGTATTCGTACAGTGATTGAAAAAAAAAAGGATTGATGGTGTACTACGATACTGGTTCGGTCATTGTTTCCCAAAGAAAAAACAGATGTTTGCAAATGTTCTATGTTGATTAAACACAGAAGCTAATCAGTCGTTTTTCATTCAGGACTACAGAATCAGTAAACAATGACTGTTGATATGCTGAAATCAGAGGATTTGGACAATTTTAAATAAAAAAAAATGTCTCCAAACGCCTCCTTGATTATTCAAATAGTTGTTGATTAATTTGATAATCGACTTCTTTTCGATTAATCAATTGTTTTTGACAGCTCTAGTGTCGTCCGCTCAGTATATAAATGGTGCTCATGTTACCCTCCTTGAGTTGGAAAATAGCCTATCAGCTAATTTCTTGCCAGTAGTATTTCAATCAAAGCAGTTCCACTTATTGCCAGCTCTTTTTTTTTTTTTTTTGAATTTTAAAATGATATTTCAGTCGAAAGTGTTCTGTGACTATATAAGCACCAAAGCTACCGAAATAAGGAGTATCTTTTCTTTCACCAGAAAGATACGTTAGCTACCAGCTTTTTTAGAACAAAGCACTAGGAAATGGGTTGGTTTCACCAAAAAATTATTCCGGTAGGCTAATTATATCTTCTGTGACATTTACAGTTTGGGCTGATATAGGAAATGGAAGAATGTATGGATGGTTAATTAATATATTGTCCTTCTCATGCCTCTAAATAGGCTAAGCAAAACTGTAATCCCTCCTCGTAGACGCGCACGTCCGTGACAAACAAATCCTCACACTGTTAACGTGTTTGTATACACATACACTCGGTCACACTCCACACGCGCAGCATGATCAGGGTCATTAGTGCTTGTTAATTAAAGATTTGTGTGTGTGTGTTGTACCTGCTCAGCACTTTGCTAATGAGCTAACTCAATCAAGCACCTGCTGCGATGCAGCCCCGAATAGAGCAGACAAACACAGATCAGAGGAAAACAGGAGTGCGTGCACTCACCTGTGTCCCGAAGTGCACTCTTGTCGTAAACGTACGGTCGTTATCTTCAGGCCTGTCCTGTCTGTGTTTGTTGTTTACATCCGTTTCTGCTCCATTGAGTCACGTGATTTACCGTCATCGTTGTGGACAGGATGTACAGTCGGCGAGCGTGTTGTTTACTTTAAGCGGCCGTCACTGAACACGTAGGTCAGATATGAATTGCTCAAATTATAAACAGGGAGCCGTATCGCACAAAGGGATTCAGCAATTGGTGTCACGTATGTGTTGTCTTGAATGGCTATTAGGGTGAGAAACAACCTATTAATTGTACATGGACAATAATTAAGTTATTAAAATAATTTTGGACAAAATATTAACTTTTTACTACTAAAAAATGGCTCAATGAGTCAAGTATGTCTTTAAGCAGTCACACATCCTCCCTGCTGGCAAGTAATGCTATGCTTGCTTGCCCCAATTCCACAGCAGCTACAAGCTGTTTTTGGCTATGTAGCTAGCTAGCGCAGCTAAACTGTGTCCTTTTATGGTGCATAACTGTCTTGTCTGAGTTACAAATCCTCGCCTGCATGGTGGCGAACAAGCTACATGTCTGACAAATATTGTTATCATGAAAGGCGGACAAGGAGTAGCTAATCATATGATACAGAGAGGATGCTAATCGCTAAGATACCCATCATTCATGATCAAGTGTTTTCCTAGCGTTTAAGCATATGACTTGTATATATTCTTTAAAACTTGTGACTTCCCCATGAGATCTCAACACAGCGAAAGCTTTTGTTCCACTATGACTATAGTTTAACTCCTGGTTCACTTCCTGTGTGTGTGACGTCAAAAGCACAATGTCTATACACGAGAAAGACCCTCTGGTGCTCGCAGTATTCCAGGAGGCCCTCTTCCACTTCTATTCAATTTTGTCAATTACATCCCATTTATGTTTGTGTATAGGTGTCAATCCAAAAGAGCCTCTCCATGTCAATGACGATTTGTTAAGTGTGTGTTGTGTACATTCCAGCTGTGTGTCAACATGACCAACGAGCGAATGAGGCGCTACGTCTCGGAGGTTCTATTCCAGCAGGAGCAGGCTGAGTGTCTGCAGGAGGGCATCGCCATGGAGACCCCGCCATCCCCCAGCAACCATTCATCTGCTCTGGACTTCTTTCTGCAGGTACTGCCAGTTAGGGCAATGCACACTTGCTCACGTACGGAAACGTGAGTTAAATCAATGTACATATCATGTAGTTAACGTGATGACGACTCTGGCTAGTTTTTTTTTACAAAAACTGTAAGCAAAGTCACAAAGGCACACAGGGACAATATGTATCAGGAGTATAAAAATAAATAACTACTAGTAATTAACTTTTATTACTTCTATTTTTTTATACCCAAGTACAGAGAAAAAAACATTTTAACGGTGATTATACCCTGGTGTGTGTTGTTCACAAGATTTTACGGTCTTTATGTTGATTAGGATTTTATAGTATGTCTCTTATTTCTGCATAGCTGCAAGCCCATGGCAATGTGTATTTTGTTTGCCATATGTTCTAATTGATTTGACTTTTTCCCAAATTTTCAAGACGGAAGTTTTAGATACAATGGCGGCATCTTTAAATAGTGGATGTATGCTAGTGGTTCATAGCGTAACAATGGCGGCATCTCTTTGCAAACCAGAAGCCTCAAGGACTGCTCAGTGTGTTGGATGACGAGAGTCAGAGTCTTTGGCCGACGGAGCAGAACCTCTACAAGAGGCTGTCGGCCCAGGTCGAGTCCAACCTGACGCACGGCCTCTCCTTCACCACCAAGGATGGCAACGGAAACCCCCCACCCAAAGATCAAGGCCCCACCTTTACTGTCCGCCACTATACCGGACAGGTGAGAAAATATCCGTTTTCTTTTAATGATGTGTTCTCGAATCACATTTAATTTAGCTAGAGCAGATATAATTTAATTATGTTGAAAAGTTACATCCTTGTTGCCTAAAATTGATGAAAGTATTTTTTTGTCATACTAGAGTAAAGTGTAATTGCACATCCACTACACTAGATGACAGTGGCAATCTCATTTATATTTTTTTAGGCCAGTTGATGCAAATCTTTTTCTTTCTTTTTTTTTGCCGTACTAGAATTAAGTGTAATTGCACATCACCACAGTAGATGGCAGTGGTGGTCTCATTTTTTTTTCCAAACAACTTGATTATAACCTTTTTTTTCCTTAATAGAATGATGTGTAATTGCACATCCATTACATTAGATGGCAGTGGCGCTCTCATTTGCGTATTTTTTTTAATTAAGGCAAATTGATGCTAATCTTTTCTGTTAAAGACTAAAACAGACTAAAAAACGATCAGTTCTTCTTTTTTTTTGTACATTGATCCATATTTCTTTCTTTTATTTTCTTTAAGACGATGCAATAGTATGCACTTAAAACGACTAAGACAAATTGGATAATTTATTCTTGTTCCGAAGGGTGGCGTAACAGAAACTAATTGAGAAGCACCGTTCTACAGTACAGCATCCAACAATGCAGTGTGATTTTCACACTTTCCAGAGCAAGTTGAGCAATGGAAAAGCAGCACAACACAATGGGTGTGACATTCAATACCTGATCATATCTAATGGATATTTGCCTAATGATACAGTTAAATAATGATAAACTGCCCCTGGGTAGCAAATTTAGCTGCTGTCTGCTCTATGAACAATGTTACGGAGTAATACAGCTACCCCTCCTTTAAACAAAAAAAAAATCCAAATTAATCAAGTTGTGAGTTGTATACATGTCATTCATTTAAGGAAACGCACTAAAGGTGTAATATGGTGCTTGCTTGCTACCTTTGCAATCATAATGCTTTTATGTGGCCATCCTTTCATCCGTAAGGCAAAACTGTTTGAAAGCAAGTTTTTTTTTTTCGTCCCATTGACCCAGGCACTCTTTATATGGACAGAATAAAGAGGCTGCATCTCATATAAAACACAATATGTTCCATTAGTTGAATGTATTATAAGGCATATGAATAGCAGTAGTATTTTTTATCAAATACAAAAAAAAACTGTTTTCTCTCTTTATACTAAGTAGTCATGTCCAACAAGTGCAGCAGAATTTTTTTTAATTACAATTTATTTGAAATTGTGCTGCGTTATTATCTGTGTCAGGACATCGCTTCCAGACATGATGTTTTTAAAACATATTTTCCACTCGAAAAAAAAAAAAGAGAAGATAATTCTGTGTTGTTTTCCTTTTTCCAGATTGCGTATGACCTCACAGGATCGCTCATAAAAAACAAGGACTCCCTTCCTCAGAACATCTTGTTTACGATGAAGTGTGAGTACTCGCAGAGCAGCGCGCATATGAGCACATTGTTGCGTCAGCGCATACTTGATCACAAAGATCCACTCATGTCTAAACCAACAGCGCTCCAAAACACCCTCTGTCTGAGAGTGTGTGTGTGTGTTTGCGCGTGTATGTCATGGCGTATGCTGCAGACAGCAGTGTCTGTGTGCATGTATTGTCGACGAAGGTGCCAGATGTGAGGTGTCGCAGCTCCGAGGACACAGACGAGCCGTTGTGCGACTGCCAGGCTTGCTTGTGCGTCCAGCAGCCTAATTGCTTCAATTTCCATGATGTGGCTAATCTTCTAAAGGCCCGGCCTTCATTCACACTTGGCCCTTGTCCTCCTCAGGCCGACCGGCCATTCAAATCGCAAACAGACTGTGTTAACACAATGCAAAGGTCACATCGGGACGTTATTTTTTCACCACCAATTTTCTCTTCGAGACATATTAGGGCCACACTGAAAATGAAAAATAGTCATCTCTGGGATACAGATTTTGTTTTTACAAGTAGGATCATGACAATACATTATAATGTTAGAAGAATATGGTTAATATATGGTGAAAACTGTCAAAATGACACAACTATAAAGTCAGAAATTTGAGAACAGAAGTTGCTGTCTCCCTTTAGATCTGTAATAAGGTTTTTTTTTTGTCTCATAGATAATTTACATTTTTCTCTTAATATCATAATTTTATTGTCATAGTTTACAAAAATGTTGTGATCATAAAAATATTAGGGCTGGTTAAGTCCTGATACCAGGTATGGATATCAAGCCGATAGCAGGACTTATTTCATGGTATCGTTACTTGTATGAAAAATGCTATAATGGGATATATAGATCTTTCTTTAAAATTATCTGTCATTTTTTGTCGGGGAAATTTTAGGTATCAAAAGCCCTAGTGGTATTGGTATTCAATATTGGTATTGAGTACTGATACTGACATCAGTCTGAAAAACGTGGTTTCGAACATCCATCATTTGTATACTACTATATTTATTAATTTAATACCCTAATGTAGAAATGTTATGCTTGCCATAATTCTCATATTGCAACTTTAGTTTTGTAAAATGAGGATATATTTGTTTTGTAAAACTACTACCGTAGTTTCCCTTCTAAATTTTTCTTTATTTTTTCTTTACTTTATTTAAGAATTCAAAATCACGTTTTTAATCAAATGTTTTATTAATATGGGTCATATTAAACCTTTTTTCATCTCAGAATATTTTTGTTCTTTTAATATAACAGTTTTTTCCCCCTAAATAGTAGGGAAGGACGAGTACCGATAGGCATCGATATCGGTCCGATACCAGATCTTACTTCAAGCTATCAGTGCTTGTGATGGTAACCGATACCAGGGTTGCTTTATGATGAGGAACTAGAAATTTGAAATTAGATGAATAGAAAATTGTCATTAATTTAATTTTTTTTTTAAATTATGCTACTTTTAGATATATAGGTCTTTCTCTGTCATTGTCTTTTTTTTGGAGGTGAATTTTATGTATCAAGAGTACTAGTATCAGTACTTGTTATTGGTGACTATTCAAAAGTTCTCGAACTAGTATCGGTCTGAAAATAAGTGATTTCGAGCATCTCTACATAATACTATGAGTTTATTCTATTAGGAGTACACATTTCATTCTGTTAGTCTCACAAATTTACTCTCATAACATTTTGACTATTCATGTAATAGTCTTCTACCTGTGTTATGCAACATTTAAGCAGAGCACCAAAACCAACTCATTTATATTTGTAGCATTTAACAACATTATTATCAGATTTGTCAAGTACAAGGACGGCTTTTTGGCTTCATAACCACACAGAAGGCTTTGTTTCTTGACGGGGAAAAGGCAACACTATCGTCATTAAATGATTATTTGGATCACATGAAAGCAGCACTGACCAGTGGTGACGCTACGCTGCCAAGCATGGCGTCATGACCCAAAGTCGGTGCCCACAAGACCGTCGCTAATTTCAATGAATGAGAAGCCAGCATTCCCTCATGGTGTGCCGATGTTATTTTGAATGCGTCCTGCGGCTCCCTCTCTAAGCCTTTAAGCTTCTGAAAGTTGATGAGCTCTATGTAAGTGATTGCTTTAAATGAAAAGACAATTAGCCCTGAAGTGCTGTGTAATTAAGTCCTTAAATTACTTAAATGTGTTTTGTTTTTCTTTGCTCATTATCTGACTAATCAAATATTCCCTTTCACCCGCGTTGTTGTATGACTAAGACATTAGTTGGTCTACCATAGGTGGCGCTATGCCAACTTTTAAGCTCTTTATGGGCCTTTTTGGAGTGTTCCTGGATATCTTAGGGTCAGACTACAAGTGTTTCAGTTGGACTAATAAGTGCCTGTAAATCTGACTAAGGTATTTCTGCATCTTTCATGTCTTGATGTTTTTATTTGCATTTTTAGTCAGACAAAGTTTCTGTGTATCTAGTTGGACTCATGTTTTTTGTACATCTTTGAATTGGTATAAGGCTGTTTTTTTTTTGGCTATCTTTCACTCACACTTATGAAGATCAATGTGACAAGTGTCGACCATCTTTGTGAAATTTTGTCAAAGACATGGAACGAGCACTTCAAATCCCTCTAAAATAAATCGATTCACGTCACTTGTCACATTCTCTCATACATTCTGACCAATAATCTTCCAATTGCGCAGGTTAGGACAAGTTTGTAGGGCAAGTATCAGGTTAGAAGCATTGCGGTATTTTTGACCCAATCTTGGCCTGTAGGAGTAATTGGTGGATATTTTTATCTGAAACTTGTCAGCCAATTGGAGACAGGGTCTCCCCGAGTAGAAGTCAAAATAAAGTGTTGAATAGAACATTGAGAAATAAATAAGTTTTGCCATTTTTATCCAAATTGAAGGTGTATTTTGACTTTTTATAGGCAATATCACACAAACACAACACTCCCCACAAAGGCCATTTTTCCCAACACAATTTCTCCAGAACCCATTGGCCGATTTTCAAAATTCTTAGTGCGTTGTACTTAGATTGAGGGGGCAATTCCAACCAGACTCAGGATTTTGTATACACGTTTCTGTGCATCTTTGATTGTGAATCAATTAGTCCAACTTGTTTTTTGTTTTTTTTGTATGTTTATGCATATTTTTTACTCAAAACAAGGTTTTTCTTACATTTCAGTTAAATGTTCTGTAGATGTTTTGTGTATTTTCATCAGACTAAGTTGTTTAGACTAACTTTGACTTCAGTGTTTCAGTCTATTCTTTCAGTCAGACTAATTCATGTTTGAGAATCTAAGAGTCTATTTCCGTGCATCTTTCAGTTGGACTAAGCCTTAGTCCTTAGCCTTTTTGGAAACACCTTAGTCACTAAGGTGTTTCCAAAAATCTTTAGGTTGGACTAAGGTGTTTTCGGACGGGCTATAAGTTAGTCACCAGACGTTCCGATTTTTAACGGGCCAGTCCTGGTTTTGAGTCTTGTGTTTAGCTTTAGCTAAAGTAATAACACAACCACCAATTACCAGATTGACAAGTGATTAAATTTGTTATAAATAGTTCAGAGTGAGAATTTATCGTATACTGTATTTAATTTTTAGCGAACCGTTCCGGTTTTTAATTTTGAAAATCTGGACAACCTTCTGTATTTCAGTTTGTCTTTCTGTTAGGCTGAGTGTTTGTGAATCTAACAGTCGGACTAAGTTGTTTCCTTGTCAGTCAAAATTGTTTTGTTTTGTTTTTTGTTCATTTCAGTAGTTACAAAGGTGATTCAGTTTCTTTCAATTGGACGATCTCAATTGGCCTAACCCACCATTTAGATGTTTCTAATGTCATGTAAACGTGTTGCTTTTAAACAACTCAACGTGCCCCCTAATTGTCTAGACCCCCCCCCCCCTTTCTTACTCCTCTGCTTTGATTCTTCTGCCATCCACCCCCTTGTTTCCACCAATGCGCTTGTTTCTTTTCACGCTTTTTTCTTCCCTGTGTGCTTTATACCCTGCAGCCAGCGACAGTGTGTTGCTGCGGCAGCTCTTCCTGGCCAAGTTGACTCAGACTGGTTCTCTGGTCCCAGCAGCCCAGGGCCGGGTCGGGCTCAGGGGGTCCAAAGCCTCTCTGCTGCTCAACAGGACAGCACCAACCAACCTGTCCAGCACACCTCCACAACCACATCGAGGGTACCATGACCTCACTAAGGTATAGTGTGCTGGTCACAAAGTTCCGGACTTGGTCTGTAGCGTACTAAAACAGATCTCAAACGACATGAATGCCACGGCCAGTCAAGTTTGTTGATCTTGGATGAGTAAAAGGACGTCCATGTTGCAACCAGTTATCAGCTTTTCATTACAATTAGGCGAACAATAATCACTAGAAATAGAGACACTGTATTTTTGGTTTAAAAAAATTTCTCTCTCTATATATATAAAAATATGACGGTCTAATATCAAATTCTTCCCACCACAGACTATTTATAAACCTCTGGGAATTGGATTTGTTTGTACTGCCCAAACTGACAACAACAAAAGCCTAACAACCATGTGTACGCACACACACTCACACAATCGAGATTAAACAAAATTTTCCCATGGCACTCAATCTTAACAAAAATAATCTTAGAGCAAATCATGTGGTGCATTCAGTCCATCAAACCATTCCCCTATTTCCATTTCATGACTATTGTTGTTTTGGAAAGCTCATTTTCCCCATGCACATGTGACTGAAGACACTTCCCGCTCATGTAACCTCCTGGGGGTCCGGCCCTTCTGTCTGTGTGGCTCATTAGCCATTTAGAACAGGGGGTTTATGCCCAGTGCTGTCCCTGCCTCCAGCTTTGTGGGGTAACACCAGGTAAGGCAGCAGTGACCTCACACGATAAGAAAATAACACAATAAATGTGTTGAGTTAGGCTTACCAGCATGTGAAACTCATTGTGCCAATTACTATCGCATGAACACAAGGTTTATGAAAGCAATGCTCAGAATAGGACATCCTTAAAAGCAACACATTTGACAAAACACAGCGTTAGTAGCTATTAGTAAAACTACGCTCTAAATACAAAGACATTAAAAAGATTTAATCCATCCATTTGCTGATAGCAATTTGCCACAATAGGGGGCTACAACCTGGACTGGTGTTCAGCCAGTCACATGGCACAAATACACAAACCACCATTTCAACTCACACCTGTGGACAATTTAAAAACTTCAATGAACCTAACGTGCATGTTTTTGGAATGTGGGAGGGAAGTAGCCAGACAAAACCCAGGGGAGAACATGCAAACGCCACACATGAATTCTGAACCTCAGAAATTTGAGACCGACACACTTTGAACTTGGCCACATTTTGATCCACTCTGAAATATAAGAAACAATGCCTCTGTTCTCATGTTCTTCCTTTCAAGAAATTTTGCAAAAGTATTCACAGAAAAAGTAAAAATCAAGCATGGATTTTTGATCCTTTAATGCTTGTTCCATTAAGGTCTTGTGATCTTAGATGATTTCCTCACATCTCACATGGTGTCATAGTGGTTTGGTGAAATTTAGAGGCGTATTTTTCTTGCAAATAAAATGAAAATGAAAAAGAGGTTGCTAAAAGGCCCAAAAAAATACGACACATGATAAACACAATTTGGGTTTGATACAAGTATGGATGGTGTTTTGGCTGCTCCCAAACTTTATAAAAACCTCTCATGATGCTGTGGGCGTAACATGGCAATGAGAGATATTCTCCTTATCACACTGCTTTGGAACCATTCAAATGATTTTAAGTGCTTTGAAGTTACTCGTGTCTCTCTCTATTACTTTGTTTCAACTGTCAGATCTTAAAGAAGAAAGGCTCCAGCTCCTTCCTTCAACGACTCGAGCGTTGCGGGCCCATCACAGTGGCGGTCCAGCTGAGGGTAACGTGCACCTCATCAGTCACTCATGCAATGCAATAACAAACAAGATGAAGCATTATAATTAGTGCCTTGACTGGGATGTCAAATCTGTGATCGTTGTTTATTTACCATTTTATCATTGAATCCCAAATCCATTTGAATGGGTTACTTTTGCCAAAAAAACACGTCATAGTCCCCAAAATAAGACTGTGATTTGTTATACAGTCCTCGTATTGGGTCAGTACAATCTTTTTTTCTAGGAATAATCTTTTCTTTGCATGCTGGAAAGACAGCCTTTGCGTCATAAAGCCTTAAGACTTTTACTAAAAGTGTAACATGACTATATAAAGCAACAACAATATTAGTTAAGCGAGGGAAGCGCAGTGCCTGCCAGTGATGCAAGTCTGTAGATTGCGCCTCGGAGAAGGGGCGCCTGTGCTTTGAATGAGGCTAGTGTGTTTCCCAATCACAGTGGCCTTGTGGGCGCGTGGTCCAAGAGTCCCTCAGGGGAGGGGTGGGGGTGGGGGGGGGGGTGCTGGAGAGAGTAGGTTGAAGAATGATGCTGTACCACTCTTAAAGCCTTCTCATGAATGAATGAACAATGGACAGCTAGTGCTGCGTGACGCGCATCCTGCGAATCCGGCGAGTACGCACGTATTGGGACATGTGAGGGCTGCCGATGACGCTCGGAGTCGAAGGGGGCGGGAATCGTAAGCTATGCGGAGCGTGAGGTTGACGTTTGGCGAGTGGCGAAGCATGCAGTTGTTTTCATCCAGGGTTAAGTGTGCATGAGTACAGAGGAGTAACACTAAAAAGGAAAGATAGGCCAGAATATGAAGAATGATCTTATTCTTCTCATTTTGCAACATTTTTCTTGTAACACGACATACAAATTTATGGTGTCTTGTAATCTTATGATTTAAATCTCATGACATTACGGCTTTGGTTGTAAAATGTTGACATGTCATATGACATATTTCCTGGAAAATATTTGTAATTTTCCTAATATTATTGTCTCCAAAAGATGACAAAAATAACGTTATTCAAAAACAGTGAACACCAACTATTCAGGGCCCGGCCCGTGAATGGCAAACATCCACGTATAATTGGTGTCCATTATAAATGCATTGAAAAATAAAGAAAAATTGAATCTTCTGCATGGATTCCAGCAAATCAACTTTTTTTTTTTTTTTTTTAACAAAAACTCACTTGACAAAATGGGGATAAACCTCCAATAAGAATTTTCCTCAAAAAATGGGGATTGGCTCCCCCAAAATATAGATACACAGTATATAAAATATTATATATGAATATAATACAAGGTGCCAAACTGTCAGTATGTTGGGGTTCACTGCAATACAGCGTTCACCATTTTTTTTCTAATAGTACTTCCAACCTTACATCTTGAGAAATATTATTTCATATTTAAAATACCAGTATTCATTAAAAAGTTTCTCAAAAAAAAAAAAAGACTCTTCTTGTAGCATTCCACCTAGTTTCCTCCGTTTTTTGTCTTTATTCTCATAAGCCAACGTTTTTCTTGTTATTTTTGTGTTATTAATGTGTTCTGGAAAAATTACAACTTTGTTTTTTTATTATATTGCCCTTTTTCCTCCTGATGTTTGCAACTTATTCTTGTAATGTTACACCTGGATAATTAAAACATGGCAAATTCCACCCGTCCCCTTCATTTTTTTCTCTCGCATTTAAAGGGACTGTGTGTATATTTTTTTATTTGTATTTCTCAATGTTCAATTATTTTAAAACCCCTCTATTAATTTCAATAATATGCAAAATAATATGTTCTATCACATCCAGGCACATTTCTTCTATAAACTTAGGTCTAATAATCGCTAATTATATTACATAGGTTGCACCACACCTTAAAGGATGCTGATATGTTTTGTCGCCATCTTTCTGCTACGGCTATCTGGAGGAGGAGAAATTAGCGAATGTAGTAATTGGCGATAGGCTTGCAAAGTGCGTTCTCTCTGATGCACCATACTGTGCATGCTTCAAAATGGCCGTGCTTCAAGCGTAGGTCGTTGCATTCGACTAAATGGCAAAAAATGCTATACACTGTCTCTTTAAGAAATGTTCTTACCATATTTTGGCTTTTTTTCTTGGATTATTGTTTTAATATCCATCCATATATTTTCCATACCTCATATTCTTAAGGCGTTTCAGCTCACGGTACATAACTGACTTGCATTTGGACTTTTGTGTTAACTGAGGAATGAAAGACTTGAGGGCTTGAAAAGCAAAAAATTACCATTTCAACCACAAAGGACGTCAAAGAACCTCACTTTCTTCTCTACCGTATCAAACAATGAACAGACTTTATGAAACAGAACACAATGTAGGTCATCTTCACAGCACAGCCTTGTCTTGTTGTAATTTTAGTAAAACATCCAGTGGGCACCTTTTGACTCTGCCTGCTTTTCCTCTTCCTCCCTGCAGAACACACTATCAGAGTTGATCAGCAAGTTGCAGGCCTCCACGGCCCACTTTGTGGAGTGCGTGTGCCCCAATGCCAGCGGTCAGCCCGACACCTTCGACAGCGCCCACGTGTCCGCCCAGTTGCGGCACGTCGCCGTGCTTGACATGGTGCACACCATCCGTTATGGCTACCCCGTGCGCCTGTCCTTTCCCGGCTTCCTCAGCAGGTCAGTGTGAGTGTGTTTTTGCGCTTTTAGAAGCAGCAATTTGCGAAACGTGGTGAAAACACAGCATTAATTGAAAAAAATCACAGTAAATCACAATTACAAGAATATTTTTACAGGTGTAAAACACAATTACAAAATACAAGACGTGTCATTATTACAACAAAAAAAAGTTGTCAATGTAGTTTGTCAAGCATTTTTAAAGTTTGACATGAGAAAGGTCGTCATTAACTCATTCACTCCCAGCCATGTTCACTAAAACAATCCCCTTCACTCCCAGCTGTTTTACTGGATTTTGACAGATTTTGCAAGGCCCACAGCATATTGTGTTCTATTGCTATGAAAACATGAAACCTACCAAAAGAAAGATTGAAGTATCTTCTCCTCTCTATTTGCAATATGTTATCCGTAGATGCAGTGCATGTCAGCTAGTGACTTTGGGTAGATATTGAAGTTTAAGTTGTTTAGTCCAGGGTAAACATTTTTCAGTAAGCCTTGTGAATACCCACTTCAAAATTCCTCCCTGATGCACACCGTTCGTTCAGCAATATGCAGGATACAGTATGTTAGCCAGATTACCCATTTTTTACTAGCCTACCCTCCTCTGCTTCTAATTAGCTGGTACCCTCTGCCTTCGCTGATTCGATTGGCGATCTTTAGTCATGCGGACTAATGAGTAGGAAAGTTGAGGAAAATAATCCTTCAAATGGTGTCTTGAACTTTGTCGGCGACCCGGAGTTCTAGCTCAATGGAAGCGCTTTGCGCTCATACACCGGAGACTTACTCATGGTATGAGTTCAATCCCCGTGATGGGCACATGATCTAGTTTTAGAGTAGCTAGGCGGCTGTTATTTGATTTTATAGCAAGTTGAATGGGGACAGAAAGTGTAACATTTGGCCTAAAACTATTTTGAAGTCTAGTCGTGACACTTTTTCGCTATTTTTGTTCATTGTTCACTTAATATTGTTTTACGACATTATTTATACTGTATATTTGTCTCATGATAAATACATTTTGCATTAATTAAGGCATATTGTGTTAACAGTAATAACTACAAACTGCTCCTAATCAAATCATGATTATTGTAAGCAAGTACAAATAACGGATGTCATCTTTCTAAAACAGGACATTTTTCTGGACTAAAAATAAAAAGTGAAAATGAAGTTGCTTTCTATTAAACAGATGATAAATATCTAGGGTGAAATGTTGGATAAATCAGTTCCAAGACATTTAGGCATGTACATGGTAGTTGGTACCATCAGCATTATGAGGAGGCCATTATCCCTTGTAAGGGATCTCTGGACCCAAGAAGTTTGAGAACCTCTGCTGTCGATGATGTCATTTGTTCTAAGGATGACTCGCAGGCGGATAAGCATCAGCATCCCGAAGTCACTGCAACCTTCCTTGTTGTTGTTAGAAGCACATTATGACCTGGAATAGGTTCACTTGAGGAGGATGATGGGAGTCCATTGCAGCTAATGAATGCCACTATCACATCTCTCATGTCAGTGTGACTCGGACGCATTAAGCAGTGAGTTTTGTGCGAGGTCTCCGTGTCCCAGTACTTCAATTTGACGTCATTATTCGTACACCTCTTTTCTTAACTGCATTGCTACTCTCACCACCTTGCCTCAGTGTAATTTTCTTGCTGTGGCAAAATAATTTTTTGCCTGGAAGCTGAATCTCTGACACATCTCTTTGGCATTTTACCCGACATCTCTCCCCGTTCTTCACATTCTTACAACCGGTAGAGGCTTTTTGGCTTTAAGCTTCTTTTTTCCTCTTTTTGGTTCTCTATTCCTCTGTCACTCTCTCTCATCCCCTGTTATTGTCTGGTTTAGAAAGTGAAGGGATTAACATGGACATTCCTGCCACATTATAAAAGAGGACAAAGCTGATCACATGACCCCCCTCACCAAAAAGTTTCCACTACCGCACACTGTAAACATCACATCACATCTCCTGGTCCTGCTTTTACTGAAGTGATGTCAGACTTTCTATTGTGACTGAAATGGAAAATAAAACGGTAGGTAGAAGTCTATTTTAACATTATATGCCGTGTGATAGGGTGAGATGTTGGTAGATGATAGGAAATGGTTTTCTATCACAGCAAGCTAGCTTTTTATAGGGGACATATTACTGAAAAATTACTTTTGAATTGTTTGAGTAGATGTTTTTGGATTTGTGAATCTCAATGGTGAAATGTTTCATTTGGACGTTTGGACATTGTGGAGCTGAGTCATTTCATTTTTGTTTCATGGCGAGTTTTCCATCTATGCTGCCATGATGAAAATTCAAACAGACAAATTTTGGGGGAAAAGTTCACCTCTGAAGGACCCCAGGAAGTAGCAAAGATGGCTGCTTCAAACCACAAAGGAAAACTCCTCGTTTATTTTCATGTATGGGTTTCGAGACGTTTTTGTAGTTCTGCTCATCATAGACATGCCTACCAAATTTCAAGTTTTCAAGTTGCCAAGTGAACCTGTCAGCCAAGCCAGTTTTGGAGGGGTAAACCCAGGACCAAGGCCAAATTGAAATTTTTATGGTGAGCTATTGAGTTTTGGAAAGCCTTTAAAATTTGGCATAAGAATAATAACAATGAAAAATGAAAGCACTTTTGTGCAATTTAGCAGCACCCATCTGTCTGTGGTTTTACATATGGTTCAAATTTGGGGCTGATCGGATAAACTTTCCAAACCAAGTTTGTCTTAATGGACCTTAAAAAAAATGGCCAAAATGGTCACAAAATGGTAGATTTCCTGTCTCCTTTTAGTTATGAGAGTAAGACATTTTTGTACATCGACTGACAATGAACATGCTAAACTTTGAGCAAACTGGTTTAAGGGGCTGAATTTTCCCCAAAATTACAGTTGGAGCTGCTAAGTCAATTTTTTGGGGCCTTATTACCACACAATGAACACACTAACAACGTTTAGTGAGGTGTTGTGTCCGAAAAAGTCCTCAAAGAGGCGGTTTACTTGGCCTAATAATCACAACGGCAAAGAAATTAGGTAATTTCAAGAGGGCCTCCTAATAAAGGCCTCTTCCTGATAAAAAGACTTAGCCATAAAGGATGACTAGTATTCTCTGCGGTTGGAAAAATAAGGACATTTGATAATTCTGTGAGGAATTGTAACACAACAATTCAACTTACGTTTTATGTGGTGTGACTGATATTAAATACTAGGTTATCGCCCATCACTGATCTTCAGATTATCCTTTGTTTATGTTCGTTGTATTCTGTGTGAAAACTTTCTGACCTTTTGTGTGATTTTGCCTAAGACGAGTCTATCCACTCCATGTCATTTATACCCCCCTAATGGGATCAGCCTTGACCAAGAGACCTTACTTACTCTTCCTTCTCAACTCTCCCAAGGGACACTAATTCTTTTTTTTTTTTGTTCTTCTACTGATTTAATCCATTTTTCCATTTGTCTCCCATTTAAGATCAGGTCCTGGCCCTTGACCAAGTCATACGACAGCGCAATAAGTCAACCGTGAATGTTGAGTTTTTCTTTGTTCATGTTAACACAAACCGAATTACACACACGCGCCCATGCGCACGCACACACACACACACACACACACACACACACGCGACTATGCAGGCCGCTTCCCTAAAGTCCTAGAGGCTGTATTAAGGGAATTGCATTAGTGTCCTGGCAACTGCAGATTTATGAGGAAATCTATTTTACCATTGCTTTTATTTGCCTTTTATGATACTCTCTGTTTTTGTGGCCAGATTTATTTCCTGACAGTTGCACGAGGTCAAATACTGTCTGCGTTTTGTGTCGCTCGTGTAAATCCCGGCCCCTCTTTTGTGTGTCTGCATTTCTTCGCAGAGCACTTCAGACAACTCCATCACACAGTGAGTGGGTAGTGACAAGTGGGCCCTCGTTGCCGCTGGCTGGCGGATAGACACGCATTATGTAGCACGTTTAGTTTAGTTGCAGCGCCACCGGGATTTTATGAAACTAAGAGGCTGCAAAAATTGAGCAACAGATGTTACATTTGAATGCGTTGAAAAGTCTTTATTTCTACTACGTGATCTTGCATGGGATCTGTGTGAAATTTTAATTGACTTTTGAGACTGGATTTTAGTTGAACTCCAAATTGTACGATTTTTGCGGCGCTTAATTAAGACCTTATTTTGAATCACCCTCAAGCCCCTTATGTCATGTAAGAGTATGGCGGGACAATCTTTGGTTTTCTTATCCCCATCTTTGGGGTCATAGATTTACATAGTTCCTCTGGGGGTGGGGGGGGGGGGGCAGAGGGCGCTGTCTGCCGAACTGGTATTTCCATACAGGAAGAGGGTTAGCCAGAGTTCAGGCGCAAATCAAGCGCACCCACGCTTGCTCGACGATTGACAACACGAGTGATTTACATTCGCCACCATCTGCTTGTTATATTGGTCTCATTTGATGTATGTATGACATCATCATCTCTGCATCAACAACCACAACAGCACTATGATTATAAAATTGGATGCAACATGGCTGACATATGCACAAAGGTTTTGGCACAAGCCTTTTAATCAATCAATTGATCAATTACGGGTTGGGCTAGATCAAGAACAAGTAGACTTCTAACTTGGTGGGAATACATTGGGGAATTACCCGTTTTCTCTTCCAAAGGCCATAAATGCATGCTTGAAAGATTCTGGCTTTGAAGAATGTGACTGAACCCAATCTAACACCTTTGGGATGAATTTGAACAGAGACGTTGAGCCAGACCTCCTCTCAAGAACTATTTCTCCAGACACACTTGTAAAAAAGTCTTCCCAAAAAGCTGTTATCGGGTAGATGCACTGGTGGTGACCTTGCACAGTTACCAAAGAGCCTTCATTCTTAGGCACCATTGCCAGAAGATATATGTTTCCCAATGTATTCCAAAAGTAAATGTCATTGAAAGGCCCCAGCAGGTTGTCTTGTATTGGGCATTAAAGCTTACGATGAATAAGTTGTGTTGATTCTTGGAGTGAAGTGACTCACTACGAGGCATGGGCCGGTTACTGGTTTGACGGTATACCACTGTTTCAAAACTGCTTAAACTTTCCACCACCGATTATGGCCTGGGTTTAAGACAATTTGATTGGCTGCTGTAGGCAGGATTAGTCTGTCACAGAGCCTTTGAAACAAATGACGAGAGCCGTGTCCTCATTGGGAGCACCATTTTTTTTCTTTCCCGGCTCTCTCCATTTCTTTCTACAAAAAAATGTTTCTACGGTGGGGGCAGTTACACACTCAGTATACACACAGGGGAACAGAGAAGGGGCCACAAAGAGAGACAAGAACGTACTAGTAAGGAATAGTTAAGAAAAATAGTGACAGAAGGAAAAGGAGGTTTACATTTTTTGGACAATAAAAAGGCTGAGTATAGCACAACCTCTCAAACTCAACCACCTCCATTGCCGGAAATTGTGTTGAGTTCAACAAACAGAGTCTTTGCAGTGTATATGTGCACTCTGACAGGGTTTGTGTTTGTAAGTTTTTGTGTGACAGGGTGACTTTAGACTGTATGAACAATGAATGAGGGTTAACCCTACTAGTTTGTGGTAACATTTTTACATCATCCATAAACATCTCGTTTACAGCACTTCTGGAGGTGCATGCATGCCAATGACGTTGTAGATTACAATGTACACAACAACAGTGTGCATGCCTATGTTGCGCTAGCAGATATTTCAATTGTGTTTTTCCACTGGATATTTGTGTTTTGCAGTATTTTTATCTTTCATTCATTGTTTTGTGTCCAATATAAAAATGTGTTTTTGAGAGAGAAAAAATGAAGAAAAGATCTAATAAAATTGCCATTAATGTTATGTAATTTCAAGGAAAACTGCTTTATCTGGATTTATATCATTATCGAGATTTTTTTTTTTTTTTTTTTAGTACTCAGTGCTCAATACAATGCAGCTAAAGCAAGTCAATATATTTTTTATGCCGGATCCTTGAAATGATCCTCAAATACTGATTGCCTGCTCTTGTGTTCGCAAAAATGATTTGCAATTTAGCATCAGCCAAGGACACCTGCTTCTAATTAGGGTTCAAATCAACAAATTCTTTAGTTGGTTTCAAGTCCTAAAATGTGCCCAAAATGTGGCATAGGCATGTCCACCGAAATGTCATGTCACTTGGTGAAACTACTGTATACGTGCATACCTTTTTACCAGGATACACATGCTTTTTTTTTTTTCCCCAGAAAAAAAATGAAATGTTCACTGAAAAGTTAGCTGTTTAAACTTAAAGTAACTGACCTCTCAGGCACTTTTGGTACTCATCCACTCCATACACTTGTGGAATGATAAAATGTCACTACTACAAGAACAACAGCTTGTAAATATGAGCAAATCAAATGTGACCAGTGTTCCAGAACAATTTACAGCCTTCAAAGTTCCACAAAATTTTTCGTAACCCCTACTTGGGTGTGAATGGGTGGCTGAGTGAAGAGGGTTAGCAGCACTCAGCGGGTCCTTATCTTGATGTTGAGTGGATGAACTGGTAACGTGGCCTTTGGAAATCCCACTGATTTACTGGTCTGCATTCCTTTGGGCTGCTTCAAAACAAATGTGTGTTGGGTCACAATCTGTTGTGATTTTCTGGCACCACAATTATGACACATTTGTATAACATAACATCGTCGTTTGTATAACTCATTATCTGTCTCAATCCCAGACAAAAACAGACTCATGTCTTCATAGCCACAGTTGCCCCAGGCAACCCCAACAGGAACAGATGCTGTTTTGCTGGTCTTTGACCCCCCTTCCTGACCTTTGAACCTATTGTTTCTCTCCAGCTAAAGCCTCTTCTTCAAGTTGCGCACTTTCTTCTCTCTGATGTTCTGTGTGCGTCTCAGATACAAAGATCTCGTTGTGCCAATGCTGGGAGACAAGAGGAAATTGTCGGCGGAGGAGAAATGTCGCCGTGTGCTGCAGCAGACCAAACTGCTGGGGTGGCAGGTGTGTGCCTTTTTCTGTCTTTCCGTCGCTAACAAAAGATTTTGCCAAATGACTTAATCCCCGGACCCCCGCCTCCCTGTTTGTCAGAGATTCCTTGGAATCTTCGTCAACACGTTCCAGCTGTCCCGCCTCATCATCATTCTTCCCTCGTAGCTGCTCTCACACACACACACACACACGAACAGAGGACCCCTTGGAACCACCCACCCTGCCTCCACTCGGTCCCGTCTGCCAGACTGCTGTTGTGTCTGAGTGACTGACCTCAAGGGGTCACATCAGCTGCAGCCGCACTCACACACATACACAATGTTGGCTTTTTGGGATGTCCCTTCTACAAGTAGCTGCTGGAGGGATGTCACTCACCCCATCACCCACTTGTGCCCTCCCAAACAAGAGACTTTTTCCGCCCCCTTTTTTTAATGCAGGAATTGAATACTGTGTCAACACTCTACACCCACTCATCTGTCATACACCGTTGCCCTCCCATCGTCTCACAGGTTGCTTGGTCTCTGCAGTGCAATTATACTATATGTTCTTTAGCATCAATGCTTCTTAAACATCATATTTTGTGTTTTTGTGTGTTTTAGATGGGCAGCAGTAAAGTGTTTCTCAAGTACTGGCAAGCAGACCAGCTCAACGACCGCTGCTACCAGCTGCATAAAAAGATCATCACCTGCCAGAAAGGTAAAGAAAGTAGTAGTTGATCGCTCCAATTTTCTTTGTTGGTACCTTTCTACAAAAATGACGGTGTTCGGTTTATGCGGATCCAGCCGTCATGGCATCACCTCAACTGATGCAAGTCTTAAGCCTTTTTCATACTGCACTTGGTTTTTGCGGTGTTCATTGTGGGGCAGGGTACAGGACAGCACAGGGATGAAAGTGGCCTGATGCAATCATGTGCATATTTGGCACTGGTTGCTAAGATACCGAATAGGAAGTAGCCTGGTGAGTAGTTACAACAGTAAGTCCTGGCTTTGCTTATAATAAAGAGGAGAAAGAGGAGACGTGATATAAGTGAAGGATGGGTAGCTAGGCCATATGTCAAGATAAAAACATTCCTATAGTTAAAAAAACATGATCAGGTAGCATAGTAAGTGTGTAGTAAATGTACACTTTGCTGGAAAAGGAAACCCTTCATATAATATATACATTAGAGCTGTCAAACGATTAACATTTTTAAATTAATTAAAAGCACAATGTGCCGTAATCAATCGTGATCAATTGCGATTAATCACATTTTTCTACTTTTGCTTCTACTTTCTTCTTCAAATCTTGTAACAGATATCTAATTAAGTAAAATTTTGGAATTCATGTAAAATCATCCAATAGAAAGTGTATTTAGAATCAAAAACCTTGTTAGGAACAAGCGGTTTAGAAAATGGATGGAGAGACTTTTTTGATCTTTGAATAGAGTACTTCTGCAAAATACAAATGTTAAACATAACGATCAAAATGGACTCAAACTCCTCGCTTACAGTTTTAGTTCTGCTCATGAGTATCACACTCCAGCAGCATAGCTTTACAAGGCCCCGTGGAAGTAACTTGAGCAGGGAATTTTGCTCTGAGATGATACGCCAAAGGCATACAACTAATATGCTATTTGAATTTTGCTCTGCAAAGTGTGCAAATTACTTTAGAGTTCTCCAACAAGCATCAAGCAAGTAAATCAGAAAGTAAAACTACCTATAGTCCATTTTTATTCATCTTCCCGACAGTCACTCCTCCAAATTTGGCTAAACATTGAGTTAACTGAGTTAAAAAAAAAAAACACTTTAATGAATTTAAATTAATCTCCAGATATAACACTTTATTTTGACAGCCCTATTATAAATGTGTGTAATTTTTCCTTTCAGTGGTGCGTGGTTGGCTGGTCCGGCGGCGCGTCCGTCGCCGGCTGGCGTTGCGGCACAAGGACGACGGCAACGTGCAGCGCTTCCTGCAGGGGGCGGAGGACATGGGGCTGCGCACCTACGACCGCCTAGTCATACAGAACGCGTCTGACATCGCGCGGGAGAGCGACCGCCTGCGCTGCCACGGCAACAAAGGCCTCATCCTCGCTGCTGCCCTCAGCAGTAGCCCGCCGCTCGGGGAGAGGCCCGATCCGGTTGGCAAAGAGGAGGAGCAACCGGTTAAAAGGTGGGCTGTGAACTCATGGATATGATGTCTTCAATCCGTGGCTAGAACAATAGATCGATGATCTATTGTTCTAGCTAGCGAGCTAGCTTGCTCGCAACATTTATCTGATAAATTTGGTGTTTCTTGTGGTGTCCCCCATGGGTCAATGCTGGGTCCCCAGCTGTTTAAGTTGTATATAAATGACATATTCCATCTATCTATCTATCTATCTATCTATCTATCTATCTATCTATCTATCTATCTATCTATCTATCTATCTATCTATCTATCTATCTATCCTTCCATCCATCCAAAGTGGTTGCAAAGTACTTCTGCCCACTTCATTCTTTAATGCGGCCCACATTATCAAAAGTGTTTTTGTATTTATTTACCCTACCATGGTTCATTAAGATTTATTTATTTACTTATTTATTTATTTACTTATTCATTTATTTATTTTAGATCATTTTTTATTGAAATAATTGTAAATTGATTGTAAATAATAAATTAAAACCTATTAGGAAAATATTTTACAGTTGCAAATCTAACAAGTCTTTATTTATTAATTAAAAAATACATATTCAATTATGTATTATGACTTTGAAAAAGACTTCTTACAATATACTGCTACAGATTATCACAATTTGTCACGCAGCAAATCCACAGTATCTCTGCTTTTATATACATTATTTAATAACCATGAATACCAGATTACTCTTTGTACAATTGTATAAAAAAAATAATAATAAAAAAAAGCCCCAATGTTTTGTTTAAGCAACGCCTAAAGGCTTTTCTGAAGGTTAATTAAGGCTACATTTACAAATATACACTCAAAAGCCACAACATTAGGTACACCTGCACAATCTCATGCGGTCTGATATGACTTCATCAACATTTATGCAATGTTTTAGATACAAATTCATTATTGAACCAAGATCCCACTGACCTTAAAGTGTCCTTCTGCAAAATGTCCTTGTGCCTGTAACATCTGCTGCCTGGTGCGCACGTACACACACACACACACACACACACACACACACACACACACACACACATTTTTTGGAGAGTGGGTATATCTGTAACTATCAAAGGTTTTTATTTGAGGCCGCAATGCTACCCATGCTCAAATTCAGTGAAACCCAGATAAATTATCTCCACAGGTATTTAAAATTCCTTCCCTCATCATTTACGCACATAGCCTCTCACATGGCCACCCAACTCCCCCGAGCCCCCCTGCATACAATCATAGGACTGACAGATGGTTCACTGAGATTAGCGTAGGAAATATCAAACTGGATATGATCAAATTACTGTAGAGAGATTAGATCTAAAGCATAATCTCTTGTCTCTTGATCCTCCAATTGGCCTCCTTAGCTCATATTTGTGGCGTAACAGTTGATGTGTGACTGTAATGCTGCACAAATAAAAGCCTTTAGCAACGATGCTACAATAAAACGATAGAAAATTGCAATGTTTGTCAAATGCTGCTCTATTGATTCAATTGATGCTACTTGAGTAGTTGTATTTATTTCATGTATGACCATGTGGATGGAATTCATATCATCTGCTGCCGTTTTTTGTTTTTATGATGTGAAAAATCTCCTAATTTATAATCCTATCGTAATCTGAACTATATAGTAATCTAACTATTTATATGATGTGTGTAGGGTTCTAGAAAAAGTTGGAAAAGTCCACGAAGGTGCTGGAAAGGGGGGAAGCCGAGTCATTCGCCACTTTCGATCCAGCTCAGTGCCCGTCCCCCTGGCTATGGATAATACAACGTACTCCACCACCAGCCCGGCCGTCAAACCATTGCTGCAGCAAGTCGCTCACACCAGCGTGGACAATACCACTTCCTCACCTCGGAAGCAACCTCCCCCAAAACCAAAAAGGGACCCCAACACGCGCCTAAGCGCGTCGTACGAGGTGGTTAGTGCCGGCTTGGTGATGGCGGTCAAAGAGAGCCCCACTCCAGAAGGCTACGCTTCACCAGCTGGGAGTCCCCCTAAATCCCAGCTGTCCCCGACAGACCCTGCAGGTACATGCACTTGTTTTTAGAAGACATGACAGATGGTTGCTAGAGCTTTGTTCTTTCCACTAACATTCAAAACTCAAAAAATGAAAAAATTATTGGTTAGTTTCTTTTATTTGATTTTTCTCTAACACATTTTTGTAGATCAATGTTAGGCTCAGATCCAAAAGACACAATTTAAAAATGTGCCAAATTAGATTTTAATATTTAATTGGTCGTATTTACATGATCCATAAATTTGCTAATGAGCATTAGCAAAGATATCGTAGCTTGTTACCTGCCACAGTCAGTCAAGATCGTGACCACGATCCTGATGTATCAGCTGTTTTATACCAAGAACAAATTTGGACTATAAGTCACACTTTTTTTTTCTAAGTTCTGAGTGGTCCTGTGCAGAGGTGGGATAGAATAGCGAAAATTTTTACTCAAGTAAGAGTAGCGTTACTTCAAAATAATATTACTCAAGTAAAAGTAAAAAGTATTCGCTCAAAAGGATACTCGAGTACTGAGTAACTGCTTGAACATGAAGTCTGATTTAATTTAAAAAACAATGTCTTCAGACATACAAAATACAAATGCTAGCTTCTTCAAATCATAAAACAAAAAAAAACTTTTGAGCTCAAATAACACTGCAAGCAGACACGTTAGCCCAAGTGTTCGAAAAAATTTGTTTTAGCCCTCAGTGGGACACACACATTGTTATGACTCATGTTTGTCGTTGTTTGTTTATTGAACATAAGACCACAGGTCATAAACCTAGAACAAAACAGATAAAAATAATATCACAACGATATAATGCTAATATTACATGTATCATTATACAAATACATGTACTGTATGTTGTTTATTGTCTAAATGTATGATCTATGTTGTTTCATTTGATTTCAAATAACATCTTTTTTTATTACAACACAGGAATGTGTCCTCGCCACAGAAATGCTCCCACACAGTGTGTCAAGCAAAGCACTTACGTAAAAATGGGGTAAATCGAATGCATGAATGGTGCAGCGGGTAACGACTCTAATGTAGCCCAATGTAGCGAAGTAAGAGTAGCGTTTCTTCTTCACACATCTACTCAAGTAAAAGTAAAAAGTATTGTGTGGTAAAACTACTCTTAGAAGTACATTTTTTTCACACAAAAAAGTAAATGTAGCAGAGTAAACTTAGCTCATTACTACCCACCTCTGGTCCTGTGACTTGTATTCAGTTGTGATTTTTAGATATTATATATACAATGAATATAACAGAGGCCCCGTTAGTATGAAGGGATTACTATGATTAAAAAACAACAATAATCACACAACGTACCATCACAAAAGCCAAAAGTCGACTACTGAGTGCACCAGCACAGATAGACCAAGCAAAATAGCATGATTACCTGCAGCCAATGATGGCCAAGTGGGGCATGTCATCACTTATCATTCGAGCCGGGTGTGTTTCTTGACCTCTGCTGAACCCCTGACATTGACTCACCAAACCCCTGGGATTTGATCGAACCCAGGTTAAGAACCACTGGGTTAGAAAAATGAAAATAACTTTATAAAAGTCTACTAATCCACATGTTCCGTGTGAGTCAGTAGATCGCTGATGGATCAGGTTCATGTTCTGACTAATGCTTCTTACCAATCTTTTGAGTCATTTAAATGGTTAAATCAAATTAAGTACTTAAAAAAAAAATCTGAGCCTAAAATTGACGTGAGAAAAGTCAGTTTTTTCATGTTTTAATTTTTCGACTTTTGATTGCTGATGGATAGTTGATTGATGGTGACCATTATTTGAACTTTCTCAATGTTTCCTCAGGGTCCAAGCCCCGCCCCCACAGTGATGACTACACCACCATGAGGAAGGTGCCCCCGCCCAAACCCAAGCGCAGTCCCAACACCAAGCTGACGGGCTCGTACGAGGAGATCAACGCCGTGGCGCCCCTCCTCCACCAGTTGCGCCCCGCTGATGTCAAGATAGCGTTGCTATCGCGCGCCGGCGGCATGATGCAGAAAGCGGCCTCTCTGGATGCGCCGCAGGGCTTAGGGCTCAGTCTCTACCAGGGCCAGGACGAAGAGGACATCTACATTGAGATGCTTGGCTCTCAGCCTCGTTCTCAAAGCCTGCAGGAGCCACCCGACAGCCCGGAAGAGGCGGAGTCAGAAGCGGTTTACGAGGAAATGACCTTTTTCCCTCCTGATGATGCTGCGCTTCCGCCCGCCGCTGCAACCAAACCAACCAAGCTGGAGGTTCTCAGCTTGGGCCTTGTTACATCCAGCATGTGTCGCCCTCAGAATGAGGAGAGTAAGCGAGTGACGCCAGCTTTGGACATCGCTCATCCGCACAGCGCCACGATCGCTGGCCCTCCCAGGAGTCAGCATGGAAAAGATGGCAGCTGTGACATACCGGCCCCTTTTCCCAACTTACTCCCGCATCGGCCACCTCTCCTGGTGTTCCCGCCGTCTCCCGTCACTTGCTCCCCAGCTTCAGACGAGTCACCTCTCACTCCTTTAGAGGTCAAGAAGCTGCCAGTGTTTGAGACCAATCTCAACTACACTGCAGGTCCAGATAGCCCGCTGTCACCTCAATATGTACGCCAGAGGGCCGACTCCTCCCCGAGTCTCACCGTCCTCATGCCGGAGAAAAAGGCTACCCCTCCGCTAACCCCGCCACTTCCGCTTTCTACCACAAGTGGCCCACCTCCTCCATACAGACCACCTTCCCACTTCCCCTTTCCACCTGAGACCAACTTCCTTGCGCTGACACGGACCGCTTCTGTCACCGGGACCCAGTCAGACTCCTCCAAGGCCCAAGTGTCACAGAGACCAAATGTGGAGCCACTGGGGAAGCCACCCCCTTACTCCCCAGGGAAGATGTCTCGCCCGGAACCTCGAAGAGCTCACTCCTGCTCATCCTCGCCCCTGTTGTTCAACCCGGCCAATGGAAGACCCCTTACCAGTCCTCTGGATGAGCTCAACACCTTGTTCAGCACCGGACGCAGCCTGCTGAGGAAGTCCTCAACAGGACGCAAGATGCGAGACGGAGGTTCGTCACTCCCACACGTTTTAAAGATACACTGGAACCTCTGACCTCATTTTACATGGCAAATGTCTAGGATACTTGCTTTCAATTTGGATGAATTCCCTAGTAGTAGTTAGTCAAACTACAAAGCCTGGAATTCACCCAAAAAGGCTGCTTGAAACCAAAATAGCTGGATGTTAGAATAGGTATGTTGGTGAAATTCATGTCGCCAGAAACTTCCAGGGTACACTACTGAGTGAGTTTTAGTGAGTCATATTTAGGACCCCTAAATATATTTTTACCATGATACCTTTGGGTTTGCAAAAAGTGGTGAGAATTCGGGCATTTTCAGGCCTCCAAAAAGGCGATAAAAAAAAAAAAACAACAACAACAGCGATTGCAATAAGGGCTTCACACCGCCTGCTGGTTGGGCCCAAATAATAAACAAAACCCTCGTAAAACATTTTTTAATGCTACACACAATGATTCAAGTGATATTTTAGCATTCCTAATGGCATACAAGTCACATACAAGTCACATACAAATCACATCAAATCAATCAATTACCTTTAACAATGAAGACATACTGATTTTTATTGCAGATGCTCGTCACAAATCAAAATTTTCAACATTCATGTCTTAGAAATTGAAAAAGAATTTGACCAAATAAAACAAAGAGGTGGGCATTCCATCAATATTGACGGAAGGTCCCTCAATCTATCAGTGATGTATGCCCGTATTTTTAACGATTAATGAATGTCGGGAAACTTTGACGGACTAAACATTGAGGGTTTTTGTCCGTCAATGTAATCATCAATAATTCCCAATGGACCTTCTCAGTCCGTCAATGACGGACGTCCGTTTCGTTGACAAGTGATGGATACACTGACGGATGTCCACTTTGCTGACATACCGCAGAGTACTTCCATTTCTTTCCTGAGACTGCGGCTAAGCCACTCATTTTCTAAGTAAATATAGACTTATCAGAATTGCTAACTTCCTCACACACTGTTCTCCAAGCCTTCTCTCTTCTGGTTCTGTCCCAATACTGATAGCGGGCCGTAGTGTAGAGCTCAGGTGACTATAGGCTGCAATGATGTTTTCCTCATGTTAC
Organism: Vanacampus margaritifer; assembly: GCF_051991255.1. Lineage (NCBI taxonomy): Eukaryota > Metazoa > Chordata > Actinopteri > Syngnathiformes > Syngnathidae > Vanacampus > Vanacampus margaritifer. The sequence goes on from NC_135442.1 coordinate 13,284,058, forward strand.
AAATTCCTCATTATTGCTACGTTTATACAAGCATTAGTTAAGTGCTCAGTTTGTAAATTTTTCACCAGGCACGTTGTTAGACAGCTAAGGGGTCCTTCAGTGCGCCATTTTACGTGAAGTAGGTTTAGTGAATAGCTAAGGGGTCCTAAAAAGTACAAAAGTATTGAGTCTGTTGGCTGTGTTCGCCTTATTTATGGCAGTTACGACTATATGTGACGCCATTAGTGAGGAAAACAATAGTAACAAAAAATGTCAAGCAGAAAAAAGTTGTGACAATATGTAATTTAGCATGACGGAAGTGTGATCAAAATAACGTTGATGGATTGACGATTACAGTTTGATTCGGCTTGAAATATTGACGGATTGTAGATGATGGAAGACTGTTGATGATTGCCCAATGACAGAAGCTCAAAATACGTTAAAAAGAACAATGGAGTCTTACTGTTTTCAATGTGCATCAATAATATTCTTCTACAAAAAAAATGAAGACGGTGGCATTGTATGACTTTACAATATTTTCCAATAATTAAGGCCCAGTGACATAATGTGTTTTTACTGGAAGAGCACCCCCAACCCCACCCGAGACAATGCTGACTTGTACATTGATCGACTTCAGAGGTTCCACTTGTATTTATAACACATAAAACAAGACCATTAAGCGCCTCTCATCATTTTTCATTGTTTGTCGTGTCTGCACCGTCTGCACACAGTGAACCCATGGGCCAAATGTACATTAGTGTGCAGGTGATGTGAAGTCAACCTTCTGCTTTATTGTACCCTTCACAATGTCCCACTCAGTGCGTGTCCATTTTGTTGTAACAAGTTCATGATCCAAGTCTGGAATTGATTTATTGGGTGTTGGGTGATTACCTTCTGCACTGTAGCGTCTATAAGTAATAGTCCTCTGTTTTTCATTGTAGGTTTTTCATTTCTCAAAAAATCTTCTTTTTTTTTATATCGAGAGGCGTTCTAGAAAACCACCTTCTTTGGCACATTTGAGCGAGTCCATTTGTTCCAGAATACAGCTTCAGCGTTCTTTGGCGACTGCAGGTGTATCATGATAGCTAATGAGCTAGCGGGATTATCTTGCCAGGCGGCGTTTTATAATGCAAGTAGTAATTTAGAGCGTGGAGACCCGGGGATGCTGATGCAAAGACTGACCTTTATGCAAAACATATTTCCCCACATATAATCATTGTCACAATGTGTTCCTCACAGATTTGCCACGCCCCCTAAAACGTGACCCCTTCCTATAGGAAAAACAAACAAGATCCACATACATGCAGCGAGCACGGATAATGAGCGGCAGCCATCACTGACCTTGTTGTCTACGCTGCCAGCTGTGGCACATTTTGTCTTGTGCAGTGTACATTATTATTTGAGTGATTTGTGACCGTGTCCATGCCTAGTTGAGCTTGTGGTGTCGTTCGTGGATCATCGCGGTTAGTCTTATCACCACATCACTTAGTGTTTGAATTTTTTCTCTGGGAAGCTCACGCGCTTCACATGGATGTTCTTGGAAAGTCATGTTTGTGTAAAATGGCATAGACAGGCTATTATTGAAAAACTGTAAATGTGAACAGAGACATGGCCTATAGTGAAAACTAATTAGATGGGGCAAACAGTCCAATAAAAAGTCAATAAAGTGAGGAGAGTAAGACTGTAATTACTGAAGCCCACTGGGCCATTTACTCTACACTGTTTTAAAATGAAAATGGACAAAAATATAAAAAACAACAAGGATTTATCTGTTCCTCTGTTGTCGCATAAGACCACAGCCTTCTACAGCCTGAAAACATCAGCATTTGGTCCCAAAGTGCAAGTAACTGAAAGCAATGAAAAGTGACATATTTAGTGTACAGTATGTGTATAAAGTCTTCACAACAAAAAACAACAACCCTGTGGTACAGGATTCACAGGAATGTTGGAGCAGTTTTTATTTGAAGGGGGTCAGAAAAACCCTATGAGGAAAGGCACCCAGGAGGAGCTCATCCACACTGAGAGGGATGACTACCAACCACCACAGGGAGCAATGTCATCCCAGAGATCCCCGGCCCAGATTGACCGCGGCCCGCCCCACTCAAAGTGAAGCGCGCCACAGCCCCCCCCCCCAGGGCCAAGGGGCCCCCGGGACGACCGCCCACTCGCAGGAAAAGACCAGCCATCCCTCCCAGTGCAGAGGCTCCCCCATAAGGAAACACTGGAGCTAAAAACTTAGTAATGGACTAGGACTACATCTAGATTCTAGAGTGTCACAACTTGCCTTCAAATTCAGGTTATGTTGCCAACGTAAGAACAGAACTTCATTGTAAACCCAGGACTTTATGCATTGCTTCTCCAACAAAGTGTGGTAGTGTTTGTTTTAAATTCTAACTCACACAAGTAACTTGCCTTTGACGGAAAGTCAAAAGTAACACTTAAAGTCTTCAGTACACAACACTAGTCAGGTTTGCATCCAATTATTTCAAATGTTTTAAGTGAATTTACGTAAAATGCGCAAAACGGACATGCGACTTATGTTTCCATCTGTTCTTCTTTTGCGAATATTGAGAGGTGACTCCGCCGCTGTAAGTGGCGGTATACACCATAGAGATGTGATCTACCAGTAATTTAAAAGAAGACCAGGAAGTGACTGCACCGTGAGATGACGTATCTGAGTTTTCTTTTGTAATCCTTGATCAACCGTAACGATTCTTTGCTGTTTTCCATCTAAAATAGCATTAATATTCGCTTCTTGAATTTAATTAATGAATTCCAAAAAGATTTATGTTTCGTCGTCCCCCCAAACATACCTTACTTTGTCGTCCGACATTGCTTTGGGACTACAAACGTACGTGTGACGTAATATCCGGTCAAAACGTGTGACGTGTTTCCGTTCTTGCCAGCGGTTATTCGCAAAACCTTCTTCCAAAACCAAAATTTACATTTTCCTTTTTACGATACGCTTCCAAATCCACCCCCTCTAAGCGTAAAAATTTTTTTTGCAAATTTTGGGCCATTTAGTTTTAGTTTTGCATTTCTTGAAAATTTAAATGAAAATGTGTGGATGGTAACCCAACTACTGACCGACTGAGACACACGACTTATTTACCCAATTTGTTGAGGCAATTCCTGTTTGTGTGTCTTCAAATGTATTGTTGACTTTAAGAAATTATCAAGCTGATGATGTTTCTGTCTGTCAACCTAGATTGCTATCTGCAAAGCCATTTTAGTTGGAGAATCAGAGATCATTTGACATCATAAATATTGAAGAGGTTTTCTATATTTTTTTTTACAATTGTTGGTATGACAATTTTCTGAGCAGATTGGGAAGGAAAAAAATCACACAGGATAATCACTTAGGATCATCCTTTACAGACATTGGATTGGTTCTTTGCTGAATTTGCAAGCAGGGTTTCCCCCAGTGCTTTATAAGCCCGGCGGCCTGCCATGCTTTTGTTGCCCCCATCCCAAAATGAATAGTAAGCGCGCACTCCCTGCGTCCGCCATTGACAAACGACGAATAGGTTTCGGCACATGTTGTTCGTCGTCCACACCACCACAGCGTTGACGAAGTCGAATTTTGTTCTCAGTCCCTGACCACCAGGCTTAGCAAGTTTTCTGTGCATACTGTACCTCACTTAGCAACACCCAGCCATCAGACTTTGGCAAAATATTGGACATCCTCTGATAGAGTTCGAATCAATCTCCGTTCACACAGCTTTAGAAAGCACTCCAGCCAAGGGAAAAAACTGTCCTCTCATGCATGTTTTCATCCGAGTGGCTGTTTCCTGGAGGAGTATTAGTTGTGGCGGGGTTAATAATACATGAGCAGCGGAATGATGAGGATGCCTATCAAATATTTAACAGCTCACTCATGTTCTACAGAAGCCAGTTTGATGGGCCAAAAGCGGCGCTCCGGGAGACCCTCAACAGTTATCTAAGAGATCCTAGAACTTGCATTCAAATGTAAATGCGAGACACCGTTGCCGTCACAGGGCTCGTGTCTTTGCTTACCCGAGGGTCGCCACTGTCACGTTGCCATAACGAGTTCAGGGGGCAAGAGTCTGAAGGCCTTATAAGAGTCGGAATGGGCGCGCTAGCACATTGGCCTGACGTGACGTGACGCTCCTGGCTGTTTTCACGGGTGAGCACGCGCTCCTACGCAGGCACAGTGCTGGCGTGATGGAAACTGGGTTTGTGACAGGGGAAGCTGGCACTTCAGGGGGCGGGTGGTGGGGATCACAACCTTGCTGTTATTTTGAGTAGGCCAAGCAAAGCGGCCCACTTAGATCTGAGAGCGGCGGGATGCCAACGGGCTTAACAGGATGCTCCACTTCCGTTCCCTCTCGGCCGTTAAGCGGCTCAGTGTGATACCTGATGCTGGGGGCGGGGCCAGAGGTTACAGTCGCTATCCCAGACATCTCTGTGAGGAGCAGCTGCCTTCTTCATCCTCGGGGAATGAGCAAACTACCGGAATGCCAGTGGGAGAGGGCAGGTGGTCTTGGCAGGCTGCAGGAAATCACTGTCATAAGACTCCCCTCTGTCTCGACCCCCGCCCCTTCGCCTCGGCGGCTGCATTCCATGCCAGGGATTGAACACAACACCAGCTCTTCGTCATTGTCATATCTTTGCGATTCTGACATGACTCATCTCTTCTCACGTACAAAGCCGCCTCGCTTGCTCTACCTGCGTCGCCCGCTAACACGTGGCGGCCCATTGGGAACACGAGTTGAGGGTGGTGTGTTTATATTTAGGTGTGCTGCCTGCAACCAAGCCCGGATGGATGGATGGATGAATGGATGGATGAACTGGAGGTGGAGGGGGAGAAACGCATTCCCGGAATGGGACGGCAGTTGACGACTTCACACTCACGCTGGTCTGCAAATATGAAGTCGCAGACAATTACTCATTCAGCGTGAAAGCATGTGAGCCCAGAGGACAGGCTTCCAGGTCATACGGAGTCACCTTCCTACAGGCCACATGCAGCTGAATGAATAGCAAATACTGCACAGCACAATGAAAGAGCACACAGACGTAATCAGGGCATGGGGCAGACAACGCCACCAAATTTATAGATACCCAGCTGCTGCTCATTTGTCAGTGTTGGACAATCAAGTATCATGACATTTCAGGGTTACCACGGGTCATTAAGAAGCATTAACAGTCATTAAATGGAATTAGCTTAAAAAAAAAAATAATAATAATAATTAAGGCCTTAGATGGCAATAAGAAGGATTTAAGACGATGTTGAGTGGCAGTAAAAATTACAATTGTTGTTTATGCTTTAGTTTACGTACAACTTTGTGCAAATTAGTCATTATAACACAATTTAGCAATAAATACAATTTAAAAATATATATATATGTATTTGTGGGGAATAACTAATTTAAAATGAATGGCCTGGAGTCTACGAATTGCATCATGTTCCAAATACAAATTGCTCTGCATTCGAAAAGAAAAATGTGCCGTTCCTGTCATAAACGTCCAACATGAAACACTAATGCCATATAGTGGCGGAAAAATTACTTCAATACAAAACTGTGACTCAGTGTTTCACACTCCTTTTAACTATAACTTTATGAATTACTATAAAATTACTGTATCAATGAACTAAAAATACATCTACATTTGCATTTGTCCGCTTTTATGTTAACAAGAATATGAAAAACTTGAAAAAGATATTCCATTGTACATTTAGAATAGAAATAACATGATTAAATTAACAATTAAATATTTTAATTGAATGACAGCGGTACGTGGCCATTAAATTGGTTTTAAGTTGCATTCCAAACGCATTAAAAAGCATTAGATTAGATTTGATGATACCTGCAGAAACCCTGTATTTATTCATCCATCCATTTTCTATGGCGCTTGCTGCTATTAGGGCCATGTGTGAAATGGTACCTACCTCAGATGACTTGAACAGAGTCAGAGAGGCAAGATACCCTGGACTCGTTGCCAGCCATTTTATAGGGCACATATAGAAGTGACGCTTAGCCTGGCGGCCTGCCAGGCTTATAAAGCACTGGAGGAAACGCTGCACTCCTACGGATACAGTGTTCAATTATTTAACCTAGCGTGGATTTCTAGGAATGCAAGATCAGGTATGAGTACCCTGAGAAAATGATGCAAAACCACACAAGATGGCCCGAGCCACATTTTAAATCTCTCAAAACTGCAAAGCAGACATTCATACCACAAGGTCCACCGTGCATTCTAGTAGGATGTATTCATTCATTGTTAGCGGAAATTAAGCAACCCCTTAGCCCTTTTTGTAACCTTACACTAATGGAACTCTTCCACGGTTACGACAGGATGCTATTTCTAGTACTGGGTTCAATACCATATGGATGACGTAAACCACTGTTGTCAAGCAGATGCCCGTTATAGCATCATTGTAACACTTAAGGATACACAACCAGAAACGACACGTAAACACACTTGCTAATGTTATCCTGCCATGTTGTAGCTCCTTCATGAGCCTTTACTATTTTCGTGTAATCCTGCTACATAACAAACGACAATACATGGCAGAGCTAATCAATCTGCTTAACTCCACAAAAACAAATCCGGATCTTTACGTGAGTGTGTTTTTCCCAGGTTTCAACTCCAACATCAATTTACCTGGCCGGGAAGAGTGTGGCTCCGCCCCGTCCTCGCCGTCGCTGCAGCTACAGGACAAGAACGCCAACAATCATTCTGTTCACTCGTCAAGCCACGCCCCCATTGAGAACGGCAACCAGGTCTCCAATGGTAGGCGGACTTTTTGGCATTGTTTCCTTTCAACCTAATTTGACTACAGTACTTACCTCTGCCTAATTTGCCTAAACTGATCATTTTCAAAGATGCGCTATAAATAATCAAATCATTATACACCGATTACAGCTGTCAATGATAATGATGTTTTGCTGAAATTATGTAAGACGCTTATTTAATTATGTGTTCAGGTTCACTAGAGGACGAGAGTCACGTCAAGTCAAACATATCCACATCCTCTCTGCACAGGCACATGGATAGCCACCATACGCAGGTAACACACACACTCACATAAACTTGTCGTATGTGTTTGCAGTAAAAGTGCAGTCCTTTAATAGCATTTACAAGATATGGTTGTTGCCTTCTGTTGTGACCATGTGCCTTATTTAGGCTACTCACGAGAATTTAGAGTTTACGCCGCAAATACACTGACCGGATTATTTCAGTGCATTTGGATTTAAGTGCTAAAATGAGGCTAGAATTGAACTGGTAGTGAAAATTATATAACAGAACAAAGTCACAAATTTAAATGCATGCAACGCCGATTATATGTCTTTCAGGTGCTGCTGATTTGGTTAACAACAGATTAACTTGCAAGTACAAAAGTATTTAGAATCAATTTGACTATGTAGCGTGGGACCAAATAGCCTCAGTTTGAGAGTAGGCTAAGATTTACACTAGGAAGAGAGTAAAATAAAATAAAAAAATTGGGAGGAAAAAACTCAAGGGTTGAAGAACCAACTCTCAACCTTCAGCTTGGGAGATTGCCACACTACCACCTGAGCTATGCCCCTCCTACTGTTTGCAAACCAAAGGCATGGTGTTTGGTCTCTTGGAGTTACAAAGATTCCAGCTGACACGAGCGATATACTAAAGCACAGCAGGAGCTGCGTGGCTCAGGGAATAGATCAGCTGCCTCCCAAACTGAAGGTCATGAGTTCGTTCCTCAACCCTTTAGTCACTTATATTTATTTATTTTTCAATTCTTTATTTTACTCTCTTCCAAGTGTAAATATGACTCTAAAACTGAGTCTATTTGGTCCCGCTCTAAATAAAGTCAAATTTACTGTGTATCCTTGTATGAACAATAGTAGTTAGGAACTGAAATAATAACAAGTTTGCAAACAACAAGCACTTTTTAAGTTCAAAAGTAGGAAGGTTTTTTTTGCAGCTGTTTTTGTTTTTGTTTACGTTTTGAGGAAAGTGGCCTCCCTGGGGCAACATATGCCACCCGTGACGTGCGAGCTTTCCCTGCCTCCGCATTAAGGTGTTTGGTTGCAGGATTGAGTTTAAAGCACACACACACACACTGACACACAGCCGCGTTATGTGGGGTTGCTAGCATACCGATAACTAAAAGAACTATTTGAAAGCTGGGACCTGCCACAGAATCATACATAGACTTAAATGTATAAAGTATTGCTTTCATAACAGAAACCACCATTTTTATCAGATTGCCTACAAACTTGCAGGCCTCCCAGCTGCTCTTTTTTTTTTGTGGTCGTTAACCTTGACCACCTGGGGGAGTGCCTAAGTTCAAAGTTCAACAGTAACAAGATGAAAAATCAATGTGCGACATACGCCGTGGAGTCACACTTCCTATTAAAGACCATGATGAGCCCTTTCGAGATCTATGATTATTTTGTCAATATGACCTCATATGTTTATTCAATGACTACAAGACTATCATTTTATCCTTTATCTTCCAGAGGGGCCATCTCAATTTTTCTCCATTTGGAGCTGGGGCCGCCCTCTAGTTGATGAGGGTGTTGGGGGAGGGGGAGCAGGGATCGGGGTCTTACTGGAAGCCGCAGTCCGCATGTAGGGATGTGGTGAGTCCATCCGGAAATGCATTTTGTAATGATGCTTCCATCGAATCCATTGTGAGTTCATCAAAGTGCTGATGGGAATCCCATCTTCGGTTTTGAATTTTTTTTTTTTTGTGGAAGTCATTCGCCAAAGATCATCAATCATCCCAGTTTATTTATTTTTTGGCTTTTGTGGGGGGGTCACATCATGCTTTTTTTGCGTTGAAATTCTTCTGGAAACAGATGCCTTCTTAAAAGTTAACATCTGATTCCAGAATAAATTCTTATCTATATCTTACACTTGTTTTCAATCACGCATTTGTCTTCAGCTTCTTGGAAGATACAGTATGTGTCATCTAAATTTGTGCATGCTTCCTCCAAAATCTGTTAAGCAATAACTTTCAACTGAGGAGGGCAGTCATAGGAGGCTATCCTGTTGTTTTTTTGCGTGTGTGAAGACTAAAAAGCTCTTATCTAAGAAACGCTCGTCTCCTGGAATCCATTTCATGATGCGGCCTTCATCATTACCCTATGGTGACCCGTGTTTGATTGCCCCCCTCTGTTTAAACAGGAGAATCCCTCTGTTGCAGAAAGTCCACAAAGTTCTTGTTTTCCTAATGTGGAGTGGAAGAACTTGACCGCACTGCGCACAGTCTGACCTCGACTTTTCGGGTTAAACAGGGACACGAACTTCCAGGCATGCCGGCTTTATCAAACGCTCTCTCGCTCTCGTACGGGACTTTAGGTAGAGCAGTAATCCTTGCTGAAGCTACAGCACCAGCCAAAAATTTGGACCGGGCCTATGAGAGAAGGTTGAAAAAAATTGGGGGCGAGATCCCAGTAAAAGGAATCACATTACGTATGAGGTTGTAGAATTATATTTTGCACACGTTTATATCCTCAACATGCGTTTATACAAACATTTATACTTAATTTATATCCATCTGACTGTAGGATAGCCATTAGCCAAAGTATTGCAATTTCATGGTTTCACTGTATTGCAATTACAGTTTTAAAATGTATTCATTTGAAAACTTAAGGTAAATATTTTTTTTTCAATATCTTAAAATTATTTTTAAAATAGACCAAAAACAATTACAAAATGCAGAGGTGGGCGCGTCAATGAGTTTTGAGCATCCGTTATTCGGCAATCGTCAATAGTTGGGACACACTTCCGTCATCGTCAATCCGTCAATATTTCAAGCCGAACCGTCAATCCATCATTCGTCGATTGCGCAGCAAAATCAGCGTCTGTCAATGTTTCCATCAATCGAAGCGGGCATCTGTTAATGTTGGGTCAATCGTGATTCGTCAAGTTTGTCACCAAAATGGGACGTCCTGCATTGATGGATTTCCGAATTTATTGACGTCTATGCTAAATTAGTCAATTGTCAACAAAATGGCCGTCTGTCGTTGACGGATTGACGGACTTTCCATCAATATTGACGGAATGCCCACCTCTGACAAAATGTTGTACAACGTTAGCGCAAATTTGATGCTAGTTAGCTAAGTGGTTTGTTAGCTGCCTTGGTAGCGAGTCAAAAGTATTTATGTTAGTAAACATAGACATAAACTAGCTCTTTTCAAGTCTGCGTTCAAGTGTAACAGTTAGTGTTATCATCAAGTATTATAATTATATTGTACGACTGTTTCATTATATTTGTGGATGTAGTTTTCAGTGATGTAGGCTATTGTACAACTGTAGTATAAAGGCCATAAAACAGTAGCGGAATTGCTAAATTCAGCTCCTGTATTTGATTGTGCAGGTAAACTGAATTTTCACCCAAGTTTCCAAGTCAATTATGTTAAAATAGGCTAGTGACTCACTAGTTGTAATGTGATGTCATCTATAAAATAGAACCTCAATGTCCTCTTCTGGCGTGGATCAGCCATGCTCAGTCCTGTTTCGGGAATTACTGACAAAGGCAGATTGGAATTCCCGTCGCTGATTGATTTACCTGCTTACCCACTGGCAGATGACTGATGTGTTCTGTGCGCGTGCATTGTGGAGGAACACTAGATGGTCCCTGCTGAACGACACCAACTGTAATACACATGATCCCTTTCGAGGAGTCGATGTAAATGAGCTGCGACCAGAGCTGTCAATCAAAGGGGGAATTTCCCAGGCTGCTTCACGCTGGCGTCGCTCATCTCGGCAGAGATGGATTCATCTCCATCTTCTTTCCAATACAACTGAATAGCCATGTCCTAATTTTCCCGTACCGTCGGTCTCTAATGGCTGCCTGATTAGAGTATGACACGTGCTCAATCTTTTTGCTCCATTTATTTGATTTTGTCTCCTGGTGAAGAACCCCCATCTGCTTGTCATCCACACTGCGCTTTGCTGCCAAACTCCAAATCATCATTTCATCATTTAAGGTCGGGGAAGTATTTACAGTGGAACCTCTAAATTCATACAAATCTGTTCAGCAGGGGCGGACTGGATCATCGGGAATTTCGGGAGTTTGCCCAACGGTCCATTTTTGCCACTGTTGATAAAAATTTATGATCGCATGTCAGAATTCCTTTTTTTTTCCTTTTGTCTTTTTTTTTCTTTTTTTTCTTTGTTTCTCGCTTTTTTTTTTTTTTTTTTAGAAAAAGAAGAGAAAAAAAGGAAAAAAAAGCTGTCCGGTTTTAGAGGTTCCGCTGTATTCATCCGCTCAGCGGAAATGTGACCCAATCTGGTCTTCTGTCCTAACGCAGGCATTCCAGAGGCTCCGTCTTTCCAACGGGGACGCGGGCAGCACGCTGCGAGAGCTCCTGCGATGGCGGCAGGCGCAGAGCGAGGGCCGGGCCAATTACAAGCACCGTCCACCGCCTCAGTCTCCGCCCCTGCCGCCCGCGCTGCTCTGGTCCAGCAGGAAGAATTCGCCGTGATCAGGACATGGAGTGGCTGCAGAGGACGACGCCCCCAACCCTGCCAATTACGAAGCACTTTGTGACTCTAAAAAAATTGCGTGGAAAGCAGACAGCATTAAGATTCCCAGGGACAACATGTATAGTCATATTTATTTTCCAAAGGTGGCATGGTTGGAGTTCGAGGGTCAAAGGTTGCGTCCGTCCTCCCAAACCAGGTGCTGCTGATCATACTTGATGAGCTTTCCAGCGACTTTTCAAGTTTACACGTCGACCAACGCCTTTCAACGCAATCCAGGTTTTCAGAGATCTCTCCGAGTAGCCCCACAAAACAACAACGGATCGAGGCTCACCTCCCGTAAACTCCAAAGGTGCATTTCTCTTCGCCGCCAGCCTTTGAGGAAAACCTCTGGACGAATGCGTTCCACCGAAATATGTTATTGCTTCATTTGTCAGTGCCAAAGTGTCACGATTACAACAATCCTAGATTACCGCACCTGTGATGATTCCACATAGTGTTTGTTGAAAAATACATATGAGGAAGGTGTCGAAAAGAAAAGTTGTCTGCCGTGTTTGTACAGAATCCGCACCTATTACCCTCCGTAGCGCTTGACCCCATCTGGCAGATCCGATTCCTGCCACAATGCCGCCCTTTGGTGTTTGACCTCCTCCCTACTTCCTATTGGCTGAACGGGTGTTTCCGCGGTAACTGCTGTGTAAATAGTGAGTGGTGTCCAAGCACAGAGATGAGACGATGCTGAGTGAGATGGATCTGAATGTTTTGGGTTCGATGCAATGGCTGAAAGGTTTGTTTTAATTAAAAATGTGAATACCTTGTTTTTAAGAACGGCAATGAAATTGTTAGTATTCTATTTAATAATGTTTTATCCCTCCCTTCTCTTGGGCTGCCATTTTGTTTCCAATCATGTTTGCATTGCTCATATGGACATTTTCCGTATACCGTAATTGGCCAGGTGGGCCTCAAACCACCGCCTGATCTTTGAAGATGGGTCGGAATCACTCGAGCCGATTTGATTTCTCATTCCTCCTGATCATCTTCAATGTGTCTGATTGATTCTACCTTACTAATGAATTGCGGCTGCATTCTGTGCATGGTGACACACTCATAATGCTTGAAGATACATCAGAAGACGCAACATTAGCTTGAGTGTTTATTACTGGAACCTTGACATAGTGTGTAAGCCGTGTGGTTTTTCAAGTCATCATGATGATGCGCTCCCCTGAAGAGGTATTGATTTGCTTCATTGAATATTTTGAACTCCAACATGGAAAGGGTGTCAAACCGTGAATATTCCCCTCTTCAGAGGTAGCATCAGAGCCAAAATGAATGCCGGAATTTCAGGACAGGCAAGGCAGCTTCATGCCGGGTCTTTTTTTTTTAACTGCCATGATGCAACCACTTTGAGGGATCGCTGTATAAAAGAAGACCACTGTTTTGGTAGATATTGATGACTATGGCAGCTATTTGTGTGTGATGTCAAAGTCTGGCTGCATTTGAAGGCCGATGATGTCATAAGGATCCCAAATTCAAATGCAACCCACAAACGAGGTCTTCTCTTGTTTTTGCAGTTTCAGTCACTCCAATTCTTCACAGCTTACGACATCTGATTAACATGTTCATTGCTTGCCACTTTTGAATTTAGAGCATTTTCACTGATCTGGTGGAACAAATTTCAACATGTCAAACATGCAGGGATCTTAAAGTTTCTGTTAATATATTCGGCATGCTAAAATGTAGCCACCAAACTTGGTAACATTGGAATTGGAATTGGGAGTCCTCTACAATGGGACCCCGCAGGAATTCACCAAAGAAGAAGAATGTGACACAGAAACAAGATGTGGACGATTCTCCATCGACCAATTAAAAGTGCTGTATTCTGATATAGCATTTGTGGAATATGAATTAAAGGGGAAGTTAACCCCTTCTTTTTATGACAATATCTTCTATGCAGCCCCACTCGTCTAAATATGTTTTTCTGTTTAATTGTGCGTTGGTGAAATATGAGTTAAGCAGGAAAATCCAGCCATTTTATCCATCTCAGGGGGCGGCCATTTTGCCACTTGCTGTTGACTAAAGATGACATCAATGTTGCTCAGGTCTCAGGTAACAACCAATCACAGTGCAGCTTCAGAAATCCGGTGAGCTGTAATTGGTCGTTGCTTAAGATGTCATCTTCAGTCAACAGCAAGTAGCAAAATGGCCGCCCCCCGAGATGGCTAAAACGGCTGGCTTTTGCAGCTTAACTCACATTTCAAAAATATAATATTAATCAGAATGTCATGTTTAGACTAGTGAGGTCACATATAACATTGTCAAGAAATGTTTAAGGTTAACTTCCACTTTAAGCAGCAAAAACTACCCGTTTTTATCCAACTCAGGGGCAGCCATTTTGTCCTGTACCACTGAAAATGACATCATAGTGCCCAAAGGCTGAAGTAACAGCCAATCACAGCTCACTTGTATTTTTTGGGCTTGGTCACGTGACATTCGCATACTGACCCCTTAGGCACTATGATGTCATTTTCAGTTGACAGCGAGTGGCAAAATGGCCGCCACCTGAATGTGTGACCAGCTGTGTGTGGCGCTACACTACCACTGAACCCCTCGTTGTTACCCGGTGATGAAGAATGATGGATGGAGCATACCAAAGCGTACTCCTCGGTGAGAGCAACATTTAGGTCAGTTATGGAGGTTGCTATGGTTACGCAGGCATTATTATGATTTCTACTCCAGTGTTTGTATGGCCGCACATCAAGCAGATAAAGTCCCAGCTGTTAAAGCATGCTCAAAAGATTAGACATTATACATGACCGAGTGCTTCCCATCACACTGTGAATCACCGAACTGTGTCATGCCTCGTCATCCATCTACAGTACAAGACGCCCGTACGCACACACACACCATGTTTTTGCGTCAGATTGTTTTTTTTTAGGGACAAAAAAAAAATCTAGCTCACACTGTTCAGTCATTTTTTTATTAGCACATAAACAGGGATGTGTTTCATTATTTGATTTTTTTTTTTTTTTAACTGTTATTTTTTATTTGTACATATTTTACAGCTCATCTTAAGATGTATTCACGTTTGTGGAACGAAAAAAAGATTGTATGTGATATTACATGTTTATTATGTTTTATAAGTACTGTACCTGTACAGCAATAAAGCACAAGTGTGTCAGTGCGAGCCTGTTTATTTATTTTTCTTTTTTTCGACATTAAACTGAAATGACTTTCAAAATTGCTTTTAAAATTACTCATATTCAAATAGTAAGGAATCCAACCTATATGTGTCAAATATCCATCTTGTGATCGATTTTGAAATTCTGATGCAATTTATGGGCTGATGGATATAATGCAAGTCTTGTATCATCAATACAGGCTTTAAGATGATAATAATGCTCCGAGTATATAGATTATGTAATAACAGGTTTATTATCTGCAGTTCTACATCTGCACTAAAAAGAGTACATCATAACATTAATGTTAAATGAAGCTCTGACCGTTTCAAATTCCCCTTTTCAATTTATGGTTTCAAGACAATGTTAGGGTGTTCAAAGTAGGAATGTAAGACAGGGTCAGGGCTGCTTCAAATTTGGGTTTCAAGACGGTTTTGAACGAGGGTTGTGCCGTTGAAAGCATTGACTGCCGCCCTAACTTAGGTCAATTTGACCCAACTTTGATTTGTTTTGTCCAAATCAAACCATTTTTGGGGTTGTTTGCACAAAACAAAACAAATTGACCCAAATTAGGGGGTCAGTCCAATTGTTGACCAAAATTGTTTTTTGTTTTTTTTGACCCAGCAGTTTTAAGGCATGATTTTAGGGTTTCAAGAAATTAGATTTTGGGGCCTTGATTAGTATCAAGGGTATGGCTTTGAAAGTAGGATTTAAAGTCATGGTTAGGGTTTCAAGTAGCCTTTCACCAATCTGATCGTCTGGATCGGGATCGGACGATATTTGGCCTTTTTATGCAAAATCAGTGATCTTCAGTAATGGCTTAATTTGCCCAATCGATCAATTACATCATCATCATTGATCGGCTTTGCAAAATGAGACATTACAACTTATGTTTAATGTTTCTCAGAGTTTTTTAACGATTTTCTGGGGTTTCATTCCCCCCAATGCATTTCAATTGCCGTCAATTATACGTGGGTTAGTGGTCGCTTATCTTTTATTTTTTTTTCCAAACTCGTTGATCGTGATCGGCCAAAAAATCCCGATCGTGTAAAGACTAGTTACAAGCCTGGGTTGGGTTTTAAAATTGGAGATTCCAGCTAGTTTACGGTTTGAAATTAAAGCCTTAAAAGAGATTTTGAATTTCTAGGTAGGGTTTTGAGCCAGAATTAGGGTTTCAAATTTGTGAGTTTTTAATAAGAGTTAGGGTTTAAGGGATCTGGTTTTATTCAGGGGTTCTTAGCTAGGGTTAGGATTTCAAAGTAGGGTTAGATCTGTCTTCTTATAGTGATCTCGGTCCTCGAGGGCCGGAGTCCTGCAGGTTTTGGAGGTTTCTCACTCTCTGATTCCAATCAACAGGATCGTTATCAGGTTTACGCAGAACTTGCTGACGAGCTGATCATATATCAGCTGTGTTGCAACATGCAAACCCTGCAGGACTCCGGACCTCGATGCCCACCTCTGGTGTAGATGGTTCAGGTGTACCTAATGTTGTGTCCGCCCCTTGTGGCTACTTCGTAAGCCAGCGCAGACAAACAACATCCCACTTGTGTTGGTTTTGTGTCTCTGGCGAGAAGCAGTTTGCCAGGCCATGAAACACGGCGAGGGGTAAACATGACTCGCGGGCCCCATCGATTACTTGTGGTGATGGGGGGCATGTTGACTTGTAAACAGCCAGGGGAGCGTCTCGCTGCGATCTGATCGATGGGCCCAGAAAGGCCACTCGATGGTCTTGCTCAACCTTCGCCGGCCCGATGTTAAGCTTCCACATCAGAAGCATTTCCGAGCAATTTTTATGACTCCGCTCCTCCCCCCTCCCCCCTACTAGCCCTCCCCCCCGCCGTTGGACCCCCCGCCGTCTATTCTTCTTTCACCCCGGCTCATTTCTCACCATAACACCGCAGCCCCACGCCATGATAAAATCAATAGCGTCATCTAAACACTGTCTCAATTTTCAATTAACGACTGTAAGGTCCATCTCTCCAGACGCATCCATCACGCGGGATCAGACTTCGACACGTGCGATGAGACGCCAGCCAACGCGAGATAGGACTCGCCTGAGCGCAACACCATATAAACACACTTCTGGGATATCAACTGCTAACTGCAGCAGCATGACATGAGGCAGCCAATGATATTTTGGATTTTCTAGTGCCATTTTCTAGTGCAAAGTGCTTTCTGTATTTTAGAATTTTGCTACACTAGCGCAGATAGAAGAGGGTGGTTTCATTATTGTGTGTCGTTTTGGGAGGGAACACAGCTGACTCATAGCCAATCGAAGCGGCTCCCCTCATTAATCCATTTAAATTCAGCAGCGAGAACTGTCAAGGAATTGAAGCTGAGAAGGTGAAATGGAAAATAAGCTTGCCCAAAACAAGTTAGATTGTTGTGGCTAATGCACAGTGGCATGTTTTGTACAATTGTATTCTTAAAAATATTCACATAATAGTGGATTTTAAGTCTATATTATTATCTATTTAAAGAAAAATCCCAGTGGGTAGTAGGTGATGTCTGGTCGGTGCTGGATTTCACTTATTATTATTTTTTCTTTGATCCTTCCTCGGGTCTCCTGACAACTTCACGACTCTTGCTGGATTCTGAAGTATTCGGTTTAGGTGGGAAAAAAAAGAAAAATGTTGTACAGAAAGCTTTCAATATCACGGCTTTATTTTATAATGTTACATTTCATTTATGTTGCGACCCGAACCATGGGGTCATTTGTAGCACTTCACTGCTTGTATTTGAGATTAAATCGTGCATTTTCTGTTGTTTAGGCATTTCGATGCCATTGATTAGTAGACACTTTAGGCTAATTTGTATAGCAGTTTGAACATCCTACGTCAAAAGAGCTCGAGGTTAGAGACATACAGTAAATGTCAAATTGTTGTATTTGTCCCCGGTTTCCCCTAAAGTTTAGTCCCTGAAGTGAAACTCAGTCTTCTCTCTTTTTTTAAGACAAAAAATTATATTTATAATCATGCATTAAATTTACTGTACTAATTACACACACAAAAATCTCTAGAGGATTATTTTTTTTAATAAGAATTGGTAAATACATTTCATTTACCATAAAATTCCGTGAATAAAATGCACCCGTGTATAATATGCACCCCTAAAAATCTGTTGTTGTTTTTTCTCTGTACTTGTGCAGGTTTGAAAGATTTGAAATGGTTAACAACTGTGCTCTTTCCCAATGATTTTTTATGTATTTTTGAAATCTTGTTGAATCTCTTCTCTTTTTCTTTTTCTTTTTTTACTGTACACTATTTTATTAATTTTAATAAACTTTTCTTTCTTTTTTTTACAACACCTTTGTACTTAATGGTAAATGACTAAACCGATTTATGGGAAAAAATACACAGGATTTTAAATTATTATTATTTATTTTACTCCCTGATTGTATATTTACACAAATGTATGTAAATATATACTTACATTTATTGATACTATCTAATATAAGCATCCTACTGTATATGATCATATTTGTGCACTGTTATTGTTGCATCTGGCCTCCATCAACATGGCAGCGAGTTCTGCCGCCTTCCGTCTTGATGTCGGGCCAGCAGTCCCTCATTCATGCGCCTCCAAACATGAAACGGCAAATGAAAAAAAAAAAAAAAAAAAAAAAGCGCTGGCAGCAGATTAGTGACAGAAGATGAATTCTGTCTGCTCCACCCCGGTCGCATCCAGACGACCGCACACCCCCACGGCCCCACCCCACGTTATAGCCCCCCCCCCCCCCTCCCCACCATTCTGCGCTTAGCCAGCAGTCAGCAAATCCACGCCGGCTGTGATGGCGAAGCTAATTAGCATGGCAATTAACGAGGACTTATACTGCTGACGAGGTCACGTGGGCTGACGTTTGCGCTAACGTGCTTGGATGGCACTCATGAGGAAACGCTAATGAGGTGGAACAGTGCTGTCAACGTGCTGCGTGAAATGCATTGTATTCAAAATGAAGCTTTGCGCATGCGCATTGGGACGAATAGCAACATTGAAGGCAGGCAGGTAGGACGCCCTTAAACTATAGTTTTGGCTGCCTGTTTCATCGACGTAATTCTAACGTGATTGATCATTAATGATTAAATGTTTTCATAATCAAATTAAGTAGACTGCATAAAAACTAGTGGAACACTCGACGAATGTGCCATTAGCAGTAGCGATGTCAAATCTGGCACAGTGGATGACTGGTTAGCACATCTGCCTGCCAGTTCTGAGGTCGTGGGAACAAATCTGAGTTAGCATGTTTTGTATGTGCATGTGTGGGTTGTCTCTGAGTACTGTTTCCTCTCACGTTACAAATATATTCATCATAAGTTAGTGGAAGACTCTGAATTGTTTGTTGCTGTGCATTTTACCTGGTTCGTTTTAATAGACACAACCCATATAAATGCATTAAGTTTATTGAACCCAAGTAAATTAAATTGGACCAATCCTAGTAATTTAGTTAAATTAACCACAATAAATTACATTGACTTAACCCAAGTACTCTAAGACTGACCAATACAATTGCTTAATGCTTCAAAAAAAAAAAAAAAATTCATTGGGTGGAAATTATTTTGATGATTTATTTAAGGGATTCATTACATATATGTAATTAACGTAAGGAAGTGTATTGCATCCTTTTGGGGGGAACTCCTGTTTTTCAATATATATAATATAATATATATAATTTGTTTTTCAGAATATTTTTTTCTTGTCAAAAGATTCACATCAAAGGGTTCCCCTCTTTATTGTGAATAATTTGACAAGAAAAAAAATCAGAAAAATGGGGGAAAAAATGTATGTGAAACCGACAAAACATTATTTGTGATAATAACGTGAGGGAAAAAATATTCTAAAATTTTGAAAAACAGTAACTTAAAAAAAAATGTAATAAAAAAATTAACAAAGCCAAAAATAATTACTCAGGATTTTTATTATTATTATTTTTTTTGCACTTTCCCTGTCTCACTTTTTGCAAATAGTGGTGACACACACTGACTGTTTTTACGACCTTTTCCACCGATTCGGCCAATACATTAAACTTTATTTTCGAGTGAGCCTTCTTGCTGCTGAAAATAATAAAGCTTGATAATGAACCCTAAAAAAAAAATATCAAAATTTTATTACGTTACTAACGTACATTAAACATACTTGGATTAGTACAGTATATGATGGAAAGAAATGTAACGCATTGCAAGCATTTTTTTGCACATGCACATTGAGACAAATGGGACATCCTCAATATGTGAGAAACTCTATCAATATTCTCCCTGTGGTTACCGTGGCAACGGGAGGCCTTATCAGGGGCGCCACTTGTGTCCATCGGTCCATCTTTCTTAGGACCCCTCCTTGCCGTGTGTCATGTTTACATGAACAAGTGGCGCCACTCCCACAGGACAACATACTTATTGCACGAGCAGGCAAGTAAAAAATAATAATAATAAAAAAATAAAAAGACATGTATGTGGCTTGTACATGCCCCCAGAAGGTTACGCCAGTGGTCATCGATTGCCAGGATGTGCATGCACACTTTGCGAGTGAGATGAATGGAAGGAGGATGTCGATGCAGAAGAACCTGTTCAAATGCTGCCGGTCCAGACGGAAAAAACACCTGATTTTTTTTCCTGGGTGTCCCCCTTGTGTGCAATGGTTTGCATCAACGTGTTTTTGCGAGAATTTAAAAGCAAGAACGTTGCACAAAAAAGCAAATGACTGTAAAAACTCATGGCACAGTTAAATGAAAGGAATCACAAGCCACATTTTGGGTCAGATCATATGGCGTTTTTTATTGGCTCAGTGTTTATGACTAAACTGCGCAGTCTTGTACAAATTCTCTACGTCTTTTTCGTACCAAAACAAGAGGTCAATTTTCTGATCATTTTGATGCCTTATTTTTGGTATCTGAAAATATATCAGTGATCTACCTTTTTTTTTTTTATTTTTTTTTTTTTACAAATTTTAGTCTTATTTTGCATAACTGAAAATAATTCCGTTTTCCCAAAAATATAAAAATTAGTGCCTTACACTTGCACTTGTTTTACTGTCTTAACTTTAGTACGTTTTGTTATTTTTACCTAAAAATGGCAAGTCGTTTTTCCATTATTTTCATACCTTAACTTATGTACCAAAAAATAAATCGACTGTTTTTACTCGTGAAATTTTATCCCTGACCATGTTCTACTAATTTAATAGTTTTTTTGTAGTACGATGCTACATTAACTTGCGAGTATCTCAACTTCTGAGTTTTTCGTAACTCGAATCAAAATTTTTATTTTTTTTATTTTTTTGCCGCAAGCCAAAATGTTTAAGAAAAAGTGAAGTAAAAAAAAAATGGAGCAAATAAGGTAGCCTACTGTGTAATGCAGAGCCGCAGTCACAGATGCGCTTGCAGCCGTTAATTATGAAAAAGTCAAAAACTCAAATACAAAATGAACGTACTCACAAGTAGCATGGGGGAATGCTAACACCAAACTAACCATGTGACGAACAGCAAACCAGACTGACTCCAGGCTGTTGATGCCATTCACTAGGCCACGCCCCTTAAAGCCACTTCAATGTGTGTGCGTGTGTACTATTATTATTTTTTATTAAAAACATGTAACAGGAAAAAAAATCTGCTGTTTTAGGGATTTTTCTATTCAATTTTCTATATCTTTTTGTACTTTTTTTTTTTTTTTTTTACTAATATAGTAACATGCTCTTTTTATGTACTTAAAAGCCACATTTCCCCTTAATTATAGTTTTTGTGCAAAGTCTAAATAAATGCTTGGGAGTGGTTGCACCACTTCAATTAAACATCAAAAAATGCTCGTCCCGTTTGTACGTTGTCGTTTTCTAATGAGGACCACACCCCATGGTGGTCTTTTGCATCCCTCCAAGCAGATCGTGGTCTTGTTTCCTTCCCTCCGTCTTGTCCTAATGAGCCTTTTTTCTCATCTTTTAATCAAGCCTTGGCTAACCATCTAATCATCCCGCCGCCGACTAATTACATTCTCGTAATGGCCTACTTGAGTGGTATACACAATGTAATTTGCAGCATCAGTCGCTCTGTGTTGGTGAATGCTGCCACTATATTGAGCTCTTTACTTTTTTTCCGACCTTTAAATCACACTGGAGTTGGAGTGTGTATGGAATTTCACTGGATATGATAATCCAGTCGAATGTACAGAATATGATATATGATACACAAAAACCTCATTTCCAAGCATCCACGTACAACTTCTTAGCATATGTCCAAATCCTCAGCAAAACACACTCCAGAAAGACTTCCACATGCCATAACACACTCCACAAAGACGGACGAGAGTTCAGGTACTTATTCTATTTTTACTAAACAAGACTCTTAAAAGTAGTCCCCCAAATACTTAGATTGTTTCCCCGAATTACAACAGGAAGAAAAGTCACAATGTCTTTTTTTAGGACCCAAAATCAGGAAAGCGGGGAGAGAAGAAGGCAGGGGTGAGGATGCACTCAAAAAGAAAATATATTTATTTTGCAAAAATAAAAATACAAACAAGGCATGTGGGAATCAAATTAATTGAAGTCCAAAAAACCGAGACTGAAAGTCGCAAACCAAAACTGGGAACTCACATACAGGAACTTGACAGGGACACCAACAGAACTCACAAAGACTGAAAAGAAGCACGGAAGTAAATACAGACAAGACCCGAGTGGGGGTGCGGTCTGATGAGAACGAGTAGACAAAATCAAACATATTCAAAACAATGCCGAAGTCCACAAATGTACGTTCATGACAATTTTTTGCATTGGCTTTTTATTTGGCTTTTTCATGACACTTATTACGAAATGAGAGTCCACAACAAGGGGTGATGAAAAAATTAGAAAAAAATATTTTATATTTACTTTCATTGAATTCTTGGCATTTTGAACAGGAATTTCACCCTTTTTTTTTTTACACCCATAATCATGGAATGCAAATAAAGTGTTTTCCATATAATATATGGACTGTAATGATATATTTTCTACTGCATTAGTGGCACATCCTGACTTACAGTAAACTTGATGATTCATGCATAACAAAAATATGCCACCATGCGCATCATCACTTACATATGGACTTGGAAAAGATTTGTTCCCTTTAAATCTTGCTCAATTATGCATGAAATCCTACTAAATTCAAAATTTTGTTCTAGGGCTCACTGAAGAATAGGAGATAATAAAAACCGCTTGAATTGTTTGTTTAGTTAAATATTTTGAAAAAAGACATGCAGTAAAAAGAAATGTTCAGTATGTCACAAAGTCAGAAAAGTCGCATGAGATCGTGACGTGACATGATGCGCCGTTCAAGTACCAAAAGTAGATCAGGTTCCGATAATTACGTTTCCATGACGACTGCTCCGAAATGTATTTTTAAAGGCAGAATGACATTGTGTAATGAAAGGCAGCAGGTGACCTTGCGGTTAGCGTGTCTGCGTCACAGTCAGGAGGCTCCGACCTTCCTGCGTGGCGTTTGCATGTTCTGCCCTTGCGTGTGTGGCTTTTCGTCAGCGTGGATGCTTTTGTGTGGTTACAAGTGTCCTGTGATTGACTGGCCACTAAAAAGGTGGGGCGCACCCACCTTTGTGAGAGGCGTGGCTCAGTGGTAGAGTGGTTATCTCGCAACTCTCAGGTTGTGGGTTCAATACCAGGCCGTTCAACTCATTCACTGCCACTGACGACTATAGACGTCAAAAATGCATGCAAACGATTTCTCTTAATTTAACTTTTCTTCTTTTTTTTCTTTTATTTTTTAATGACAACCTAGAGAATTTTTTTTTTTACATTTATAACAGATATAAAAGTTGTGATTAATCGTGAGTCAACTATTGAAGTCATGAGATTAATTATGAATACAAATTTTATTCGTGTCACACCTTATTTTTTATATATTTTTTTTAAATAAGGGGCGTCAGGCGATTACATTTTTTAAATTGTAATTAATCACCTGACTTCACTAGTTATCTTGCGATGAATCACAAATTTCATATCTGTTCTGAATGTACAATAAAAAAAATCTAGGTTTTCATACTCTTGCTAGCAAAAGTGGAAAAAAATGTTAAACTAATAGAAATAGTTCAAATGAATTTTTGACGTCTATAGCCGTCATTGGCAGTGAATGAGTTGAGGTGGAAAAATGCGATATAAATGAAATCATTAAAAGTCACCGATTGATGGATGTACAGAATAAAGTGTTATGCATACAGACTAAAAAACAAAGTGTGCGGCGATGACCTCAAATGCTCCGATGACACCCCCCCTGCCCGGCCATCGTCTTACTGGAACAATATCGGGCTCATGTGCCTTCAAGCGTGGCGTCCGATCCCCTGGAAGTGTGCCACATTCCTAAAGCATTCCGACGTTCGCCAGATTTGCATGCAAACACATCTGGGCCATATTTGCTTCCACTCACGCATCTCAAGAGTGGATTTATACAGTGCATACCACTTTATCTTTATTCTCATATGACAAATGATAGGCGATGTAAGCGGCGGGCAGGCCATGAGAGGACGGGGCTTTCCATTGCGTAAACGGGCCTTGCGGAGCAATAACAATTCACAGTGAGTAAAATGTTCAATCTGTGAAAAACAACCCACACAGTCTCTTTAGTGCTAAAGGGTGAGGCTAAAGAGTCATTCTTGGTAGAATAATAATCAGCCTGTCCCCATAGTGGGAACTGACAATGCCACACATCTGATCGTCTGGACGGGCAAACCCACAACAGCTGTTTGTGTCGGAAAAGTACGGATGAATAAAGACCACCATTATAGCTGAGAAGAGCAAATTGTGTGTGTGAAAGAGGCTACGTGATTACAACTTGTGTCGCTGCATTTCAATTTAAACTAGCACACACTATACATCAAATCAAACTTTATTTATATAGCACTTTTCATATGTCATATGTAACTCAAATGTGCGGGGTAATTATTATTATTATTATTATTTTTTATTCTTTTCTGGAGAGCTCAATATTGTTCATTCGGTAATTTTACCGATTTGACATGTCATCATCATTGCTCTCTCTTTTTTTTAATTTGTATTTTTTTTATTGTTTTTTTAAATATATATTTTTTTTAATTTTTATTTTGTTTTAATTTTTTAATTTTTTTTTTTTAATTTTGCATGTGGGTGAGTACGTGTATGTGCATGTGCGTGTAATTAAAAATGTGCGCGGTAATTAAAACATCCATAGTACAACATGGAAAAACATACACACAGTCTGAGAATTATGCCAAAAGACATGGCGGGGCACAGAGAAACCATGTGAGAAAAAGCACCCAAAATTGGACACAAGCATAATACAATCGAACTCAGCGATCAAATTACAAAACGTTTTGCGTGAGTTCTCTGCATTAAAGAGAAAATCAACCTTAAACACGTCTTGACAATAATATGTTATATGTGACCTGAGCCGTGATTGGTTGTTACCTGAGACCTGAGCCACTGTGATGTCATTTTCACTCGACAGCAAGTGGCAAAATGGCCGCCTTTTGATGTTGATAAAAACTGCTGGATTTTGCTGCTGAACTCATATTCCGCTAACGCAACAATAACAGAGCAAAGAAAATCACATTTCATAACCAGAAAATATAATTTGGGCTGATATAACTGAAAGAAAAAGACTGCATGCTTTGACGCTTGCAGTCAGGTTAACCAATCAGATGACTCGCTGCCTGGTAGCCATGGTTACCAGGTGGCCAATGTCAATGCCGGTCTATTTTCATCATCTGAAATACTTTACTTCAAGTTTCTTTTGAAGGGCAATTATCAGGAATAAAATCATGATTGAACTCTGTCGAGTTGGTAAAACTATTTTGCAAGTAACTAGCTAACGCGGACATTAATTCATAATCAAAATAGTTGTATGAAAAACAACTCAAGGCCATAAATATAAAACAATAGCATAGTAGCATGACATAGACGCAGTCAGGTCAGGCTGCTCCACTCGGACGCATCGCTGAGATGTGAGATGAGTATGCGGGGGATCGGTTAGCTTAGACGCTCCCAAAATTGGGAACAGAACGTTTTGTAGCCGAGGGCACGTTTAATTATCCCGGCACCCGGTGTTCCCCTCAGCCGTCAAACACAACAGAAACGCCGCCTTCCTCGCGGTTAAGCTACCGTATGCCTTGCGCGCACACGGATATTACATTCGGAGACGACGTGTTCTTTCCCAAGAGCAAATAGAATTCCTCCATAGTTGAGAGGACGCTTTTCTTGCTGATAAAAAGCCAGAGATGTTTTGGGGGCTTGCTTTTCAAGCACGGAAAGTTGAACTCTTGTTGTATCCGATGTATTTTTTTTCTCACTCTCATATTTAGCAAATAGAGTTCATGTGCTTTCTGGAGCTGGAGCCAGCGATAACGCACGGCCTTATCCGTTACCATGGCAACACACTGGATCCACTCTGACGCCTGTTGTGTGTCGGGACAAGGCAGTGAATGAACTTTGTCTGAACACGTCTGCAGTGAAGTCGCCACGCTTTGATCCTTTGTGTTTTGTTGACCTTTTATTGTTTTGATAACAATGACCTCGACATCTTAAGCGACTGTACGTAAAAATATGACCTTTCACCGTCAGCCTCTGTAACATTTGTGATTCAAAGGAGACGTTTGAGGCATTTTTGTGTCTGACTTGCTTCCCTCCAAATAGCCTAATAAGCCTGTTTTGAGGGGTGATACTGTCTTGTGCTTAGCTATACTAAAAACTCCGCCCCCGTCCGCAGAGCCTTAGTCTTGTCCAGAGTGTGGGGAAAAAGTGAGTGTCCATTAAGAAAATAAAAGCATACTGTATGTGAGGCGCCACAGCAAAATGAGTCACACTGACCCATATTTCAAAAATAAAATTTTGCCGTAATCAAAAAACAGCATCGTAATCTCATCTTTCCAGGGATACAGAATCTCAAACATTGTGCTACGCTATTCATTACATCATTACCACAGATATGAATAGGTAGGTACGACACGCCTCCTTTAGCAATGCTAAGCTAGGACGGTCAAAGTGAATTCCTTTCGCGTGGACCAGCGACGGGAAAAGTACTGACATTAACTTCTTGAATAAAAGTACAGATTTGGTCAAAGTAAAAGTACTCACTCAAATAATTACTCAAGTAAAAGTACAAAAGCACAGGCTCTGAAATGTACTTGAGTAAAAGTAAAAAGTATTTTTATCATATGTTCCTCCCACGTCAATTTGAAAGATATTAGCTAATGGAGCAAAAACGGGGCAATCGACTCTCATTGACGCTGCTTTTTTTCCCCCAGGTCAACAGATAAAAGTAAAAAAGTAGTCCAAAAAATAAATACTCAGGACAGTACAAAGTACTGAAACGGCAAAAAAGCCAAGGATGCCATTGAGTGATGCACATTGTTCACAATTTTTTCTTCAAATAGTGGATATTGATATCACATGCTTTGCAAGTCATGAAAATCAGTTGAGAAATCAGGACGCTGTGACTTATTTGAATGTCCGTGCGTTGCCTTTAATGGGAAAGTCGCCCCTGCCAAAATGGCCACCACATAAGCACGATGGTTAGCCGGCATGCTACATGCCGTGGCACATATCTGTTTTGATTTCACATTACACTACTTCATTTCATGGCCAATCAGAGGCCAGTATTTTGGGGTCATGAACTCTAGCATAGCAACTGTTGCTACACTATAGTTACTGGCAATTGTTTATGGACAATCCTGCGGATTATTTTTTAGCTCATAAATATGTTTTTTAAATTGGTAAAAAGGAATAGTCAGCGTTATACTGATACTCGTATATCCGGGATTCCCCGTGTGGAGATCTTTTTTTGCTATTAAATTAAACTTATAATCGATGACGTACTGAACAATTACTGCCTCGTATCTGGGAATCTTTCTGAGCGAGTTCCGGCTCGTTTTGCTATGGCGGGTCACATTTTCACTCATGGACGCATCACCTCAGTCATAACAATGTTTGTGGCATATGGATACAATGCCAAACACAAATACAATGCTGCCGCAAAACAGTGTGTGCCACTTACCAGATAATGTGTGCATCCAACAGAAGTCAGTGCAGCTCTGCTTACCTTTAAGAAGCCTATACTCCATTTTACATGCATACACTAACATAATATTTGTGTTTATTTTTGGTCCATGACAAGAATCAGGATTATTTGTAAATCAGGCCTACTAAGATTATGCTCACTGGCGTGCACAGGTAGACCCCTAGTGGTGCTCACACCCTTACCCCTCAAAAAAAGTGCCCTTTGGAAAGTTTTTTTGTATATATTTTTTTAAATAAACACTTTACTGAGGACATTTTTTTAGAAAAGCTGCAAGATTGATCACGTATGGAAAAAAAACAATATGCGTCCCTGCGCGCGCGCACCCAACCTAGCTCTCTCGCTCGCTCGCTTCCTTTGTCACGTGACACGCATCTCCTTCCCCTGCTTCTCCACCTCAGCTAGGTAACTGTTATGAATCCAGTGAAATTGAATTGTTTGTTTGCCTTCTATTCGCTACCTATAATCATTTTGTTGTGAAGTAGCATGTCTCATTCAGCACAAGCAACTGAGCATACATTAGCCGATATTAGCCACCTAGTTTAAAATGCTATATGCTAATTCAATATTAGATAACGTGATAACCACCACATAGTAAGACTAATGACGGTGAAAGGAAGCTCTCTGTGATCCGTGCATTGAAAAGCATTGGACTTTGTGGGGACTGATTATTTTGACTTCAAAATGTGATGAACTGTTGTTTGTGTCTGGTTTGTATTATGCTAGTAGTCACAGGCAAAAACAATCCAATTCGTCAATGGTGGTCGAAGCATTTGCATTGAGTTGAATTGTGGAAATATCAGAAATGCCCGGATGTTTGGAATTGTCAATTGCCTGTGAAAAATACCCTTTTGCTTTCTTGTAATGACAACAGTCAGACTTATTCATTCCCATGCCATTGGTCTGTTTGGTTACAATCGGTCTATTTATTTAGTAATTCTAGTATAATGTCTAGAAAGGAGAGGCGGAAATGACAGAAAGGTCAGACTCAAAGTCAAGGCCAGAGAGAGTCATGTTAACTAGAGTTCAGCACCTTTTAAAGATCCCATGTTATTATTGATTTGCTCCTTAAGGTTAATTGTATTGAAAAATCTTTCTTTCTTTTTTTTAAGTAGTTTGTACTAAATCAGCAGGCATGAAGCTATTACAGACGCTCCCCACCTTACGAACGAGTTACGTTCCAGACGATCGTTCGTAAGGTGAATTTGTTCGTAAGTTGCTTCAGTGCTATATTTTGTATTATAATTTATGTTTAAAGCCTATATAAGTATATTGAAGGTTTATATAAGTATGTTTACTGTACTTTAATACGTACTGTACTGTACTACGTATGTTAGAGAGAGAGAGCGAGAGACACACACAGTATGTACATGTACGTAATAAGATAAATAAAATGAAGTTTAACTTACTTTTGGAAGATGTACTCGATGCTTAAGGAGATGATGGAGGAGGAAGAGGAGGATTTTATATCATGAGAGATTCTTCGTCGTCGCTGGAATCGGCTTCAAAAGTTATTTCCTGCTTCATGGGGACCGGCGTTTTCTTCCTCCTCCTCCTCGACACGTTGCTGAGCCTCCAATGAGCTCTCACAGCGCCAACTGTCGGTATTAGCGGCGGAAAGAAGCACTACGCGCAATACAAAATCTAACTTACAGCATCTCTTTCCGAACATTTTTCGACATACTGTACACGCAGAAATGTTCGTATGTACCGTTGTTCGTAACTCGAATGTTCGTAAGTAGGGGAGCGTCTGTATTAGCTAAATTATTAGCTATTATTTGATACAAACCAGAACTGTAAGTTACTTCTATGCTACACGTCCTGCAGTCATGTTGCCCTATTAGGCTGTTATTAAAACTAGCTGTGGGGTATTATTAATCATTATTATGTGCGTGTAATGTTTATTTAAAAACTTCTGTTGACATTTCCGAACATCCAGGCATTTCTGATATGTCCCCAATGCAATACAATGCAAATACTTCCTTTATAAAGTGAAAACAAAGGGTAGATTGTAATGCTTTTTCCTGTGACGTTCATACAAACGGCATTACATTTTGAAATCAAAATAATCCTCACAAATCAAATTACAACAATCCAAAATCCAACGCTTTCCAATGAGCAGATTCACCAAATTGACGGGCATCTTGACTTGTGACGTCGTCTCGGATTTTGTCAGTAAGGTATATTCCTTGTGCACCCCCCCCCCCCCCTCTCTGTGCACGCCACTGATTGTGATCATTTGCCGTGTGTTGTTTTAGTATTATGACCAAATGCAGACCAATAATCCCGTGTGAGGAAAGAGTGTGACACTTGCACCAGTTGGACCACAACAACCTGCGTGGCGGCGGCCCCTCCCCTTCACCCCCACCGGGCCGCCGTCTGCCGTTCCTCACAGACGGAAAGGTCAGCCAGAGAGCACCATAGAGAGGAGTTAAGGGTGGTCATTGAGTTCCTCTAAAGTTCAATCACATTCAACAGTGACTCCTCCTCCTCTCGTGCTTTTGTCTCACAAAACTGCTGCAACGATGAGTTTGTACCCGTGCGGTGTTGAGAGTGAAGAAGAATCTGATTTCAGATAGTGTTTAATCAGCATGTGTGTGTTGTTTTGGAGGGGGGAGGCGGGGGGGGGGGGCGGTTGGTCCAATGACCCTGAGGCAGAAAAAACCCAGGGTCAAAACAACAGGAAGGAAGTCACATGGTGGATTTGAAAGTAGCTCTGGAAGGAGGTGGGGGAGGATGGAGGAAAAACAGAGGGGAAAATAATGAGTGGGGGGTGGTGGGATGTGTTCTTCCCCCTCTTGTTTTTCACCGACACAGGTGCAACATGATGTTACAACCAAGAGACGGTTCAAAATAAAGGTCTTTGGATTGAGATCCTCCTGTCTTTGATGTTCAGGTCACATGTCGGGAAAAGTGTCGGCCATTAATGCCACTAGTTATTGCTCCCTCACGTCTTAGCAGAGTGTGAGTGTAATATTGGCTCATATAAAAAAGCAGCTTGTTAGAACTGCTGCTTTATGGCCCGGGTCGTTAAACCGTGCCCTTTGGATGGGTCCTGTGTGGGCTACAAGTGTGACATCACTGAACCACGATAGTGGCCCGGTTGACACCACTAACCCGGGACATGTTTGTTGGTGTGTGGATCATAAATGATATGTGATAAGTGAAGAAGTGTCGTTCAAATACGGTAATAACATTTTGGTGCAGTCCCAAAAAAATTTGGGGTCTGATGTTTTATTTAATTTTTTTCCCGTTTTTTTTTTTTATATTCTTTCATCCATTTTTAATAGCACTTTCTTTTACAATGTGCTATTTTTTTGATTTAACAAACTAATTGGTGCAGTTAGAGCTGATTGTCTATTAAATCGAAGTTGTTGTTTTTTGTGGCTGAAAAACAACCAGTATAGTACAACATTATTGTAAATAAATATATACATAAAAAAAAACTTGAAACTGAAAAGTTCTAAAGTTTATTCAAACTTGCCTTGTTGGTGATTGAGAGGAGGGAAAAGGCGTGCATCCGGTCACATTCATAAATTACAAAGCTAACACTTCCTGTTCTTTCACCTCTTAACAATTTGGTAGGGGTTTACAAAAACAAAAATAGCAAGGTTCTGTGTACATGACTAGCGCCGGAATAATTAACCATATACTGTATATGATTAGGTCGATATGACCTGCTCCTTTGGCGACGCGGCGATGCTAAGCAAATGTCCAAGCGTTCCAATACTTTCAAAGGGATACTTGACTCTACCCTCCTAACATGGCCGCCAGGCCCGCCACATATGTCCATACGTTGCTTTTGATGGGAAAGTTGCCCCCACCAACATGGCCGCCACATTGGCGGAGTGTTTTAGCCTTCTCTAGTCTACCTTAAGTCTGTTCTTGACGACATGAGAGCAGTGACATCCAGAAACGTGACCTGCAGTCTCTGTATGTTGGTGGCACCACAGCGCCACTTACAGGCGCTGAGGTGAATTGCGGCCAATTGATAATTGATGTGCGGTTTTAAGAAATGAACCATGGTGTCGACTCATGAGAGTGTTTGTTGAGGACTATTTTTAGCCATTTTTTTGTTGCTAAAAGCAAATGTTCTTTCTTAGTATTTACAACAAAAGGTCAACATTTGTTCATTGGGATGCTAATGAAGGAAGAGTCGGTTAGCAGTGTGACTCATGCATGTGTTTTTTTCTGAGAGATGATGATGCACAGGTAAACACCTGCAAGCAGGACTGAGTCACTTTAGATAGAACGCACTGTTCATTATACGCGCATTGACAATATGACCTCTGTTTCTCTCTTTACTGGAATAAACAAGTACAATTTAAATAGGAATCTCTATGATGCAAGATGCAAGCTCAGAAAGTATGTGAAGGCTTACCAGTGCATGTTTCGCTTTTTGTTTGGATATCATACAAATGATAATGTCATAATTCAAAACGCTCATGAGTGTAGTCCTTCGCACTTTGTTATAGTTGATCAAATCATAGCCATGAAGAATATTACAGTTTTAAAGTGTCGCAACGGTAGTTTTAAACGGACTTCCACGTCAGTTGGGGATAATAAAACAGTTCATGTGGAGCAGCTTTGTTTTGGTGTCAATACCGTTCCTCTCCAACATTGCCTTGACACCCTGCGTGTGTGTGTTTGTGCGTTATCGCTCTGTCCACACTGATAGTGATCAGCGGAAGTCTTTATGACTTCCGTTATGGCTGGATAATCATTGTGCATGGGCTCATGCGCACTCCCGTCACACTCTCGGGCTGGCACACCCCATGTCAAATACAGGAAGGAGATTATTAGCTTCCTGAGGAGTTGGTGTGTGTTGTGTTGTTGGGGGGAAAGCGGATAGCAGGACAGAATGAGGTCAGTGGGGACTCGCTATGGACCGGCCCGTCGGAAGCTCCAAGTATCGCTTACTGCTCTTCTTTGACAAATTTAGAAATGGAGAGTTGAGGTGGGGGGGGGGGGGGTAGGATTAAAGAGAAAAATGATGACGCACGAACGATGACAAATGTCAACACGCCGGACTTTCTGCACGCTAATCAGTCATAGTGGAGGCAGGTGAGCGATCTGCCTCGCAGCGAGAGGGCGGAGTGAAAGTGAGATTGTTCCAGACAGGATGTTTGGGTCAAGAGGATGTCTGAGCCGGGATACACCAGGGCCAAAACACTTCATTAAATATGATCATGACCTTCATCCTGCTTTCGCTCACACTTTTGTTTGCATGGATAATACACACATACACACGCACACAAACTAAATATATATATATATATATATATATATATATATATATATATATATATATATATATATATATATAAGCACTAATATGTCAAGGTTGTTTGTTGTTTATCTATTGATCATGCTAGTGTAATTTGGCCTAAACAAAGTAGCCCATGAAGAGAAATGAGCCGAGAGTTAGACAAGAAGTCAACAACAGCAGACAGAGTGCAGTATTGATACCAATAAGATCAGACACAGAGTGACTTCTCATTGATTAGTACTTCATTTTGTTCTCATCTCCGCACGTTTACACTATGAGGTGGGCGACGGCCGCGTGACGGATCACTGCTGACAAAGAGCTACGAGCTCATCATGTCTTCATTAAGCACAGAGAAGAACAGCAAATAAACAAGCGCGCAAACACGCTTCTTTCTCTCCCCCGATCCTCTCAGTCCCGCCCTCCCCTTTCGTTTCTTTACGCACACAAACACATTTGCCCGATCCTGCCCTCAGCGCAGCGTTGACATGCTCGGCCTTTTATTATGTTCCGGACACTGTTTTTCCTGAGGCTGGAATGTGGACAGGAATGTGTTGTTGCTCTGCTAGCGCTCAGAGGGAGAAACACCTATCATGCTAGCGTGCTACACGGATTGACAAAAAGGCAAACAGAGCGACTCCGGGAGCATCAAGGAGGCGGAAAAGTGTCCGTTAGTTGCGTAAGAAGAGTCCATTACTGCGGATTCTCCTCCGAGTGGTTGCTGTTTTTCACCAGCACTTTGTCTCTGCTTTTCATTACAGCCGTTAGCATGCTTTGTGCTCGGGCCAGGCCTTGCGTAACAGCCTGCTTGTCATTGGCTTGCCCTGTCTGAACCTCCGCCAGCCGCAAGTCATACACCTTAACACACTTCGGCAAGCCAGCTGTGATCAACAAATGATTTTTTTTTTTTATGTTTATCATCTTCCACCAGATAGATATTACAAATAGTTTGTTTTTCAGACATGTTTAGACTTTGACGGTACATCTCAAGTTCAGCTGTGCACCTGCACCATATCACGGGATCTGATCAAAATTCAGTTTTTGGTGCTCAGTTTGACATGGCACAACTGTTTCTAATAGTACTATAATATATTATTATGACCAGTATGGTGCAGTGCAGTTATTCGGCAGTGCCTCTGGAATTGCAGGCAGGTTGGTGGGACCCCCTTTGAATAGGAAGGAGGACAAGGGGTTGTGTTCCAATTGCAACCTTTCTGGTATGGTCCATTTATGGGTGCTGGAGAGGAGGGTCCGTTAGGAAGTCAAATCTTAGCCAGATCCACCGCACCAGAATCTATCGAAATTCAAACACAATCTTCTTCTTCCTCTGGTCGTTGAATCGGTGGAGGCTGATGGCTGTGGATCTCACTCTGCTTCATCTATCCTTCCTTTCTATCCTCAGTCTTTCCTTTGGTCTCTTGAGGTCTCCCTAATTTGTTGGAATTTAGATGGTTCTGGGGTTGGTGAAAGATTCTGGTTTGTAACCCGGTGGGTAGTAGGTGATGTCTAGTCGGTGCTGGATTTCACTTTCCTTTCTTTTCTTTGATCCTTCCTCGGGTCTCCTGACAACCTCACGACTAGCTGGATTCTGAAATATTCGGTTTAGGTGAACGTTTTTTTCGATTTTTAATAGGTTTTAGGTGACTTAATGAGTACACGCTCACACACAAGCACACAAACACACACACACCCCGCACATGCACATACTAACGCACATACACACGCACAAAAAGAAAAAGAGAAAAAAAAGAGAGAGAGAGCAATGATGATGGCATGTCGAATCGGTAAGATTACCGAATGAACAATACTGAGCTCTCTCTCAAAAAGAAAAAAAAGAAGAGAAAAAAAGGAGGTCAAATCACAGATTCAGGAAGGGTAGAGGCCGGTTTTCATCCTGACAATGGCGCGGAACAAAACAAAACAAAGCTCTACACCTTCAGCAGGCTCCTAGCGGATACATGGCAATTCACAAAACCAGTCTACATGTGCTTTGTGGACTTGAAGAAGGCATTTGACCAAGTCTCTCAGGGGGGTTTGTGGGTGCTTCGGAAGTATGGGGTACTGAACCTAACCTGATACGGGCTGTTTGATCCCTGTACGACCAATGTCAGAGTTTGGTCTGCATTGTTGGTTAGTTTGTTTCTAGTGAAGGTTGGACTCCGCCAATTCTGTTCATACCCTTTCAGGACAAAATTTCTAGGCACAGCCAAGGTGTTGATGTGGTCCAGTTCAGTGACCTCAGTACTGCTTCTCTTTTCCTTGCAGACATCTCCAACTCTCACGGGAGCGGTTCACAACCAAGTGTGAAGTGGTTGGGGTGAACATTAGCACCTCAAAGTCTGAGGCCATTGTCCTCAGTCAGAAAGGGGTGGCCACTGAGATCCTGCTGAAAGATCTTGAGGTTTTGTTCCCGAATGAGGGACAATAAAGTGGAAGATGAACAGGCAGTAAAGAAGACGTCAAATCGATTTACCGTTTGATCTACGTTTCCACCATTGACTATGGTCATGAACTTTGATGACTTGACAGAAAGAACAAGATCACGGATGCTTGCAGCCAAAATGACTTTTCCTCTTCCTGAGGGTGAGAGGCTCGGACATCCGGGAAGGGCTTAGAGTAAAGCCGCTGCATTGAGAGGAGCCAGATGAGGTGGCTCAAGCATCTGGTTATGATGCCTCCTAAACGCCTCCCTGCTGACGTGTTTCAGGCATGGCCCATAGGGAAGTGGCCCCAAGACACACTGGAGAGACTATGACTTCTAGTCATGTCTCGGTATCTTGCCGGAAAAGCTGGTCAAAGTGGCTGAGTGAGTCAAAGCTTCTCTGCTTAGGTTTCAGCCCCTACAACCTGTCCCCAGTTAAGCAAAAGAAAATGGTTGGACGTATAATAACAACATACTAATAGCAGTAAGTAGTAGAAGCAGCAGTAGTGGTAGTCTGTGAAGTGTGAACGTGAATCAGGACAAACAAAAACAACTGTGAAATATGATCGTAACAGTTTGGAAAACTGGCAGTCACTCTTTGTTGTTAAAATATTTGGTCAGTCAAGTTCATTATTGGCCAGCCTCATCAACAAGTAGACACAACATGTTTATTCAGGTGCAAGAGTGAAAACTGCCTTTTCCTAAAGTAAAGCATTCAGTGTTATTTGTTGTTCCTCTTTGAAAGACATGTTGTCCTGTTCTGATAAAACTGCTACTGTGTCAACATCAATATCTTTTCTGGGGGACGATACCATTGTTTAGAAACTTGCAGCTGCTTGCCATTTATGTATCTGCTTTTACTACGCCTTTATCTCCTTCAAGGATACTGATTGGTGTTGTCTGTCATATGCAGTAGTTGATCACCAACTGCTTATCCAAAACAAACACGGGAAGATCTTTAGTTCTTCTCATATGTAGGTTGAGAATTTGACGTGCATGCCCCAACAGACGGGGACTCTGAAATGGGTAGCAGAGGGGAAGGCAAGGCCCATTCAAGGTCAATGGGTCAAGTATTCAGCCTCTAAACTTTCAGGACCGCCGTAGTTCTTGCTGGTGTTTGACAAATATAAGTCTGAGAAGAAAATTGAAGAATATGGTCCCAAACTTGTTGACCTCACACTGTAACTGGATACCTCATTAGTGAACAGGGACTCGGACAGGATATTCACAATAGGTCATTCAAACCATACCGGACTTTGGCACGGTTGCTTGACTGTCAGAATCCGTATGCCTCAGAAAACGCCAACTAACTCTAATGTACCAAACTGAAGCCCTCTTTGATGAGGCGGGTGTCTCTAGGGTTTACGACTATAGACATTCCTATGGCGGTGATGTGACACCAAATTTTTCTGTAGCCCATCATCAACCAACGCAAGCATAGTAGTTTCTGTAAATCAGGATTCCAGTAAATATTTGCTCGATAAACTCCTCTAGGATATAAAGGTAAAAAAATCACACATTAAGTATGGCATATTATGGCTTCATCTGTCCTTCCTTCCTTTCCTCAGTCTCTCCTTTGGTCTCTTGAGGTCTCCCTGATTCGTTGGAATTTAGATATTTCTGGGGTTGGTGAAGGACTCTGGCCCGGTGGGTGGTGGGTAGTGCCTGGTCGGTGCTGGATTTCACTTTCCTTTCTTTTCTTTGGTCCTTCCTCGGGTCTCCTGACGGCTTCACGACTCTGGCTGGAAGTGTTCGGTTTAGGTGAACGGTATGGGATTTTTTAATAGGTTTTAGGTGAACTAATGAATAAAAAGAGGGGGGGGGGAGTATTGCATATTAAGTATATTATAACTATTGTAAACCGAGGATCTTAAGTACATCCTTGACTGGCTCCAGCAAGAGGAAGTGAGCCAACTGTTGTCAAAGTGCTAGTCACGTCTTTGAATTAAGAACAATTGCGATTACTAAACCGCTTCATATTATTTGCGAAAGAAAAAACAAACGCCAGGATACTGTTCTCCTGGATGGCAGAACACTGAGTGGCTAAGCTGCCCTGAGCTGAAACGACAAAAACGTGTTTGGGGTTGTACCAACAGATACCTAGACCACAAAAGGTTTAGGGGGTTTTACTATTTCCTTACCTGTGGATGGAGGTTGTAAATCGACGGGAAGTTGTAAATAATTCGTAAAGAGAAGATCACAGCTGCTTCCAAAAGGACAGACTGGGACCCAAACCTCCATCATTGGGTTCGCGGAAGAAATGTTGGTAATGTTGTCTAAGTCTGAGTAATTTAGCCAAACATAATGGCTAGCCTGCTTGCTATACAGCATGTTAGCATGCTATTTCAGTGTCAGTATGGTAAACAGTAAAGTCAATTAGTCATGTCTGAATTTGTACCACGTCTTTTTAAATCAACTAACGTGTTTAAATGTAAATTACAGCCAGCATTTTATCTCAGTTGAAGGCAAATTACTTCACATAACATTTATTTTTTACCTGACATGACATACATTCAAAGAAAGGCTAAAATGATCGTTTAACCCTGGAGAACCCAAGAACCCTTTTCTTCTTTGGAAAATTATGAATTATACATTAAATGACTGCTATAAGTTCACTGAACACCAAAATATATGTTTTTTCAATGTTTTTTTCAATTTATTCCCTAATTTAGGATTAGGGAGAAATTTGACCCTTTGGGATTTAGGGGTATCATTTAGAAAAATCAGAATAACAAAAACTGTCAGTAAACAATTTAGAATTTAAGAAAATAATCAATCAAATACACAGCTACATTGAACAATATAATTTTTTTGTTTTCTTTGTTGCATTTTAGCCATCTTGTCACCACCACTCTGGCTCATGTAAGTGCAATATTCATCCACTAGATGGCCCCGAGCAAGGGTCAGAAGTGGCACTCTGGACTTTTGATGTTAAATTTGTAAAAAAAAAAAGAAGGTCTTTGTTTTTGAGTAGCAGAATTTATAGGGG
The DNA here is from genome assembly GCF_051991255.1 of Vanacampus margaritifer. Taxonomy (NCBI): domain Eukaryota; kingdom Metazoa; phylum Chordata; class Actinopteri; order Syngnathiformes; family Syngnathidae; genus Vanacampus; species Vanacampus margaritifer. Next base: position 13,322,344 of record NC_135442.1, read on the forward strand.
CCAAATTTGACCCCGTGGGTTCTCCAGGGTTAAGGTCGTTCTACTTTGGTCCTGTGTTGTCAGAGCTATTACCACCTGGAAGTACGTGTGACAGTACTACAGAAGTATTACAATTTTTGGCCCCCAAAATGTTGCCACCAATGGAGTAAAATAGACACTAAATTGTTGTAAAGATGAGAGCTTTCTGCAGGAAGCTTTAATCTCTTCTCCCATGTAGATCCCGGGGAATTTAAATTGTGCTGTGTGCCTAATGCAAATGTGACATCAGTGGAGGACGCATTGAGGCCCAAAAACCCGCAGTAATTGAGCTTGTACGTGCTCTCCTACTGATGAATGGAAGAGCCGAGGCGCGCACAAGCATGACACATGCGGGATTTGGTCCAAAAGAAATAGTGCCGGCGCATTTACCAGGATCATCCTTCATCGGGGACCAATTGGCGACCTATTTCTCCCACCAGTTAGGGGGGCAGCAAGCAAGTGAGGGATATGGAAGCAACCAATTCTATGTTATGCAGGGGGGCCTACACGAGAAAAGCCCGATCAAACGGTGGATGTGGAGGACAGTCGTGCTTTTGAGCCATCATTGAGTGATGCTCCATTCAGTGGGTTGACAGAGACCACCTGGGGGGAGCCGGTGGGGGGAAGTGTTTATTTATTAGTGTTTGGTTTGGGCGAGGGGGCGTTGGCTGGCTATCTGCCCACCCCAATAGGCGTCTGTCAGCTTCACGGCCCTTCACATTAGTGTGATTGAAGGGGAGTAATGGCACACTTCCAGACAGTGTCAGTGTCTTTGGAAACATACACACTGTCTCTCCAATGACAATTTATAATTGCCAACAGACAAATTAATGGTGGGGGGGTTGCTAAAATGGTTTCTTTATTATTGATTTATATTCTCCTCTCATTGCACCTTTCCTCTTTATTTTTAGATGACTGCTTGAATGAAAAGAATGAAATAGACTGGTGGTATTTGCAATTCAAGGTTGTATTCTTGCAAGTATAGAAAACCGCACGTCCTTGTTCGAGCTTGTGCGTCATTCGGTGCAAAGCCAAGATAAGACATGATTTCTGAGAATTCGGAACATTATCAGAAAAAAAAAAGAATGAATGTCGACAGAGATTAGGGTGCAACACTTGAATGTTTTTGTGTCAGTCCAAGATCAGCTGTCGAAAGACTTTTTTTTCTCCATAATTGGCAAAAAAAAACTCTTTGTCGTCAATGCTATGCTAATTGTAAACGTCCTCTTTGTTACACCTTTTGACGTAATGAATTGACATTGATCAGGCGCATCGAAATTATACATCTACAGGCCTACAAGAGTTAGTGAGTAGGGAATGAGTGAATGATTGTCACATTTCACTGCTGTCAGTTTGTTTTTAACAAACAATGTATTCTAAGACAGTTGGCTCACAGTCTCAAATGCTACCATGGTTGTCACAGTGTAAAATGGTGTGTGACTTTTTTATTTTCTTTTTTTTTCTTTTTTTTCTTTTCTTTTTTTTTTTTTAACATTTCACCATTGACAATTGGTTATTAACAAACACAACACAGACTTTCTCATAGTGTAGCCAGTCAGCTCCGTTAGCTCATGCTAGTTGTCTTCCAAGCTGGACTACAGATGGAAGTGAGCTTTTTGCTAAATCTGGTGCAAACATCCATTAACTCCTTTGTGCACATTGCCCATAAACTTAATAAAATATATTTTTCAGCATCACACGTCATGCTTTTATGTTTATTTTAAACAAATTAAACATAATCGTAGTTTTAGCTCAGGGTCGCTAATGCTAGCAACCATTACGTGGGTATTTTCCACATTTAATATCCTTGCACACTTGTTGCCTTGTTTTTCACAAACAGGTTGTGCAAAGTTGTTTCTCTCAGTCGCTCATGCTAATCAATTGTATCTTATCTTATGATGCCATAAGCTTTTTGACAGTTTTTAACAAACTCAACAGTACGTTTGTAGTGTCGCCAGTTAGCGTCAAGTCGTTAGAAGAAGAGAAAAAGTTACCGTATGCTTTTTACAAGGCACAAATGTGAAACAGGAAGTAGATTAGTAGTCTCAGTTGCTTGTTTCCTTCTGGTAAAATTAGATTGTGTCATACCCGTGAGGCAACTCACTATTCTTGGAAAAAAGAACAAAAAAAAGAGAAGCTTAGTTGTTTGTACTTCTTTTTGCAGAATTTTTTTTCCTTTAAACACCCATTTAAGATCATTATTAAAATCCAGCTTGAATTCATTCTGTTGGGCATTAGTCAACATCTATACTATTAAATGGTGCCCAGTTTTTACCATTGAGTCTTTTTGCATAGCCTATCCAGGCTCTTGTGTTTGATCAGTCAACAGATGTTCTCAGAAGTAATAAAACAATTACAGTGTGAGTCAGAGGCGGGTAATTTTCAATTGTTTTGTAAATTATGAACCATAATTATCCTTATTCCATGGACTAGGTTACCTAAGACAATACCAACACAAAAACAACTTCATAAATGATGTTCCGCATTTTGTTTCTAACAACAACAGCATCCATTACATTTGCAAAGAGACGAGTTTAGTGTGCCGAAAGAAAGCCGTGGTTATTTATTTACATTCAGAGAGCCCAGGTATCTAATCTCACACATCCATCTTGCCAAGCCTCGAGATGATACCTCCATGAGACGCGGCCAAGAAATGTGAGCGGACAAAAGCGGCAGCTGCAAGCGTTTAGATGCGGTGAAAGTGAGGAGGAAAAGTGAGAGTTTACAAATGATGGAGGAACACCAAAAAGGATTAGCGTACTCTACATGTTAGCATAGCGAGGCTGCAGTTTTATCAATTTTGAAGAATGAACAATGACAGAATTCCAAAAGAGGATACGTAGCATACATGCTAGCATACCCCATAGCGACAGTTTTATTTGGATAGAACCTCTTTATTTAAGTAAACATTGCTGCAGTCCCAAAAGGGGCATATTGTACATGCTAGCATAGCATTGCGGCAATTTTATCAAATGGGACACATGTTCATTTACAGAATATAACAAATTACTGTTACAAAAATCAAGTGTGTCAAATCAAATCCCCGCCAGGGTTATAATAGTTTTGGATTTTTCATTATAGTTTTTATTTTGTTTTGACATTTTTTTTTCAAATTTGGTTAGTTTTAATTTGTTTTTAGAGCAAGATTGTTATTTTTATTAGTACTTTTTTCAAAAATGAGTTTTTTTAGTTTTAATATTATTTATAGTTTTTTTAATGGACAATTTTGCCATAATTAAAGTTAGATTTAGGTTTGTAAACATAAAATTAGTTAATTAAATTTTTTTACGAACATTTTAGATATTTTGTTAAATTTGTGTCAACTTTAATAACCTTGGTCCCAACAAAATTGAAGTTGAGCTGAGCCATCACTTGGATGAAGCAAGTCATAAAGGAAGTCAAATAATCTTTCTCAGCCACAGATATTAACAGACTGGTCAATTTGAACTCAGTATTAGTTGATAGTTAGGCAGGTAGAGAAATAATATGTTCTGTGCGGGAACACTAATAATAGCCCCGTAATATTACATAATTACGTTACATTAATAACAATTTTAAGACAAGTAAAATTGTTGAAAGATTTTTCAGACCAAAAATACAGGGAGGGCCAGATCTGCCTCGCGGGTCAGAGGATCACCCACTGGTTAGGCTGGTGATAATGTTGAACCCTTGGGACATTTGTGTTCTGTAAGTGTTATTTTTGTCCCATTAAACACACTATAAAAAATGATATTTGCATTATTCCTTTGATGAGCCGCGGCGGTGAGTGAGTATAAACAAAGCAGCGGTGAATAGCTTTACCTGAGCCTGAGGCAACTTGTCAGGCTTAGCGATGGTGACACACCCTGAGCTGACCCGCAGGTGCCAACGCGCATGCACCAACCGCACACCTGCCAAATGGTGAGTCACCGTGCCAGAGTGGGTGGGGCTCCAGGTACGCACTTACATGAGCTCATCCCGCCCACCTCCAGCCACTCTTTGTCTTACCTGCCTCTTCCTATGTGTGTGTGTGTGTGTGTGTGTGGCTGAATGAGAAAGCAGAGATGCGAGAGAAGTGTGAGAACTACTACCTGGAAACCACCTTGGCTAAAACAGGCTGGCCAACCACACATGTTGTTCAGTATTCTGTATTTCCTCAAATAGATGCTGCAGTTTTAAAACAATCTCAATTTGCATCGCTAATCAAAACAACAGCCCCTAGCCAAGTATGTAAACAGTTTCTCAGAAATAAAACATGCAGAGTTATCTGTTTTTGTAAATGAGTAACCTGGACAGTTTTAAAAATGATCAAATATTTAATGGTGACAACTTATTTAATGGCAATTAGCATTGCTAATAAAAACAGCAGCACTTAGCGACGTACATAAAAAGTCCCTGAGATGAATTGAAAGTTTAGTGCCATGTAACACTGTAAAATAGTTTCCTGTGAAGTTTTAAAGATAGTCTTACGTCACATGGAGGCGATGTCTCAAAAGGACTATTGGAATTGCTAACCAAAACAGCAGCACACACCAAAGTATGTAAACAATCTCAGATTATTTAATGGGTGGCACTTTCGCACATGATGTGAACGAGTGTCCTGCTCAGTTTGAAAGACAATCAAATTGATGTGGAGTCGACAGGGTATATTTTTGCTGCTCACTTCACAGCCCACGTTGAGACTCTAGCGCTGCATTTAAAGGGAATGAAAGGAGCTGCTTTAATTGGCTATGACTGAAGTCGATAGTGACCACTGCCATAGCGGCGCAGCACTCCCTCTTCTATTTTTGCCAACTTGCGCGTGGCTGTGAAATACCAACACTGAGTCCAACCTGCCCCTGCGCAAACGTAGAGCATGTGTCGCACACAACAATAGGGTCTGATGTCCTTAAACAGCAGCATGCACAAAAGTAAGCAAACTTTAATTATTAAAGTAATTAAAAGGGTTGTGTACTCATTATTATTATAACATTTTAACTGTGGGAATCTACTTGGCCCTATTTGATTTGAACTGTTTCTCTGCATTACTTCATAATTGTCCTCCTCTTTTACGTAACATTGTTTGATGTTAAACCAAAAATGTGTTCAAATTGTCTCACCTTATCTGCAGTTGAGTTTAAAAAAAGAAGAAAGAAAAAACGCCCAACACCGCTATTTGAAGTACATTAAAACGCACCCACTAATCCTTTAATGTCCGCCGCTCACACACGTTATTGCACAAGTGGGAAAATGCCAATTGAAAAACAAAGACTATGAGATGTGCAATAAAAATCAAACAAAACAACAGACTTTGTCAATACATTCCACGTGTGAATGTTTTATAGGTGGATAGCAACAGAGCTTTACAAGGATGTGTAAAATGCTGTTTTGCATTAGCAGAAGAGGAAGTGCCTGTTTACCTACTTGTGCAGGCGAGTTACGCAACAAGGGTGATGGATTACGAGAAAGGAAAGAGAGAGAGAGGCGACTGATAGATCAACACAGCACTCCCAAACAGGAAGTGCTTTTTGAGCGGGAGACGGAAGCACAAATGGGTGTGCCCCAGGGTGTTTGCTCTCTCTTGTCATCTTGTCATCCAGTTCCTCCAGTGCGCGCGTGTGTGCGGCATGGACAAACAAGGCGACAAATAAAAAATGCTGTTTGCATTCCTCCCAGTTGCTTCTGGGAGAAATAAATGATGAATGGTTGAACTCGCAGACCTGCAGATCCGCAGGCACATCTGAAAATGCATTAAAACAGGAACACTTTCCCTTCTGAAATGAAAAAAAAAAAGGAAAACAAGTGTCAAGACTTAAATAATCAGGCTGTAATTAATATTTGATGACAATAAAGCAGGAAAATGTATAATGGAATGTAAATGACTTGTCATTAAAATCCAATAATTTCCTAATAAACAAATGATGTTATTAATAATGTGAAGGACTATACATTTTTATGTATAAAAATCACTTAAAGTTTGATTGGGTGATTGATTCTGCCTATATTTTAACAGTGTTGCTCGATTATGAAAAAATATTAATCACAATTGATTTGGTAATAATGGAAATCTAGATTAGGACAATCATTTGTTTTTTGGTACAAAAGAAAATGTTTAAACATGTATTATGCAAGTTCTTTTTGGACCAAACAACATTTATTAAATTAGTAATTTTAAAATAAATAGGTGCAAATAAATAAAATTCAAACAACTTAAAATTAGTATTAATATTTTTTATTTTTGTTTACGATTATGCCAATTTTGAAATTGTGTAATAATTGAAATTGAATTTGGATTAATTGCACAGCCCTACAAGACCAAGTCTAGACTTGTTTACTATTGAAAATGTAGGGTCACATTATGACGTGCAAAATATGACCACGGAGACTCCAGACTGTTGAGCAACTGTTTTGCATCAAGCAAGCAGCACTTTCAAAAAAGGATGTTGGATGGTTGACATTTTTTAAAGGATCTTTGTGCAGGTTGTTACTCTCGACTGCCACCTCTGGCCCAAATTGTAACTGCAGCATCTGTGTCAGGCTCGTTCATGGTGCGCGTGTGAGTACGTGCACGATCTTAAAGTGATAGCCACAGTTGACAAACGAAGACATGACTTCAAATGAGGTAAGAAAAACTCTGCCCCTCCCCTTCCCGAGGAAACTGTGGCGTGTGAGGATCCATACACTTTTCTGTAAAGGAAAGATAAAAGCTGATAGGTGCCGTCAGAGTAAAACGGTCAGGGCTCTTCATACTCATCTGGGCTTTGGTGGAGCATGCATGACATAGAACAAGCTTTAATATTACATTTTTAAACTGCACAATGCACTTTTAAACACTGCAAAGGAAAAATATTTTCAATGTTTAATGAAATCTAATCATATTTTAATGAGCTACGAATATAATAGTCAGTATCTTTTGGGGCCGCTGAAGAGTCAGATATTTCTCCGAAAAAAATCCAGATAACCGATTAATCTTAACATAATTAAATGCAAACTCTAAAGTAATATAAAACAAAAATAACATATTCCCAGAAAATGATAGTATAAGACTATGACAGCTTTCTTTTCTAATTGATATTCAATGTACCATTACAATGCAATTTGCTTTCTTATAGTAAATAATACTCCCAGCCTTTATAACATTCACTTGACTGACACATCTAAAACTCTAAAACTACACTTGGCAAAAGTGGAAGAGTCAGTGAGGGCCTAATAAGCAATTACAATCACTTCATCTCAGATTAATTACAAACAACAAGATACACAAACCAGTCTTGAAGGTGGGTGAGGAGTTAAGCGGGGGCCTGGAGAGTGTTTGGGGGATCCTCAGATGGCCTCAGAGCCTATTAGCTTTTAAAATACACACACGGCTACTTAAGGGGACCCGACGTTCCAGACAGCTTTCCGGAAGAAGACCATTTCCTGTGGAGCTGCTGTAGGTCGCATGTCCATAAGGTCCATGGCTCCCTTGAGCCAAAGCTACACTTTAAACACTTAGTGCATGGACCCACTCCTAACACACACACACACACAAGCACATGCATAAACACTCTCCAGCTCGGATGAGTTATCTGTTTTTAAATCCGATTAAATGACACGTCATTATTTTATGGAAAAATAGCATAAAAGCTTCACCCAAATAGTTGGGTCAAAAATAACCCAACAATGGGTCAAAAATGGACCGATCCTTTATTTGGGTAAATTTTTTTATTTATTAAGTTTTATTCAAAATGACCCCTTTTTTTACCCAAGTAAAGGATCTGACCAATATTTATGAAATTACCCATTTCTTGACTCCAAGTTGGGTCAAATTGACCCATAAAGTGGATCGGTCCATTTTTGATCCATAATTGGGTTACTTTTGACCCAACTGTTTTTAGATTGTGGGCGTCGCTCCTTCGGCATCAGGGAAAAAATTGACAAATTGAACAGGATACATGTCACTGCAAGGCAGTACCTCTGTCACACATATATACATAGTATTCACATGCACATTCACTTTCCTTTATTTTCTTTGGTCCTTTCTCGGGTTTCCTGACGGCCTCACGACTGGCTGGAAGTGTTCGGTTTAGGGAAACGGTATGGGATTTTTTTTTTTTTTTTATAGGTTTTAGGTGAACTAATGAATGCACGCACGCACATACACATATTCACCCACATACAAAAAAAAATAAACATACAAAATATATATATATATATATATATATATATATATATATATATATATATATATATATATATATATAAAGGAGAGCAGTGATAATGACATGTCAAATCGGTAAAATTACCGAATGAACAATACTGAGCTCTCCAGGGAAAAAAATAAATAAAATAGTATTCATATGCCGGGTCATTTGCCCCACATTGTGTGCCGGTCCATGGAATGTCGAATGGGAACGACAAAGAAGTGTACGGAATTGCAAAATACATCAAAAGGATTTCCAACCGACAAAGTCTACCAAAGTGTGTTCTGACAATTTTAATTAAGGTAAGTGTCATTGTAAGATGGTAAAAATGCTTTTAGCATAATGCGATCGTGATACATGTGAGCTGCTAGCCGTGGCTAGCTATGGCTAAAAATAGATCTGGTGGTCAAGACGTTCGATTTTGAGAACGTTCCAAATACCTTCCTTATTTTCCTTTCCCAGCAGCCCAAAAGTTGAAATTGTTGTTAAAGTGTACGAAAATAAGTGATGAATCAACAATGTTGTTGTTGTTTTTGTTGTAACATGCTAGCACAGCTAGCGCGGTCAGGAAACTAGCTAACTTGGCTTAAAAATAACCCGAGATTCTTCACCTCGAGTTCACAATTGATAAATTCACACAGCAAACAATAAAAGCCGAAAGTACAGAAGACGCAAGAATGTCCGTGTTTTGAGAGCCACCCTACCTCAGAGCATCCATTGCCATTAGTCCGGGCAGTATCGGCAAATGTTTGTAATCCAATCGATTCCACTAACCAAACGTTTCAACGCGTACCGCTGCAGAGAGTGTTGAGCTAAATCTTCCGCATGTGTCTTGCTCACACAAGTAACGTTAGAAGAAGATATAGTTTATTGTAAAAAGACATTTTTTTGTAACTTGTGACTTTTTTGTAAGACTAATATTCTTGTTTTTTTTTTGCAAAAACGTGAAATATTATTCCCAAACGGTTACCACTTTTTTCTTGAAAAATAATTGGACTTCATAACACTATGGCTTCATTCTTAAATTTATATATTTTTTCATAAGAATGTATGATTTTTTTTTCTGTGCACCCTGAACACTAGTCTTGCTTACTCTTTACTCCCACTGAAAATCTTTTTTAATGACAATAAATAAAATCTAAAGTGTGATATATAAACAATGTCATATTTGAAAATGACTACAGACGCTCCCCAACTTACGAACGAGTTACGTTCCGAGCAATCGTTCGTAAGGTGAATTTGTTCGTAAGTTGCTTCAGTGCTATATTTTGTATTATAATTTATGTTTAAAGAGAATACGTACAGTACTGTACTGTACTACGTATGTTAGAGAGAGAGAGCGAGAGACACACACAGTATGTACATGTACGTAATAAGATAAATAAAATGAAGTTTAACTTACTTTTAGAAGATGTACTCGATGCTTAAGGATTTGATGGAGGAGGAGGAAGAGGAGGATTTTATATCATGAGAGGTTCTTCGTCGTCGCTGGAATGGGCTTCAAAAGTTACTTCCTCCTCCGTAACTTCAATGTAGGAAGAAGTTGAGGGTCGAGGAGAAGAAGATGAGGGTTGATGAGTATCTTCCTTGGAGGATTTACTAGAAACTGGCCGAAAGAAGCGATCTAACGACGATTGCACAGTTTTGTTCTTTTTTCATCATAAATGATGCGGTAGCACTGTATGGCATCATTCAATTGATTTGCAACCTTTGTGCAACGTTCAATATTTGGGTCTTGCTGCTCGAAGAGTGCGATGGCTTTATCTATGAGCGACAGGCGTTTCTTCTTCTTCCTCCTCCTCGACACGTTGCTGAGCCTCCAATGCTGGGTGAGCTCTCACAGCGCCAAGCGTCGGTATTAGCGGCGGAAAGAAGCACTACAGTACTCGGAAAAAGGTGCGCAATAAAAAATCTAACTTACAGCATCTCTTTCCGAACATTTTTTGACATGCGCGCATGCGCGCAGACATGTTCGTATGTACCGTTGTTCGTAACTCGAATGTTCGTAAGTAGGGGAGCGTCTGTATTTACAAAAAAATGCCTAGTGGAAGAATTGGGTACTGCTTGTTCCCTTTCCATGTGTCCTGATTGACCCCTTCACAAGAATGACAAATCGCACTAGTCTCTCCCTGCATCACACACCTGATACAATTACAGCTATTCTAGCTAAGCTAGTGCCAGCCGTAATTACCATTTTAATTAGAGCGGTTGTCGGAATGAATAATCCGCTAGCATACGGTATAGTGTGCAAAAGCGTTGATCTCGCTGGTGATTTAATCCTACCCACCTCCAGAGGCTGTTGTAACACCTGCTTAATGACTATTGCTGAGGAGGGGGTGGGGCCTGAGAGGCTAAACAATAACAGGAGGCGTTCTAAGCTAGGGCCCACGCCCAAAAGGCTGCATGCACACTTTCTCCACTCCAAATTAAGGAGTGCAAACAAAGAAACACGTCACACTGGAAAGAAAAAATAAACAATAGATGCGTATAATGTTTCAATTGTGAGACAACAAGAATAAAGACATAATAGTACAAGCACAAGAATGAAGTCATACAAAAAAAAAAGATGAGACAAAATTAAACAAGAAACAGATGCAGGCATATTTTCTTAAATATCAATATTTATTCCATGTGTCTAAAAAGAATCAATACAATCTAAAGCAAAGACGTCAATTTAAATTATCATCTCTTAGTCGCATCACAATAATATGCAAGATGTGAAGTATTTACAGTGCCGGGGGGGGGATAAACACAGCAAAATAAGCTGGGGAGGCCCCAACAGTAACTTTTCAATGCTTTCATAAAGATACATGACCCAAATGCAAAACACTGCTCAAACACCAAATGGGCTCGATTAGCAAATTTCAAATATGCCGAAAAAACATGTACAAACCGCAACAAACAAACAAAAACAACAGGAAAAAAATCAGAATTTTAAGGTTTAATAAACAAATATAGACAATATTTGTACATTTGGTACACCTTGGTAAGTAAACTAGTTTTCAATTGTGTAAATATTGCATATATGCCATTTGTACCTAAGAATGAATTAGGTCAAGTAAGAATTTCTCATAAAATTTGCAGTTACAGCATTAGAAAAATTGTGGCATCGTCTTTCACAATACTATCCCATCAGTTATTAAATTATTTGAAAAAAAAAAAAAGGAAAAAAAATCAAAGCCAAACCAGAACTGGTTAGCATATAACTTACTTAATTAGTGCTTTTGTTGTATCACGCCAACACAAACTATGTACAATAAAAACAGTATCAGTTATTTCACTGAAAGTTGTTTGTTGTCATGACGTGGTCACTATTTACAGTCTTTAAGTACCAGTGGATCCAGATCAACAGCAATGACGCTCGTCCTGGTGTGTGTTGTGTTGCTAGTTGTCGCTTTTGACTCGTTGGCTTTTCACTGTTGTGGTTGTTCAATGGGGTTCGTGCGTTCCCAACCTTGGAACGCAGCGTGTACTACATTCATCGCGTCTTGTGTTACAATCTACAACAAGTTTGTAAGTGCAAGACCATGCGTCCGCTCCGCCAGCGTCCCAAAATGGCGGCGCGAGGCCCGGCGACCAAACTGACCACGTGGGTCGGCGCCGCATTGAGGCAACAGGTGAGTGCATTTGTGTGTGTCTGTGTGTGTGTGCACTGTCCAGTTAAGACCAGGGATGGGCATTTGATTGATCCAATGTGGAGAAGATGAACAATCCATTACGGCACATTACGTAAATGTTATTAGAACAAGTCGTAATTTGCCAAGAAAAAAAGCAGATTTTAAGCTTTAGAATGAAGTTGTTTTTTAACGAGCAAAAAATGTTTCTATCAATACATAAATATTGTGAGAAAAAAGTCAAGTTATATTTAAAAAAATAAAAAATTTTTTGACTTAAACTGTCATATTGAGAGTGAAAAAAAGTTATTTAAAAAGAGTGTAATTTTTTTCAAATAATATTTTCTTGTTCAGACAAGATGATGATACTTGTGAATGATACTTTCAAAAATGAACTAAAACATTTACGAGGTCACATTGTGAGATTTTTTTAAGAGAAAAAGTTTAATTATTCTATGAATAAAATTGTAATATCAGCATAAAAATGTCCTTAAAATTCATCAAAAAAAATAGATGAAATTTTCTGAATATAGCCATACGACGAAAAGAAAGAAAGTCACATTTGATGAGCAAAAAATAGTCATATGACAAAAAAATACTTATTTACGGAAAAATCAATAAATTGTAGTACTTTCATATTACAATTTTTTTCTTGTCGCCTTAGTTTTTAAATGTTTGCATTATTTCAACTAAGCTGGGATAACTTCTCTCTCTCTTCTCTCAGAATTTGTTTCCACTGCAGTGTTAATGAACAGAACAGGAGGGAAGTTGGATGTCGGCCTTAGCTGACATCTTCTTCTTTAGACCGCAAACTTAGTGCAGATTGAATCAACAGCGCCCCTACTGGTTGCAGACAAGTACACATTTAATCAATCAACAATCAAGCAAATTCAATCACTATGCCCATCCCTAGTTAAGACAAAGAACTTCAAACATTCCTTTTTGTCATGACTTCCTGCAGGAGGCGCGGGCGGGTGTGCAGGGGACTACAGGAGAACAGGTCCAAAGTGTTTGGAGGTGCTGAGGCTTTGGCTCAGACAGGCCACGGGTGTACCTGGGTCGTTCTGCAGTGTTTGAGCGTGACGTGATCACAAAAAAGCGAGAATAGAAAATCCCTCCCTCTCGCCCACCCCCGCCAGGCAAATGAAATATTTCATGCATCGTCTTGTCGTAAATGTACCGTGGAAATCTCAGAGTGGCTCATTCTTTGCGGATCGGTTCAGTTGTGATGGGTTGCTAGGTCCAGACTAAACAGCCCGTCAGGGGCTTGAGTAAGGCTTTGGATTGGTGATTCCTTTCTTTAAAAAAAAAAAAAAAAAGTTTAAAAAAATAAATATTTTATATATATTCATATCAACTATGGGGGGTTTTAACCAACCTGTTTTTGTTTGTTTTGCTGAGGTAGGTTTTTTTAAGCAAACTTTTTTTTTTTTTAAATATGTACCTAAATGCCACCTTTTATTATTTAAAGAAATTCACACATTTGGAAAAGGTTTCACCAAATGCATACATCCGTGTTAAATAAATAAATATTTTGTATGCATTCTTTCTTTCTTTTTTGCATGTGTGTGCATGTGATCTGATGTTTGGTGTCTTCTCAGTTCAGGCAACCAGTCCAAACTATTATTAAATGGTAACCAAAATAATATATATCTGACATGATATAATAACTCGTAGTCATTTTGCAGATAAATAAAATAGTTACCAAGAGTTAATAGTTGGTACGAGAGGTTTTTTTTTGTTGCTTTTTAAAAAAAAAATTTTTTTTAAGTCATCTAGTCCAGCAGCATCAATGGATGGCGCCTCATCGTTTTGGTGCCAAGGGAAGATTTGGGGTGAAAGGTCAAGTGTCCGTGTTGCCGTAGCAACTGCCGCCTCTGTGACCTCGTGGAGATGGCAGCAGGGGTCAAAGGGCATGTGGGCGGCAGCCCGCGGTCCAGCTGTTGCCGAGGCAACGTCATCGCACGGAGGTGGCGGACCGACGTAACGGCCAGGAGAGGAGGAAAGCGGGAGACTGCGATGGTGACTGAGCCAGTGGCCTTCATTCTGAAAGAGAGAAGAAGAACAAAAAAAGGCGTTAATGAGGAATGATGAGAATCAAGTCAGATTCCCCCCCCCCCCCAAGAAAAAAAATTTGGAATGTTTTCGAAAGTAAAGTGAATGGAATTGTATAATTTTTTTACGCAAAAAAGTCAAAATCTCATGAGAATAAAGCTGTATTTTTTTTTCAAGGAAACGGGGGCAGAACCTGACAAGACGTTTTTGGAGAGTATTTTTTTTTTCTAAATATAAAATCATATTTATTGACAGCTTTTTTAAAGTAAAATTAATTTTACAAGAATAAAATCTGACTTTTTTTTAATTAGAAAAAAGCCTAGGACTCTATTTTCAGGCGCAGGTTCGAAACTGCCACATCGGCAATTTTGTGTTGGTGCAAGTCTAGTTTAGCACGTTTGGGAATTTGACAGACCCTTCCCCCACACATGCCCTTTGTGTACCTGAAAATTTGGTGACAGAAAGTAGATTAGACATTAGACCAGGTGAAAGCAGGTCTAACTTGTGGCACAGGTGGTGTAAGGTGATTTTGGTGGATTTCTACAAGGCGGAAAAGGGGGGAATAATCTCCTGACCCCACATGCTATGAGCTGAATTTAAAACAAATGAGGGGTGCTGCTTCCATTGGTTGGCAAACAAGTTGGCTGTTGCGCTTGCGCTTATTTACCAAAGTACAAAAAAAGAAAACGTGCAGTTAAAAAAAGTTTTGAAATTTACTACAATAAAGATGCACTTAAAAAAAGTTGTAGTTTTAAAGGGTGACGTCTGAATTTTGTCCAAGATTAAAGTTGCATTTTCTTGACAATTAACTGTTGTATTCTTACAATAATAAATAATACAATAATAACTGCTGAACACAATAATCTTGCTTTAAATGTAAACGTATGTATGATGGTGTGTGTGTGTGGACTCTATTGGTTCGGAGGTCAAATGGATTCCCCCACTTTGTTACCAAGTAAGGAATAAGTGCTCTCCAAAGTGTGTTTCCTCAGTCAGCGGACACTTAACTGGTCACTGGCTTTAAAACAGTGCGACAAGCATAACACAGGTATTCCTGACTGAATACACACTCCAAATAAAAAATGTCACACACACGCCACAGTGACATATTCTTCTTAGTTATTCTCATTCATGCAGTCGCCACAGTGTCGCTTTCTGTCCCAGTGGAAAACACTGCTGAACTCTGACCCCCACGCACTTGTTTGTGAGCGTTCATTTGCATGCAGCTATCAAACAGCGGCGGAAGTGTCGACCGACAACACACACACACGCACGGCTCGGCCGGCCACATTTTTGTCCCCCGCTCGCCCCCCACCCCCCGGAGGCGAACAAGAGCTGTTTTCACAAAGCTGGATGTGATCGTTCATTCTCTAAAACAAACCTTTCATTCATACCAAAGTGCCCCCCCCCCCCCCCCACAACACTCCTACTATAAACACACACACTTTGTTCTTCTGTTTTTGACTCATAAATGACAAAAACAAATCTGAAAATCCTGTCATCTTTTTTTTCTTCAATGGATGACTCATTCTGAGGAAAATAGATTCAATTTGGCTCCCCTAATGTTGCCTCCTGATTGTTTGGGTTCATTAGAGGGCAAAGAAGAAAGAGTTTGGGGAGAGGTGGAAAAACCACAGTAACAGAATCAACCTGACTGAGAGGACCGGGAATGCAGTGAGGTCATGGGACCGGCCTATAACAATCTGTGTGTGTGTGTGTGTGTGTGTGTGTGTGAGTGTGTGTGTGTGTGTGTGCGTGTGCGTGTGCGTGTGCGTGTGCGTGTGCGCTGGTCCAGACAGTAGCCTGTCGAGGCAAACACTTGGGTGAGAATGACTGAGATGTGCCGGGAAAATGAATCACTGGGAGCGGAGATTAATAAGGTGCTGCAGAGGAGACAGATAAATAAAGGTCATGTCTCGGCGCGCACATACTAGACAACAGGGGTGTGTGGAAAGGGGGTCTTACTAAGGGAAAAAACGGGATAGGGGTCTATCAAGGAATGAACCCAATGGCTACTAAACCCCTGTCCTTTTTTCTTTTTTTTTCTGGAGGGAGTCGAGCACATAAACACCCCCCCACCTCACTATTTTACCCCACTTCAGGCCCTCCCACAACCAATACGACCGCCCACCCTCACTGACTGTTCATTATTTATTTAGCTCGCAGGCTAAACTTAGCCCAGCTCCATTCAGGGCTAGGACACTGGGGCGCGTTATTAGTGGCAGGGGTCTCTTCCGACGAAAACACGTCCACTGTGGCCTCCTCCGCTTCTAACATATAAATAGCCACTACAATACAAATTAAGATGGCAAACCACTACAATATATATACAGTACATATACATATATATATATATATATATATATGCTAAATATTTTTGTTTTAAAGGGGAAGTCAACACAACAGTAATGTTCTATGTGGCTCCACTAGTCTAAACACAGTATTCTGATTAAACTTGCTTTTGTGCAATATAAATTAAGCAGCAAAATTCGATCGTTTTTATCCATCCCTGGGGGCAGCCATTTTGCCACTTGCTGTTAACTGGTCGTTACTTAAGCCCTGAGCAACTGTGATGTCATTGTGAGTTGACAGCAAATGGCAAAATGGCCGCCCCCTGAGATGGATAAAAATGGGTGGACCTGGCTGCTTGGCTCATATTCCACAGGCGCACGATTAATCAAAATGCTGTGTTTAGACTAGTAAGGGCGCATAGAACGTAAAGAAATCTTTTGGTTTGACTTCCCCTTTAAAAATAATCTTTGTGACGTGTTTTAAATGAGCATTTTCCATCTCCAAAATGTCATGTAAACAACCGCTAGAGTGAAAAAGAGCAAAAGTAATGTCAGGTATTTTCCCTGAGAGATGAACAGGCTGGGATAAGTTGTGTTTACATTCCAACCTCCCGCCGGCTAGCTCCTCCCTGATCTATCGCAGAGCTCCACTACACAAACAGCGACTGCCTCGTGACCTGTGACCTCCCACACCTCGGGCCTGTCCGACGCACAACACAAAAACAAGCCCTGCTCGCTCGCCCCAATTTTTGCTATTGGCGTCAACATGGCCTCCAATCACAGGCAGACTCACAAACACTCGGGACGACAGTTGAAGATATTTTTCAAATAATGGAAACTTCTATGATTATATTGAGTGAGGGGGTTGTCGTTATATTGCCTAATTTAAACACACATATCTTACATGTTTAAGTGGACTCCAAAAACATGTGTGAAATAGTAGCGCCTCTACTGGTCACAACCAAGTAGTGCACTCCAAGAAAATACACAGCAGCAGCTATTTAATATTTTTAGAGTTTTCTACCAATTACCCATCAATTGGTAAAGTAATTGAATAAAAAAATATTTTGCATTATGGAACACAATAACATGCATGTAAGGTGCAGGTGATATAATCGTCCACCTGGGGTCGCTATCCTCGCGTTCTACTATAGTATCCGTGACGTTTACCATGTGTGGCTTCAAAAGGCGGGGCCTGGCCTGGTGATTGATGTGGGTGTGAGTAAACGAGAGTGTAGCGTTGTGGCTAGCCCCTTAGCTAGTCTGTGTGTTGAACTACGTGGTGCGAGTTGCGGCCATCAGCAGCTCATCTATGGATTGACTGAAGTGTTTTTTTTTTTACTGTTTGTTCAATGAAGCGATTAAACTTTTCTTGACCATTTATGGGGGCAATACAATATGTTCTTACTACTGCTGATGTTAGGCTATGTTAAATAAGCTAACATAAATACATTATTTGTGTTAGAGACCTGCTGTTGTGGTGTTCATGACACTTAATCTTGATCCTAAACTTTGGACATGATCTGTCTTCTGAACTCTTACTCGACCTCATTGCGCCAACTTATTTCTACACGCTGTAGTATGTGCAACTGCAGTAACATTAGTCTGTGTAAAAAAAAATTATCCCTGTAAAGGTCCGAGGCAGTTTGCTTAGACTCGTTTTAGACTTGTAATCGAATTATTCGAGTTATACGATAAATAGTTGTGGCCCTATTTGATTTTCAGTTAATTATTGCTTGTTGAGGCAAAATGGATTGTCTGACTTTAGTTTAAAGAAGAACATTCAAATGTTCAATATAATATTGAAAAATAAATAGCAGATCCGTTACTTCCCCCTTATTCCATCAAGGAAACGGACTCATATGTTGATGACTAACAAGAAGAAGAAAAAAAGTTCATCCTGGGTCTACATTCACCATAAAATGGTCATTGTAAGCGGCTGAGTGGCTGAGACGTGCTCACATCACACACCAGCTCGAGACAAAACAAGCCGCTCAACAATGTTTAATCCCGAAGTGAACGTAAGCCTTCTTACCTTCAAGCTAAATTGGGGATAGGTTGACTTTGTTTTCATCTGCGACTGGAACATCCCGCCCTAGTGTACTCTCAAGAGTTATGTATCACACTCACTGTGACTGCGCAGGGCTGTAGGGGGGGGGGGGGGGGGGGGGGTGAGGTCAGGACAGGTGAGGGCAAGAAACAAAGTGTTCCTTTCCTCTGTTGTGTGTCATCAAAGAGTCATGTTCGGCTAACTTCGAAAAAGTGCACTTTGCACTTTTGTAACTTTGTCATGAAAATGCATACAAGGGGGGGGGGGGGGTATTATCAGCAAGGGATCTTATGAAATAAAAAAATATGTCAGAGCTGTCTGTTCTTGTTTTTGGAGGCTTGTGATAACTACAACAACCTTTAATCAAGTATGATTAGCTTTAGTTGCTAAACGGCTCATTAGGTGATCCTCTGCGGCCGCTGGCGCAAGAAGCCAAAGCAGCACAGGCCCACGGAGGTATGGAAAACAACAGAAAAAATATGCGGCCATGCCAAATAAAGCATGTGTGTGTCAACCGAGGAGGGGGCTTTTCGGGTGGTTGTGGTGGGGGTAGGTGTAGGTTGCGTCACATGATTTCTGCAAAACAGAAAGCGATGCCTGGAGAGAGGAGGCGGAGAGTCGAGGGGGGAGGGACAAAAAACAGGGGGAGGGGTTTGATGTGAGGCTTCTTGAACACACCCTTGTGCACCCCACCCCCCCACACACCAACCTCCTCCACTACCACCTTCTCCCTGTTGTTGTGGCAGATGGTGGCCGGTCATTAGCGTATTGTCACTCTCCTCCTAAAAGAGCCAGATAACCAGTGAGTGCCGCTTGGCGGGGCAGGTGCAAATACTCCTGACGGAAAACCACCCAACCGCCCACCCCCCCACCCCAAGACCCTCCGCAACAAACACACACCCTCTCTCGACCATCTGCTGGCGGCTGCGCATATGCAGACAGGAAGACGCACAAAGTGGAACGGTGTGTGCGTTGGGCTGCTAAATTCGGCAAGGCATGGAGGGAGTGAGTCAGATTCTCCCCTAAATGCAACCATGCAAGACGGCTGTTACAACAGAGGGTGGGCGGGGGGGGGGCTAAATAGATGAAAGGTGGCCTGCGAAGAAATATGGTAAAAGTAATCCACACGCTTCCATGATGTGGCTTGCTGCATTTCGCTATAGTTCAAAGGTCACTAAACTGACATTGCAGCAGGGTCATGAGGCGTGCCCTTGAAGGCTAAACAGTGGAGCCGCTGCACCGAAACAACTAACCAATCAAGTCCCCAGCCCTTTAAAAGTGACCCACTGCGCGCAGAAACGAGAAAGTCCATATATAGAGATATAGAATGCACCCCCCTCCTCATATTCATTCACATGTGTGTTGAATTTTAGAACAGCAACTGCCTCTTTCACCCCCTCATCGCTTCAAGCCCACAATCCTTCCCTCCCTTTCTCCCCCCCCACAGTGTGACTGCAAATGCCAAATGAGGACACGGGATTTAAGTTCCAATGTTTCAAACTGCAGAACTGAAGGGAATGTAAACTATGGGCTCAGTCGGCGATAACAAGAAAATGTGGCAAAGCTTGCGGAAGGCGACGCCTCATCTCTCCCTTGATGGCTAAGAAGCATGTGTTTATTCATTTGGAAGGGAGAGTAGTAGAAGAAATGGGAGTAGTGGAAGTAGCAATGGCTGGTCTTGAATGGTATATTTACATGACAATGACAGAGTAAAACTTGTTTTTGTTGCGATTTTGAAAAGTTTTAGGTACAGGTGATATTATCAAAAACGCCTGCTAGATGCATGCCAGACCAGTAGGTGGCGAATCTCAATTAGTTTGTCCCAACTAAAATGATTTATTTATTTTTTTACAACAACTACTGTTAGTTTTCCACTTGGTTAATCAAGGAATTGTTCAAGTCAATTTCAAAAAGTCAAGCTCAAAATGTTCAAAAAATATCTATGTAAGGTTTAAACAGCGATGTTAAAATGAAAACTTTTTAAGCGACCAAAAATGTAGCTCACATGGATAAAAAAATAATTTAAAAAACTTAATGAAATAACACAATTTCAAAAAAAGTAATGTTCATGTCGACATGGCATTGACTCTTTGTTCAAAGGCCGTCAGTATAGATTGAAGGTCAAATCACAAATGTTCACGCAAGAGCCATTGCATGTTTGTGAAGTTGATTGCAGTAAAAAAAAAATCCCCCCATCCCCCTTCAGTCCCTTCCAGGTTAGAAAAACAAGTGAGCATTCACCTCTCCCAGCAACCTTTGCACACTGCCCCGCATTCCAGGCCTGAAACCCGGTACCTGACAATTGATAAACAACTGACTCACTTGTTTTCCTGGGGAACCCAATGACTTGCACAGGGAAGCGTCAGAGCTGGCACAGACACTATAAAAGACGGACTAGCAAACAGGGTTGAACCTTTTTAGAAAAATAATGAGTTGTGATTTTTCTGATTTCAATTTCAACGTAATTCACAATTTCCTTCAAACTTCTGTGCAATTTTCACTATGTAACTATTTATAAACATGATAGAAAATTACATCAAACCATCAAAACCTTAAAAGCTATTACTGTACTTTAATAATGCACGAACCCTAGAGGTTCATTAGAGGTTGTGTGAGGGAGGCGGTCCTTTTTCAACGTTTTTAAAATGATTCAATAAAGCAAGACCTATTGCTTGCCGGCATACATGCAATTATGTACAGTATATATATTTTTTGAACCAAAAATGGTTTTCAATTTTGCACGGATGAGCATGTTCTTTATTATGTAAATATTTAATCAAATATCTATATGCTCATCAAGATGGCAGATGACAACTGTAACCAATTATTTTCCTGTTTTCATGTAGCTGTTGTCTTATTTTATCACTATTCACTAGATAATAGTTTATTGTGATATTTAAATTTGATGTTCGACGCCTTAACATGGTTCAAGCCAGACACCTAAGCACTTATTCAGCTCTTTTGCGACTGCATTTTATGTTAGTTTAGCGACTAGCATTAGCCTCACCATCTTCTCATGTTCTGTCTTGTTTCTTAGTGTGTAGCAAGTTTAGGCTACTCCTCGTCCACCTTTAGTGAGAGCTATACTTGTTAAAACGTACAAGTGTATTTTATTTGCGGCCACAGAGGTGAGGATTAGCTACTCAGAGAAGTTGATCCACGCAGTTTAGCTCGTAGCTGAAGCCCATAGACATCGTGCGGCGCAAGTTAGTTTAGCGGCTAGTGTTCACAAGCAGCTGGGAAAGTGACGTGGACGCGACACTTTTTTTTTTTAACTAGCTCGGAGCTGATCGGTTGGTGTGACCAGTCCACGAGTAGCAACTTTGTCAATCGCAAAAATCACATTGGTCTGAGATCATGATTCCGATCCCCAAACGATAAATCAATCAGCGCTACTATACGAGACAACCTATGTTGTGAAAGCGCAAACAACAGCAATTAACAAGACTTCACAACCATCCTGCCCAAGATCGTCTTTTCGGATAACAGCGACTTTTGACATGCTGCTGTTTGGCCACCTATCCGTGTAAATAATCCCAGCCTTTGAGAGTAGCATGAAAAGCCTGTGATGCAACAGCACAGAGAATGAGGTGAAAGGTGATATTTTGATGGCAACTGTTCTTTCCCGGAAAGACAACCCATCAACAGTGTAGTATTCAGCCGTATAAACACAATAGAACCAAATAAGGGACCAATAAACCTGCTTTACAGTGAGGTGTAAAACAGTTTCTTTGCTGGTGTTGCTCCTTTAATTCAGCCCGTGTAGCGACACGCGTCTAAACACTGACGTGGTCTAAAACTACTCATGAGCTCAAACGGCGGCCAATAGGAATATAGAAACAACCTGAAGCATGAATGACAATTTTAAGGGGCATTCTCGATTGAGTTTTGTGTTATATCATCACAACCTGGTCTCCATGCAGCTGAAAGTAGATGAAAAGCTGAGCAAACAGCTCTCCTTCACATCATGCTCCTGTGAAATTTCTCGTTGTGTCATGGGTGTGACGAGGGGGGGGGGGTGACTAATCCTATCTAAACATCGCCGCCTGCACCTCACAGCGATGTTTGGAACAACTTCCCTCGGCCGCTGTGACACATAAAACTGCACAAAGTGAGGCCTATGCGTGACCACAGTTGATATGATACGCTGGGTAATGTTGTTTCGCCCTCGTTTTGCCGAAAAGCATGCAACATTCTTTTTGATTAGGCGCACAAAAATACCCTCTGATTACCAGCTTTGAGTTTACAGTTAGTACGGCGAGTCCAGTGACTATGAGGCCGGCTGCAGGCAGGAACACGGCGCTCTCACAGTTTTTCACAAGTTGGGAATGAAAATGAGCCCAGTGCTGCTTAGCAACCACGAGTCAATCTGCAGAGTACACAGAAGCACTACGACAGATCCTGCTCCAGTAATGATACCACTCCCTTCATGAATGAAAGCCTCCTGAATGAAATGTGTGTACAACATGTAGTGGCACTCACCTTTCACTGCAGCGGCAGTCGTCTCCTTGAACCCAAGGCTGGCATAGGGGCTGGAGTTGAAGCCATTCATGCCACCCTTGCATCCACAGGCAGTCTTGAATCTCAGGAGTCCGTCGCAGCCCCCTAACCGGCACCCGCCCAGAGTGCCCTCCATCAAGTTTAAGGCAATGTAGTTGAGTCCGTTCTGATAGCCCGCAGACGTCTCCCTGCACATCGGGGTGCTGCTGCTATAGTCCTCATCGGGTCCCTCCGAGTCGCGCACGCCATGGGATACGTTCTCCACCGAGGCCGAGCTGTGGCGCTTGGTGTCGTGGGCGAAGGATGGGCACACGGGTGTGACAGTGGTGGTAGACGAGAAGGTCTCGGAGCTGTGTCGCCGGCGTCCCTGAGGGTCAGCACGAATGACTTTGGCCCCCCTATGCGGATCTGCAGGGGAGACATTCAGTGAGGGTTCACCGAGGAGAAACGAATCCACCGGCGCCGCTGGTACCCCGTCCACCACAAGGCTGCTGTCAAGACTCAGTCTATGGACGCAGGCGGTGGGGCTGGTGGGAAGGGGGGCGTCATCGGTGGCGCAGAGAGGACCGAACGTCATCTCGGTGTAGTCATCCTTCACTGCAGCTGGCTGACACGCCAGATGATGCTGGAGTGGGTATTCATCAACCACTCCTCTCACCTCTGCCTGTCTCTCTACGCCTTTGCCGTCCTCCTCCTGGTTCAAACTTCCTGCAGGTGGAGAAACCGCAGTCTTCTGCAAGTCAAGGACCACATTAACATAGTCCGAGAGTGGTAAAGATCCCTTGTCTGCGCCCTTTGGGCCTTCAGCGGAGGCCTCCGTGTCACTGGAAGCGCTGCTGAAGTCGATGTTAATATACTCCCCTGGGCTGCGTGGCTCAGACGGGAGCGGGTGTTCACTCATACATGGTAAGGTTCGGAGGGAATCTAGAGCCAGGCGGGTGGGTCGACACGCCCTACTCCTGTCACTACGAGCCCCTCTGATAGGAGGGGGGGCCGTTGTCGCAGAGTCCCCCAAAGATACAGGACAGTAGTTGGACTCCTCTTCAATCCGCTGCTTCTGTAAACACATCACCACGTATTGGTCTGTGTCAGCGGAGCCGTTGCGCTGCATTTGACCCTTAAGTGAATGTGGCAGGGAGTTGTAAGAATAAGGCTGTCTGTGTTGTTGCTCTCCTCCAGAAGAACTAAGGACTTGATCTCGAGGTGTGACGGACAACAGATGGTCACCAGGAGACATGTTCAGGTACTCTCCATTGGCGAGCTTCCCGTCAGTGCTCTCCATTGACATCTTGATTGCGCACCACATGCGCATGTAGCCATTGTCCTCGAGGGAAATACTGCCTGGGGAGTCTGTGTGCGGGGCCAGCCCGGCTGCAGAGGATGGGTGCGATCGGGGGTTGATGATCTGCTTCGGCGCAGATACACACATGGGGCTCATAGGCATGTAGGAGTCATTCTTAGCTGATATATGAGGTGCCACGCCTGGCATCATAGGCATGTAACCACTGTCACCCTGAGGACAGTTCGACCCCACCCGGACTTCCTTGTTCTCATCTGGAAAGGTTCCTTTCGGAGATGCTGTGAGACATCTGCGAGAAGACTGGCTTCCACTGGTGTAAGTGGCCCTCATTAACGTGTACTCGTCGAGGGAAGCTGAAGACACTTGAGGGAGACACCTCTGCTGGCGGGGGGTGGTCAGAGAGTATGTACGCTTTCGATAAGCCTTGTCCAACTCTGGAAACCACCGATAGCCGTTCTGGTTCTGTTGTTCCATCACCATGTAGCCATCGAGCCTGCTGCCATCCCGGGAGGGGGGAGTATCTGCTCGGAGAGACTCTGGGGTGTTGCTACCGTACGTGAGAGGCAGCCGGAGGTCGCGTGCGTCCGCGGGGCTCGTGCCGTACTCCTCGCACGATATGAAACCGGCGTCACTCGGGGAGCCCGAAAAGGAGGCACTACAGCTGGAGGGACGTGGAGCGCTGCTATCTGGACATGAGGACAGGCTGACAAGACTAGGGGCGGCCATCGGTGGGGAATGCGACAGAGGCATAGACATGGACTTACTGTGCTGCAGGGAGGAGGATTCGAACGTCCGACATGGGCGTGCTGTGATGGTGTGAGACCTGCTCAGGAGGGTGCGGTGGACCCCCGGGCTGAGGGGGCTCCCATTTACCGACATAGGGCGTGTCATGGTCCCGTCGCCCTCGCTGGCAGTGCGTATCCGACAGGAAGAAAATTTACCCACAGGTGAGGTTGTAGCCATGCTGTCAGTGCGCGACCTCCGGAGGAGACCAGTCTGGCTGGGGGGAAGGTGGTTCAGGTGCCGCCTCGTGGGCACAGAGATGGGGTTGGTGCCCGATGACTGGCTTTTGCTGCGGGGGCGGAATTCAGACAGCTCCTTCATTGCTTTCATAGCTTCTAGGATAGTTTCGTGGATGTTCTGTGCCACGACAGAATCATCGGCTTGCATCCAAAGCTCGCCGGGTCCGGTGGCTGCAGAGCGACCCACCTCCATGAAGAAGAAGCTGTCAGAGTGGCCGCACCTCCGGATGTTCATCAGCTGCAAAATGACTGAGGCCACCTCCGTGTTGAGTTTCACAAAACTGATAGTCCGACTGGATAAGCAGAGTCTGTACACGCCAGTTAAATTCCTGCTCTGCCCCAAGCCTTTGGACTTCATATTGACCTGCCATACCTCCTTGTAGGCGGCGCTGAATGGCGTGATCACGCCGTAGCTCGCCTCGTCGAAGCCCACCAGCGAGGACGCGGAGTTGGACGCCGACCCGTCGAACACTCTCCCCTCCGCGATCAAATCCGTCAGCACGCGGTACCATCCCTCCTGCTCGCTCTCGCTGTCGGCGGCCACGGCAAAGCACTCGTCCTTGGTGTAGAGCGCAATGAGATATTTGTGTTTGGCGTCCGCTCGCTTGTTGACGTTCAGGCAGCAGTCCAGCGGGATGACCCGCTTGGCGACAGACTTGTTCCTCCATTTCTTTTCACTCTCGTAGTACTCCAGTCGGACAGGGCAGCCCTCGCCCGGCTCTCTGAGCACGAAGAATCGCTTGTGACCGTGTTTGTGCTTCTTCAGGTAGCCGCACTTCTTCACGCCGGCGGCCGGTAGTGGGGGTCCGGCGTCGCTCGGCGGACTCGCCATTCTACTCTTCAAACACTTACGAGGAGGAGGAAGAAGAGGAGGACACACGACGCTAGTTTTCTCTTAATTTTTTTACGCTTCAATCGCCCTCTTGCTTCCCCCACGGCTGGGCGATAAATAACACATGTCGGCTGCTGCTTCTGCTAGTGCTGGTGTCCGGACTGGGGAGGGGAAACAACATGTGACCATTTACACACACTCAAAGGAGGAGGAGGAGGGGAACGGGAAGGAGTGAGAGAAAAACTACGCACACAGCCAGTGGGCGTGCGCGCGCAGCTCATTGGGCTCATTGGTGGACTGAGCGTGAATGCAAAAGGGGAGGAAAGCCTCCTACTACCGTCACTCTGCCCCCTTCCGACCTGTTTGAGCCTAGTCAAGGATCCGTAATTTATTTATAGCAGAGCAAGCATTTGGCTGCTTCGATACAGCCTCCATTTTACGTCATTAGAGCACTTTAATCACCTCAAATCAGTCACACGCTTTTAGTTTTATAAGACTCTATCTATCTATCTATCTATCTATCTATCTATCTATCTATCTATCTATCTATCTATCTATCTATCTATCTATCTATCTATCTATCTATCTATCTATCTATCTATCTATCTATCTATCTATCTATCTATCAATCTCAGCTCTTGGTATGATGCAGTGAAGTTCTACATTGCCAACAAGCACAATAATAAACGTAAGGTCCAGTTAATAGCTTAGTCATTTTGTTGCTTTATTCTTTTTGTAAAGGCAGATTCGATCGGATTATGCAAGTGTTCCATTTTTTTTCACATTGCAAATCTCAGTTTGTCCAGGAGCGGAGGCATATTCCAAATATGGTTTTGTTTAGAAAAAAAGAAAGATGATGTCAGGAATATCCATGCGTCAGAGGCTGGCAGTGTGCGTGCAGAGCAAGCGCAGGAGCCAGCTGGGTACCACGACGTGTTTGGGATGAGGATGAAGATGGAGTGAAAAATGCAAACTTCCTGGAGAAAAGTGACATGCTACGCTGCTTAGAGTGCACATTATTTAAATGATTGTGTGTGGCCAAGATGTTCCCCGCCCTTTTCCAAAGCAGCCCAGCCCCCATGAATGTATTCGCACATCCCTCCCAATTATTTTCCAATTTTTCTTCAGACTCCACTTTGCTGGCTCAGCACCACGCGACGCCTTTCTTTTCCTTTTCAGGCAAGGTCGACTATCATGCTTGGTGCAGGTCAATTATGCCACCAAGAAGCAATGAATTGACTTTGACGCCAGTATAGGAAAGCAAGCCAATATTTAGCTTTCCAGCTGATACAATATTAGGTATTGCACAATGAAATTATGCAATTATGTATATTTCAGGGTGAGTTGGGAAATATCTCATCGAATTTTGGGGCAAGAGTATGACTTGAACTTTGACCAAAATAATTAGCAATAATTAGTTACACATCCCAGTATGCTGCAATGATGTATTAGATCTCATTGAATGAATGTATTTCTGATTCGGCGTCTTTCATTGGGCGCAGCTTGTGTTTTGCCCACTTGCCTTTGCAACATTTGAAACCTTGTTCGTCTCAGGCCAAGTACGATAAAGCCATATTTGATATAAATAGATGTAGTGCTCAGATAACTCCCTGTAGAATTAGCAGGGTTCCCCCGTCCACCGTCAGTTCATTTTGGGTCACCGGTACAAGCATGTGACCGAGCATTCACACTCACATAAGAAAGGACAGGGAGGGTTAAACTTATTTAGGTTATTTAACACATTTTTAAAAAGACATTTAGACCCTCACAAGTAGGTGAGATCAATATTGGAAATGGAACTCAATGCTGTAATCTTGAAAACATTGATTGAAACGCCCATGTCAGAATCACCTTGTATGATACTGTGACCTGATGTTTGCGAGACATGGATGGTGTGAATTCAAAGCAGGAGCAATGACAGTATCTTTTTTGCATAATCTATGAACCATAAGAAAATGCAAATCAGCGCTCCATAAAGTAGCAATAAGGTGGGACTAGGGGGGGGGGGGGGCTCAACAAAACTCAATGTGAACGCGGCGCGCCCTTGCCCTTTTCTTGGGTAACAACATGAATATTTATCATTCTTCCCATTTACACAGCATGGTGCATTCATTTACAAGTTAATTAAATGGACGGATGAATCTGATTTATACGCATTTAAATTGGACCTCTGATCTCCAGAGTATGAAGCCATTAGTGTTTTTTTTATAGGTTTAATAATTTAGGGAAAAGGTTAGCTGTCCAACATGACACCAAGGCATCAAGGGCCATCATCAATTTCAAAATTGATTTAATTTAAATTAAATTAAATTCCTTCATGTAGTAAAAAAGAAAAAGAAAGAAAGACTGTTTCGTTACATTGATAGGTTTTGATCAGTTAGATTAATATTATTTGTTTTCAATAAATGAAGTTGCATTTATCTGTTTATTTATTTGCTCAAAAAAGAGGATTTTGTTGGCTGAGTATATATTTGAAAAATGATAAGCAATTCGATTAGATTACATTTGAATGAAAATTCTTAAATTAATTTAAATTGCATTTCTTTGTGTTTTCAAAAAATTACAGCTTGATTACATTTAGGCAAAATGCTCCTGGCAATCAATTCAATTGAAATATTTTAGTTCATCTTTATTTATTTATATCTTTATGTATATATATCTTTATTTATTTACGGGAAAGTGATCGGTTGTATTCATATAAAAATATATTTTGTTTATTAAATCAAATTACCTTTATTTTCAATAAGTTTATTGATATTCTTACAGAGAGGGTTAGGCTGGCTGATTAAAGCTATTGATTTGATTTTATATTAAGTATAGAGTTTTGTTGGCTATAAATGAACATGTTAGTGGCAGTTAATTAAGCTTTGTATTTGCTCAAGGACAATGCTTTGGTTGTTTGAATTAGCATGTTGCGGTCTTGGTTATCTATTTATCTATTTATCTATTTATCTATTAGAATATTGTCCACCATCGTGCTAGTATGGTAACAAGTAATGGGACGCATGTATTGCTGTAGACAGGCAATAAGGCAGCGACTTTCTGATCCAAGTGGTTGTGACCTCTAACCTCACAGGCCAGATGGTTTGTTCACATAAAGGAGTTTGTTACCCAAATCCATCTGGGAAAATGGATGACATGTTTCCATGAAACATGGAAGGTGGTCCCTTCTGTTTGGGTTCAAGCATTTACACACCATCAAGCAAACCATGTAGCTCTTTGTCGTTGAACACTTTAGTCATTAGTTCTGGCTTGATGTGACAGGTGATTTACTGTACTTGCGCAGTGCGGGCCAATATAACCACACACACCTGAAGTGGTTTGTTTTGGATCGTGAGCTGTTCGCATCCCATACTTTTCTCCGACATCTTTCTGATGTAAGAACAGATTCGAGATACGTCGCCAACGTGGACGGACATGGATGGTGCTACACTGGCGATAGTCCCGTCACAAGTCTGTGTAGCCCCAGTTAAGACCCTCCAGCATTATATTTGACATTTTAAAATATATTTATAAATTATTTTCTCAGCCCCTCCCAATTTTTCAGTCAAGCTCAAGCACCCCCCGTGTTAGCTACTTCACTGCAGTGAAATTTTTACATATCTATACCAGTAATTCCCAAGTGTCACGACTGCCATGAGACGTATTTATATAATTGTTTTTACAGTCATTACAGTATTCATTCTTGTACTGACGGGAAAATGAAGCTTCATGAAGCACGTGCGATATATATATATATTTTTTTACTCTAGATGGTGCCCTTGGGTTAAATGTAAAGGCTGGTACAATGAAATTGAATACGTTTCCATTGCATTTTTTAACCAAGAGTGCCATCTATAGGAGTAAAAAAAAAAGTATCACAAGTGCTTCATGAAGCGTCAGTTTCCCATTCTCTTAATTGCAGATTTTGACAATGATGAACCAAACCACAAACTCAGCACCTTTGCTATGTTACGTCATGTCAACAACTGCATCACTGTAAAAAAAAAAAAGAAAAAAAAAAGGGGGGGGGGGCCCATACAATCAAACAGGGTTAAATAAATGAAGAGAATTAGTGTTTCTAAGTCCATATTTTACTACAACAGCATGTAACATCGACGATGTAATCTCATTTAGTGTCTTTAGCCTAGCTTTCCAATACAAACATCCTGGCTGAGTCTCATGCTCATATTGTCTCAGTCACTCGCAACACTGTCACTGTGTGCAAAGATTACTTTCATAATCTTCATAAAGAAGATTAGAATAGCCAATCTGATGGGATAAGATTAAGGACAAGCAGGACTGGTAGTGGTGGGGGTTAAAGATTAGGCGCTCTCATACATATAAGTCGCCATCAAGCGAGCACTGCAACGTCTATTTAACCAACCGCTGCCTCATCTCATTAGTCAACGGCCAAAAAAGATTACAGACAAAATCCTGGAGTGTCTCAGCTGGGTTTCAACGAATTGTTGTTGTTTTTTGCTGTATTCGTCAGGCCTATTGTGCTTTTACTTGAATAGATTAACCTTTGTTCCAGCTTACTGTGTTAAAGCTGATGTTCGTCTAGCGATCCCAAAGGCCACACTTTTTGTGCGAAGATTAAGTTGTTTTAACAAGAGGTGTTATGTTAAAGGCATCATCGTTGATTTTTTTTTTTTAAGTATACAGTATTTTCCCCGCATGCAATAATGAGGTCAAACAACGAGGAAACAAGGTTCAATATGAACAAATGACATTCCATGGCGATGATAATGAAAGCACTATTCTGGTTCTTGAGCTACTACGGTATGGATCGCTCGCTTCGGCCCCACGTTGTCGCTAATAACTGACTGTATTTCCTGATCAATACGGTGGAAATTGAAATTTTCTGGCAGTTAATTTTTGTAAGCCATTGATCTCCATAGGACCGGACCGCAGGCGTGCACTGATGGAAAATGTTGCCGTTATTGGACATGATTGCATGCCAGTAGCAGAAGCAATTACAGGTGTGAGTACGTCGGTTGGCTAATAATAGGAACATTGACCATTTTCACCCTTGGCCATGATGAAAATATAAGCAGTGCCCTAACGATTCTGAAGGGAAAAGAGTTTAAATCCTTTACTTTCACATGTTCATTTTTTTATTTTTTTTTTGTGAGCTGGACTTGTGTGAGAAGTTTCAACCCCCCACATTATTGAAATGCTAAAATAGTTGTTTAAATTTTACATTCATTCCAACCAGTGCACCAACTACACTAAGTCACTGCTACACCCAGAGGAACAAAAAAAATCCCAGCTGAAAGTCACATAAAAAATTTCTATGCACCAAATAATTTTTGGGATATTTATTACGCATTTCAGCTAATTAGGTTGCCGTGGTTACATGGCACAGAACAAAAAGTATTTTATTTAATTGATTAAAGATTCATATATTCATACTTTTTTTTGTTCCTTTTTGTCATGTAAGCACCTTGAAACATGTTCTCATTTCACAGGTCAATGAGTCAGGTATACATTTACACATTTAAAATGATAAGGTGTGACTATTTGATGAGAAGGGCAATCATATAGTTGGCAGGGAAGCTGGAAACACACTGATAACAAATGCACAGTATTCATCCACACAAATGACTCGTCTGGCCGCACACGGCGGGAGGAAAACAACAACAGCGAAATCTGGGCCCGCCTTCCTTGAGATGAAATCAATATGAATGCATATGTTATTCATGCTCCGTAACGCCATCATCAGTCATTTGCCACAATTACGTCTCATGTGGTGTCACGTGCTGGGATGGAAATGACAGAGACACATGATCTTATTGTCTGTATTCAATATGAATCTCAGAAAGGCGTTTCCATTTATATTCAAGGACTTTTTGCGTGTTTGACTTTACTGAAAGCAAGCTGAGGAAGAAAAAAAACAAACAAGTGTGGGCATCACTTTCCATTGCTGTATTTATTAACGTTACCTTCCAAAGACTATATCACGCAGTCCACATTTAGAGCAGCAGAAAGAAGGCGGCAGGGGAAAGTGGGCGGCGTGAATAGTATTAAAAAGGGAAATGATCTAATCGGAAAGTGTAGGATGCTGATCATTCATGCGTGTGTGTGTTTTGTGTGTGAGGCCTGATTGTTGTTGTTATTTATCCTGAACTGACCCCAGTGGTCACATGAATACATAATGAACGCATGCCACATTCTTCTGTGTAATCTGTACAATGTGCAACATAGCTTGCTGTAATAATTAGACTGGAATGTGTAATTTTATAATCTTAAACTTGACCTTGAAGGAACCATACATTTAACAGAAGATGGTAAGTAATGCTCAACAGTAATAATGAGGAACAATAAATCTGCATCCTGCAACAAGCAGATTTAAATAAGACTTTCACTGTAATGTAATTTTAAAAAATCGGCCTTATGAGGAAATGATTATTCTTCCCTCGCATGACTCGACTGACACTTGTCCAACGCTGATCGTGACAACTTAGGTAACAACAAGGTATTTTCCGGATAAAGATAATTTGCCCTGTCAGCATATGTCCCACTTTCCCATGGTTAAAAATCAGAAGGACACAGCGTGAACACAAAATCCAATTGTCGATGGTCCTTGAGAACAATTTGACATGCATTCCTATAGCACATCATGCAAACACATCCATACATGTGCATGTTCTCAAGGACACAAGATCCTCACAGGATGTGCTTTTCTCAGAAGTGATACGACGACTTGATATGCTGCATCCTATACAATAAACAAACAAAATAACGACCGACAAAAATGGCCTACAAAAAAAAGGTTATACATATTTATATGTGAACAAACAGATGAATACCAACAAATGAATATCCCCAAAATAAAAATAAATATAGATTTTAGATAAGGCAACATAAATTTATGGAAAATAAAAATAAAAATAGACATAGGCAAAGCTGTTAAAGTAGTGATCCACATAGCTGACTTTTGTGCTTTAATGCCCAGTTCAAAATCAGAAAGCTCACATTAAAATTAATTAAAAAATAAAATAAAATAAACTAACTTAAATTAAATTAATAAAGAATAAACACCACACTGAATATGTTAATTAAAAAAATAACATAGCTTTAATGAAACAAATTAAATGAAAACATAGTTTAAGTAAAAAATGCATCAAAATTCACATAAATAAAATAAACAGCAACAGGTTAAAAAGACGTGCAGTGCAGTGGTTCACGTAGTTAAACTTTGTGCTCAAGTCCTGGATGCAGAAAAATTGAAGAAGAAGAAATTAAGTCACAAATAAAATTAACTGGTTCATGTAGTTGACCTTTTTGTCAAGGTCCAGGTAGCAGTTTTCCATGATTAAAAAAAACATTGATTAAAATCAATTAAATAGATACATAAACAGATAGTGATTTATTAGCCAAGAAAGAAAAAAAAAATTAAATAGAAAAAAAATATTTTAATCGTTCAGTTTGAACTTTACCCTGAACAAAATCAAATTAAATCAAATAAATGCATACATAATTATAACATGAATAAATAAAGACAAATAAAATAAAGCCATACTGCCCCGTAGCATTAGCTTTGCATCTGTTATTAGCTTGTGAGCGGCAATGTCCAAATATTTCTTATTTGAAAGAAGCACATCAGCTTTAAATTATCTTGCTATGTTAATTTTTTTTTATTTTCTGGAGCGTGCAGTTAGAAGCTTTTGAAGGCAATTTCAGCTTCATGTTTTGTTTTGCTTTTAAATTATGCACAGGGTCAATAAACATGAAATAACATAAATAATTTGTGGAGTACACCTCGAGCATATATACACTGACTGCTACAAATTGATAAATTATTTCTCACAAATTGGACACTGAAGAGGGTCATATTAAATATATATACAGTAAATACGCATGTGGGCACAGTTAGACCTGAATACACAAATATATAACAGCACATTTGTGCATGTGAGCTTCGAATGGAAAGATCCGTCATAATGACACATCCCACATATAACCGACATATTGTACATTACTGTGTAAAATAGATTAAATCTGGATTCAAGAAGGTTCATTCAAGCAAATCATGACAAATGAAGCGTATTTGCTTGTATTTATTATATGTGGTCAGAAAATTGAGTCCGCCTTCCACTTGCTGTATGCAATTAAAATGTAAGTGATAGGTAATATGTATGCTCACACACACACATGCATACGCATCACAGGATGGTTGTCACATGAATACGTAATGAAAGAGTTGAATTAAGAGGAGCAAACGTTTCTTTCTGCCATCTCATATTTCATCTCCCTCCATCACTTATCTTTAAATATGAGCATCTTCTATTGTGCTCTCCTCATTCATTCAAACTGTTTTTTTTTTTCTTTGAGGTGCTGGTGGGTGGAGATCACAGAAGATCACATTTGTACTACGCAGGGGGGGAGGGGGGGCGGTGAAATAGTCACAGTGAAGTCGGAGGCTGTGGAGGATGTGTGGGTTTGGAGTGCTGGAGTCGTTTTGGTAACAGCAGTGGGAGTGGGAGGATGTGAGGAGGCGCTCGGATAGCCAGAAAACACTCTCGGCACATTGCATCCGCCATCCCCCACAAGCTTATTTTCAAATGACACACTGAGAATAAAGCATCTTCCAAGGCCATGCATTGTCAACCGTAGGAAGTTGTTAATTAAAAGGGCCAAGTAGTGAGCACATTCACCTCACAGTTTAGAGATCGTGGATTCATATCCGGGGGTGTTGTCCCCATACTTGTGTTGACTTTTGCCCAAAACTTCAGTGTTCCCGCACTCCAAAAAAGCATCCATGCAAACTTAATTGAAGATCCTAAATTGTCTATAGTTGTGAATGTGAGTGCGACCAGTCCAAGGTGTACACGGCCTCTCAATCGAAGTCACCATGACACTAGTGAGGATAAGCAGAATAGAATTCAAACCACCTTCAAACCTGTAAATGACATTTGAGACAGAACACTGTTGATAATGGTGATTGTTTCACATGCAGAATTCTAATGGGCTTTCTAAAATAAAATAAAATAAAATAAAATAAAACTAAATAAAATAAAATAAAATAAAATAAAATAAAATAAAATAAAATAAAATAAAATAAAATAAAATAAAATAAAATAAAAAATGTTTTATTGTGCCTGACTAGGATGTCGTCAACTTTTTCCCGAACTCCACTGGTTTATTCATGTGACCATAAACAGGAAATGGATGAATGAGTAATTAAACTAAATGAATGAATAAGTAAATTAAATTATATATTGTATATAATTAGTATATAATTCATACAAATAATGCATCCCTGGCAATAAGTTTTGACGTTTGGGGTCAGGACTGCCATCCCATAATACAAAATGCCATATTTTAGTAGTCTCCAAAATCAAGTGGATTCTTGCTATGACAACTTAAAATCGACATAACACATGGAAATATATTTTTAATTTGCGCAACACAACATGAGCTCATCTTTCACATAAACGTCCATGTGGAATTGACATGGAAAGGTTTTTTATTGCCACTAGATGGTTGGAAAGCCTTTCTATTGAAGGCCACAGCCTTATGAAGCTCCTCCTCTCACTTTAAATTACTTCTTTGGCACCAATATGCCACCAGGTGGCGGCATATGTTGTCTTTTATATTAGACAGGGCTTTGGCCTGAGCACAAAAAGCAGTAAATGGGAATAGATTCAAAATCTGCTAATAGGTGAGATAAAAAAAAAATCCACTGTTGCTGACGTTCTGTCAGTCTTGGCCGTCTGTGTGTCAAGGCTCGATGATGCTATTTCATTAAGCGTGACTCGGCGGTGCGGCTGGCGGTGCATGTGAGGCCCCTGATGATTAGCCGCGAGGCCGCTGGGACTGAAAGTTACTAAATGAGCCGAATGGATAGTGACAGTGTCGCACTGTGACGATTTTGTATTTATTAAAGCTTAACAGCGTGGAACTGCGCAGTAGGCTGTTCCACTGATGAAGACGAGTGACGCCGTAAAAGTGAGCTTCCATTTCGGGCCGTCACACGTCGGCGAATATCCATTTTGTTTTGCATTTCGAAGCCCCGCCCACTCATTGGAGGCCGCGCCCTGCAGAAGCGCATTTTCTTACTGTACATCCCAAAGACCTTCGCATGCAAATGTGTTTGTAATGATTCACCCATTTTATATAAGTCGAACGTATTCCATGTAGCCAACATGGCCGGCTGTGTTTGTGAAGGTCCTGACCGTTGACCCGCAGCTATTAGCATATTCACAGTGACTATCTGGATTGTGGGTGATATTCATTATTTCCTCTTCCTGCCATATGGTTTCAGTGTCAGTGTGTGCTAACACCGAAAGGCTTTATGTATGCACGTTGTTTACATATACAAAATTCATAAAGCACAAACAGGATTGCGGCGTTTCTGTTGCAGCGTGTTTGCATGACGCTTCAGTTGCATACAGCTACGTCACTCCGTGTGTGGTGGGCTTAAGATCGGGGAGGTTAGCGCCTTTAGCCTTTAGCCTTTAGCCTGGGGTATTAGAGTCTTGTCTTGTGCTCAGATGAATAGATTAAATTAAAACGTATTTTTGGGTTATTTCAAGTTATATTTAAGTCATCCTTCTCAGAGTGGATGATCTCCCCTTGGGTGCTTTTCCGCACATGGTTTCTCTGTGTCCCGCCATGTCTTTTTACTGTACATAGTTTTCAGGTTTTCAGGTGTGTGTGTGTGTGTGTGTTGAGGGCAAGAGGGTGGACGCTTTTTTAAAAACTATGCAAGTAATTAACTGATTAGAAAAAGAGGATGATGAGTGCATGCAGTAGATAAAAAAAAATGTTAAAGATGTCCTCATAACATTAAATGTTGAAAAAATGAACACATGCCAGGTGCTTTTCAAATTTGGCGGGCAAAAAAAAAAGCCTTTTCAATTAAGTGATTAATTGTGATTAATCATATCAGATGTGATTAATCTGATTAAAAATGCTATCGTTTGACAGCTCTAATTTTTATGTATGAAAAGTGTTAAGTAAATAAAGTTTAATTTGATTTGATTTAAAACTGAGTTGAGTTTTCAAAGAATTTTTATTGTCGTACCAACACATTTCCACAATATGGCACAAAATATGATAGGCCACTAAGTGACTAAGTGAGTAACAACAAATCAAGATAAGATAAATATGATAAAGAGATTATTCGCTGTTTGATTGTTCAAAATGTTTGATATTTACGAGGTCATTTTGTACTTGACAAAAGAAAAACTGGAGTGTTCAATAATAAAGCATTCGATGCGTAGGGATGAATAAGCATCAATAGTTCTGAATAGTTGAGTTTTGTGAGCTAAATAAATACAAAGTTTTACGTAAATATCATAATAAAATAATCATTTTTATTTATCGTGAGTTCAATATTGATTTTAAAAAATGGTGATGATTATTCTACCTATAATTGCCCAGCTCTAGTAATCTGTTCATTTAATCTGCTCATTTACATGATATAGGGGTTTAATGAGACCGTGTGTGCAAAGTACAGTAAAAAATATAATGCTTGGGTCATTTTGTTGTTGCAGTTATTGCAATGTCTCCTTGAAAAATGCACTTTGGAACAGTGTACATATATTATAAGAATATGCTCATGAATGCCAGATCATGTAAATATTTAAGAAGTAGGTGAAAGTTAGTAGAGAAACAGTCCCGGCGTCTCATTGCAGCCTGTAATGTACAGTATATAAAAAGGTCTGAAAGCTGTAAACACACACATGTTGTCACGTAGGTCTCACGCAGATGTATGTGCCAGCCAATTTGATCCCGAAACCGCAGAGACGTTGAAGGACAGCCTCGCACCGTAATACTGTCGAGCCAGCACGCGTCGCCACGGCGTAAGCACATTTGCTGGCGCGCTAAGGCCAGTGTTGGAAAACAAGTCGTTCCCATGAGGGTCCCCAACCCCCGCCCAGCAAACGCACAAGAAGGCCGTAGGAGTGCATTGGCGAGCCTGTTTGTACATGTGCGCGTGTTTTTGTTGATGCAGGTGTTAGCGGGGCCTTCACGCGGGGCTAATGGAAGAGGCCATTAACAGCACAACAACACTGACGCGATTGTAAACACACACGTCTGCTGCTGTGAGCGCAGCTTTGCTCAATAATTCAGCAGCTTGGGAAGAAATCAACACTTTGGCCTACAAGCAGCATTGTTGACCACGCCATTAGGCAACGACAATGTGCTGCTTTCCATTAGGGAGCTAACAGTGCATAACAGTCAACTTTGGATTGTGTGTGAATGGTTGTTTGGCTGGCGATCAGTCCAAGGTGCTTCCCGTCGATCGCACAAAGTCAGCTTGGATGGGCTTCAGAACAGAGATAAGCAGTATAGATGGATGAAAATAATTTGTGATTTGAAATAATTTTGACCCATATCGTGATATGTCCACCACCATGCTTCCCTGTGGTATGCTGTTCTTTTGCAATGTTCTTTTGGTTCTCTGAAATGTGCAAAAACACACTTAAAGTGGAAGTCAACCTTAAACATTTCTTGACAATAATATGTTGTATGTGACCTCACTAGTCTAAACATGACATTCTGATTAATATTACATTTGTGGAATATGTGTTATGAAGCAAAATCTAGCTGTTTTTAATCCATCTCAGATGGCGGCCATTTTGCCACTTGCTGTCGACTGAAGATAACATCACAGTTGCTCAGGGCTCAGGCAACGACCAATCACAGCTCACCTGTTTTCTGAAGCTGAGCTCTGATTGGCTGTTACTTGAGACCTGGCAAAATGGCCGCCTTCTGATATTGATAAAAAACTACTGGATTTTGCTTAACTTAACTCATATTGCACAAACGCAATATTAATCAGATTACCATAGGGCTGCAGAGAACATATTATTGTCAAGATATATATTTTTTCTTGATCATTATCTTAAACTGTTAAGCAATCAATCAGCAAAGCACATCTATACAGTGTACCAACGCCTTTGCCGTTACTGTTGTAAACTTGGTCGCAGGACCGGAGTTAGCTTAGTGCTAGCTAGCTGCTACAACAGACATGACACAGATGGATTTGAAACTTACCAAAAGTAAAAAAAAAAAAAAACTAAACTAAACAAAAACACCATGGGTTCTGCTTTTGGCAGTGATTTGTTGTTACTTCTGCCCCTACTTTTATTTATTTATAATTTCATGATGACCCCAATAAAAGAGCCTGCTTGCTTAGTGCTAATGAAATAAACGCAGCTGCTATTATTGGAGCTGCATGCACATTTGTTAATGGTGCTTGAGGTAGACGATGGCTTCACACAGAATGCAAATGAAGTCGGACAGTCAAGAGACCTTCATCCTGTAACTGATTAACTGGGCTAATTTAGCATGAAACATAGTAGATTTTTTTTTTTTCATGTGCTAATATTAATCTGTCCGTTGTGTAAATTAGAAAATTAGTCAAAGTGTGCACATTACCCCTCCAACCCCCTCGCTTTTTACATGAGAAAGCGACATGAAGACTAATGACAGCGTCCCGGTGTATATTTCTTGTGATGATATAGTTTACTAATCATTAGGTGCTAATGTATAATGTGACGTGACAACAGTGTTAAGATAAAAAAAAGAAAAAAAAAGCAATCATCATCATGTCACCGTAGTGGACAAGTAATTTACTGTACAAAAAAGTAGCACATAAGTTAAGTTGCTTCTTCTCAGTCTTATTTACATTTTGCTGATTGTTTATATTCTCCATACACACACAGTATGCATCCTAACTTGAGGATGAGAAGACCCCCGTCAAACATGAATTCATATGAGACAGTTTTAGAAGACACTGTATACTCATCCGTATTTTAAAGCTGCATATGGTGTAATTTGATGACGGTAGTAAAGATGACAAATGCGCTTGTAAAAAGGAGAATAGCATCTCTTAATGCCGTGGCAAAACTGCAGTGGACCATAATATTAGTGGACCGGCCAGGACGCCTCTCATGTTGCGTTCGGCTGGTAAGGTTGCTCCTCAGAGTTATTTGTAGAACAAACCACACACTAAAAGAATTATCATGAGATGCATTTCAAGACATGATATTAAAAGAGAGGCAACATAGCCTACTTAGCTTGTACTTTAGATCCAGGCCTCATTTTTGTTAAGTAAAATAAAAAATAAAATAAGTCCTCATGTGTTGAGATGAGGTATTACAAGAATACATTTGTAATTTGTAGTTTTGGAATAAATAAAAAAGATTTTAATTTTACAAAATCACACCATCTCGTTAGTTGAGTGTTCTTACCAAATGTTTAATGATATTACGGAACGTGTAAATTGGAGGTTTGGAGAAATGTGAAATGGATGTGCTAAGTGTTTTTCTTGCTCTCTCATTTTCTTGATATATTGTGTAACAGTTTTTCTCTCTTGAAATAGTTACTTAGTTCTTGTAATATAACTTTGGCACATTCCAACTTGATTGATGTTGTCATATTTTTGCAAAAAACAAAATTAAATAAATAAATACTTTAGTAAAATCTCTACAATTTTCATCAGCCAAAATGAGTCTTTTGCTCACAAAATTCTTATTTTGACTTTAATGTTGTAACACTGCCGAATTTTCTTCCCTACTAAAGTAACTCAACTCTTGTAACATTCGAAAACCTTCTGGAGGCGCCCTTGAGCAAACCAGCAAAACAATTTTTTTTTAAACAAAACTAAATAAATAAATACTTTAGTAAAATCTCTACAATTTTCAT
This sequence comes from Vanacampus margaritifer, assembly GCF_051991255.1. NCBI lineage: Eukaryota > Metazoa > Chordata > Actinopteri > Syngnathiformes > Syngnathidae > Vanacampus > Vanacampus margaritifer. The sequence goes on from NC_135442.1 coordinate 13,362,813, forward strand.
TAGCCAAAATGAGTCTTTTGCTCACAAAATTACAAATTCAATTATTGTCTTATTTTGACTTTAATGTTGTAACACTGCCGAATTTTCTTCCCCACTAAAGTAACTCAACTCTTGTAACATTCGAAAACCTTCTGGAGGCGCCCTTGAGCAAACCATCAAGCACAACATCTTTCTATGATTTTCCTACAGAGTTCCTTTCTTCTGGTTCATTTGAGGAAATGTTCACACTCTCTTCTCAGTCTATCACTAGTCTGTGGAAGGTTTCTATGGTTTCTCATTTCTTGTGACTACGAGCCCATCCTCATTGCCTAAATACCCCACACAGACCCTCCATCTGATGCTACTAACACTCCAGAAGGCGTCAACAGATCCTCATGCTTATGCCAGGCACTCTTAACACCGTAGTTATGCACTTTTTGTCTCCTAGTTCCTCATGTATTTTCACTATTCTCCTTTTAGTGATAAGTTGTGACCTAATCGGTACCTGAGTGTAGAAATCACAAATGTAAAAGTGATCTAATGATGAGTAAAGACGGATTGGGAGTAATAGTAGGAAAAAAAACACCCACCCACCAACTCTGTCCCACTCTGCCTGCGACGCCCACACACTCCCTGTTCCTTTGGTGCTATATTTTTTTTTTTACTCCTCCGTTTTCTTTGTCTTCCCTCATTCATACCGAGCGGACGCTACGTTGCCAGAGCAAATTTCAATGGAGGAGGCAGAATTGTGGGAGGCAGAGGCGGGAGAGGAAGCACCATGTTTGGCCTCCTTCAAGCACATCAGAGTTCCGATCAAGCCGCCAAGTGGCTCCTACGAGTACAGATGGCTCAAAAAGATGGACTCATTATATTACACTAAAAAGTGAATAGCATCTGTTATTGTCTACTTTAGTGGCCCATGATCCTGGTGGACCAGAAATTCAATGAAAAAGGTGACAAGAATAATGTCTTGCTTTGCAATATTAAATTAAGTCGCAAATGTACAGGGGAATGCAATTTTGTTGTTTTAGGTCTATGAAAACACAAATTAAAATATTATAAAAAACATTAATATAAAGAGAAATCCAGTTGAAAAATAAATGTTTCAATATTTAAGCAAAATGTTAGCACAAAAATAGTTGCAATGTTACCACCAATATTATATGAATTAAAAAATAATCAGAGAAAAACAATAATAATAATAATAATAATAACAACTTCATAAGAAAAAATAAGGCAAAAAAACATTCAAGCATTTTACAAATCACAAATAATTTAATAGGTATTGTTTCAAAAATAAATAATGATTTTATGAGATTAAAATGTAATATAATGGTAGAAGAGTCAATATTACAAAATTAAAGCTGCAGTTTATGACAAACAAATTAGAGTATATAATTTTACGATAAATAAATACACTAAAAATCAGTCATGTTAAAAAAAACTTTTAACATTTTAACAAGGAAAAAATATCAAGACTCATAGATGATTGGACGTCATTTTATGACAGATGGCAAAAAAATAGAGTTTTTCCGATCAGGATCGGCCAATCATCGATCATTGATTGAGTTTGAAAAAAATTTATAACTGATCACCGATTCGATCAGAAAAACTTTTATATTTACTCTAGAGTCGACCACCATCATTCGCGGAGCATAAGGACCGGCCCAGCCTATGAATAGCGAAAATCACCTCTAACTGAATTGCAATTGAAATGCATGTTGTTGTTGTTGTTGTTTAATCTTCAAAAAACATTGATAGGCATTAAATACAGCATCACGTAATGTCTTTTTTTTTTCAGAGCCTATCAATTATGTCACTGATCAATCGGGCAAATTATGACAGCTGGATCGCCGATTTTGCATAAAATGCTAAATATCGTCCGATCCCAATCCAGCCGATTCACCATTTTAACCTCCTGCACGCACATCAGTGTTCTGGTCAAACAGATGCTTAAGACTTCAGATGGCAAAAAATAAAAAAATAAAATCCTATAATGGTTCTCAAGAAGAAAGTAATTTGAAAATAGTTTGATTTAATAACTGTACATATGACCTACATTAAAATCCTAATAGAGCACTAAGATGATACTTATTGGTGTCTGGGGCTTATCGACTTGTGCACACAAACGACGAGCGTGTTGAGTTAACTCAGAGACTGCAATCCAATAAACATGAGATAATGTTGAATGCATTGGAGGTGTTCATAGGCAAGTAATAGTGTTGAACTGGGATTTATGGGCCTCATCTTAGTGCTCCTCACTGAATGTTGCCAGCTTCATTAGGCCCCCACAATGAGGCAATCATTCCGTTTTATTGGTTCCCCTCAGACCGGATTGAGGAAAGCTGCGCAGATGCTGCAGCAGCTCAAAAAGATTTAAATGAGTTTTTGTTTTTTAAGCAACAATGTGTATTTTTTCTCTTAAAATGGAAAACCATTTGAACATTAATTGGCTCGTAATATTGAGAAAAGCATCCGCCTTCTTCTTCAGAGAGCGATTACATTGGTGGACCGGCCAGAACACCTCTCGAGTTAGCGTCAATGCTAATGTTACAGTTATTAAGTTTATTTGCGTTTACAAACTTATTTATTTATTTATTTCACAACTTTTTATAATAAAGAGAAAATCATCTGTCATTGCTAGGCATCACTTTCTTTTATGATCTGCGATGTCAGTGGACCAGGACACTTCTAATTCTGTGTTAGCATTAGCATGATGCTAATGCCACTGTTTCTTGTTGTGTGGAGTACTTGTGCAACTTGAAATTTGACCAAGATTTATCAACAGCCAGAGTGGAAGAGGTTGAAAGATTAACTCTATGTTTTGTTTTTTCTTTAGATTTTTTGAGGACTTTTTTGTATCACTTATTACAACAAAGTGTGCTAGAGGAAAACGTGAGAAGAATATACACATAAAGTTGTGTCAACTGTGAAGTCTCTAAATTTAGATAACAAAAATCCTGTCATTTAAAGATGTGTGTAAAGGGTATTTAAGGATGTTTGTGGTGGACGTCTCGCGTTGCACTCACTGTAGTCGCACGCCATGCATGCAGCCTGTTAATCTTTATTTGGTGGGGCTCAGGTCAAGGGGGATCTAGCGGAGGTTGCAGCCTGACTGATCCACTCAAGGGAAAGGTCGAGGTCATGCGAGCCACCTGACGCAGGCTGAAAAACATTCCGTGTGAGGTTGCGGGATTTCAAACAAATTGGCAGGCTGGTTGCAAACGAACAAATAAACAAGTGCAATGTTTACACTTTTCTTTTTTAACTCATTGTGGTGCCTCGAACCGTTAAAGTTTGTCTGATCTTGACAGATGATTGAATTACTTGTTGGTGCTGGGTCACTTACTTTGCTCTCCCTTCAAGTGAGATTATAAACAGATTATTGTAATAATATTAACTGCCACGTAACCTTTCACGCTGCAGGTAATTGTTGCTCTCAACTTAGTGGCATTAGTGGGCAGCCAATGGGATTAAAACATTTAAAGATGTTAAGGTTTTGGATTGCAAAGCCCCCCCCACCGCCATCCAAGCGACTGGGCGAAGCTGAGTGCTGACCCCGACCACATGGCAGTGACACTTGGTGTTTGCATGCAAACGCCAGTTATGTACAAGCTTAACCATTCAGAAGCTTAGGCTATTTAGGCCACTGCAATCTTGTGTTTACATTCAGTGAGTGTAACAACAGCAAGTCTGGAAGTTAATGGCAGCATATTGATTGAAGAAAAAAAATCAGTTTGGGCCTTTTGTGAGCAGACCATTTCCTGGTTCACAGAGGATGGATGAACACAACAAATTGTCACTTATGTCACACTGCATTGCGAAAAGTTTTTTTGACAAGCTGAATTACAAAATGGCACCCGCGCATGTCACCGTGGAGACTTTCTTTTTATGTCTTTGTTGTTGGCACTTTGTAGCATTTCAGTTGTCTGCTCGGCTTCCGGTACAATCGGTTGTTAGTATTTTTCCATCCAATCATATTTCGACCTGTGTTGCCACGTCAGTCTAATCTGCCCATGGCCTTCAGAGTCAGTAGTTACTGCAATGTAATTTAAATTATATTAACAATGACACAATTTATTTAGCCAATTAGATTTCATTTTTGTCCTCATCCTGTTCTCTGATTGGTTGCTTAGAGCAAAACTTGTTACAGCCAATTATTATATCTGTAAAGTGATCCATCCATCCATCCATTTTCTTGGCTGCTTTTCCTCACAAGGGTCGCGGGGGTGCTGGAGCTTATCCCAGCTGGCTTCGGGCAGTAGGCGGGGTACACCCTGAACTGGTTGCCAGTCAATCGCAGGGCACACAGAGACGAACAACCACACTCACATTCACACCTAGGGACAATTTGGAGTGTTCAATTAACCTGCCATGCATGTTTTTTGGAATGTGGGAGGAAACCGGAGTACCCGGTGAAAACCCACGCAAGCACGGGGAGAACATGCAAACTCCACCCAGGAAGGCCGAAGCCCGGACTCGATCTCACGTCCTCTGCACTGGGAGGCGGACGTGCTAACCAGTCAGCCACCGTGCTGCCCTGTAAAGTGATCTTCACATATTAATATATTTAATAGTCACTATCTCTGGTGAGTATGATATATTTTGTTTTTTGTTAGCTTAATTGATAAATATTGATTTTGAAACATCTTATATCAGTGGTGTCAAAGTCCGGTCCTCGAGGGCCTGAGTCCTGCATGTTTTCGAGGTTTCCCATGTTCAACACAGCTGATTCATATTTAAGCTCATTGCAGCTCATTATTTAGGCTCATCTGCAGGAGCCTGATAATTATTCTGATTATTGAATCTGGTGCATTGGAGTAGAGAAACCTCGAAAACATGCAGGACTCAGGCCTCGAGGACCGGATCTGGGTTTCGCTAGATGTCCCATATGCACTTCTGCACTTTATAGACACACTATGCCAGCATTTGGGGCTCATTACGTTATCTCATTGTTTATAACCATGTTATTTGCAATGACAAATAAATAAATATTGAATATTGAATCTTGACACATGTGCCTAGTATGATGTATGTTGTACAATTGTGTGCTGTTATGTTGATTTTTTGGATCATACTATTGATGGTTTTCTGCAATCAAAACATAATTAAGTCATCGCTTGGGGTAAGTCCCGACTGAAGGCAGAGGTATCAATTGCACGACCACCGCTGTATGTGTTATCTTCTTCTTTGCATTGTTCAGTAGTCCGGATGCCAGACAGCATCATGCTCCCTCCCACAGGTCAGTCTTGGTACTACAACAGACATCAAGTTTGAGGGAGGAGATTCGGGTGCCGATATAGTTCTACGTGTGCTGGGTCGGTCATCATGGGACAGACGGAACACTGCCATGTTGTGTTTTGGTGCTGGAGGAGCAGTTGATAATTTTCTTTGACAAAAGTGAAAAAAGAGAAATGGTATGTATTTAATCACCAAAGTTGACATTTGATGACAGGACCACAGCATTATTAATGGCCTCTGTGCACAAAAGCAAGGTCCATAAAGGACTGCCGGTAAAGAAGATCAACATCATTACCATTGTTCAACATCATGACCCCCCCTCCATGAACCCTCCATCCCTCACCTGAGTGACCCCAGGGCCAGTGCGAGGTCAAAGATTTTTTTATGATGATAGACAGGCGAGGTCAAGGCCTTTGTTTGTGACAAGAGCGGAAACAAGGGCTAGCATTCCGGTAATAGTTGAAAGACGAGAGCATGGATGAAAGTAGAGGGGGGGGGCGGGGGGGGGCATGGGGTGCCCATCGATCTGTTTGTGTTTTCGTCGAGGAAGGAGGGGTGAACGGGTTTGTTGGCCCGCGTCCCGGGAGAAGTGCTGAGCTAGTGGCTTCTTCTTCTTCTTCTTCTTATCATGCCCTTCAATTAGGCTGCATAACTTTTATGATCTGCTTCTGCTGTCTAGAAGGACAAAATTAAAATAAAATACAAGCAAAACTGAGCCAGGTACAGGACTTGGAAGGTCGCAACTCACCAGCACAAATCGTGATGGCGCTCTCTAGTGGTCTAGAGGGTTACAGCAAATTCATGTAATTGTACAACCGTTATATTCGCTCACAGTTACATAAACAGACAATGTCTACAAATGGCTTTATTGCATGAGTTACACAAACTTTGAAAAAATTATCAAAAAAAAAATGCATATTGTGGTCAATTTATAATTACTATTATACCTTTGTTTTTCAGTACAAAACACTGAGTCTTCATTGTGCTGGACTGTCTGACGTCTCTGTATAATGTTAAGACTAACTTTGCAATATTTTCAGTTAAAGTACACTTTTTATTTGTTGAATGGATAATGTCTGGTTGGAAATATCACAAGAAAAAAGCAACTTTAAAATTAAAACCCATACACTGCCATCCACTTTTGCCACATTCTAAACAACCCTGGCAACCTCTACTTCATCTAGCACATTTTAATCAACTGTTAATGAGGGAGAAAAAAAAACCCATTGAGAAATAGTATGACTAATTTAATTTCATCTATCTATCTATCTATCTATCTATCTATCTATCTATCTATCTATCTATCTATCTATCTATCTATCTATCTATCTATCTATCTGGCTAGCTAGCTACTAAACTATCTGGCTAATTATATAGCTAGCTAGCTGTGAGTATGTGCTTTAATTAAATTGTCTTAACCCAACACAACACTTCAAAATCTCTTTTAACTTTATTGTGCCATTTCCAACCCAGTTAAAAATGTAACTTTAATAATAACTTGCCCAGGTTACCAATAATTTCGGCATTAGCTGTCCCTATTGCTTTGTGTTCAACTAAAATGTGAAAGATGCACTAGCCAATCAACAACAACAAAAAACCTAAAACAAAGTTTTTCACAATAAAGTCCAAGAGCAGAATATCAAGTACATGTTATGTGAAAGTAGAATATAAGCTGTATATATACATGTGCATTTTTGGGGTATCAAAGGTTGGAGTTACTGAAGGGGACTAAGGCAGAAAATGAAGTTGCATTACATGCATTTCTGTTATATTTAGTATATTTATCCGTGCATCAATAACAGCAATAACACAAACAACAAAATGTGTTTTTCACAGATTACTTTCTTCAGTTGCAACAATGCTACTTAACAACAAATTGTATACTGTAAAGCTTTTCTAATTGTATCAATTTATTATTATTGTTTTTTTTAATTGATACAAAGCATTGTTACAACAGAGAAGTCATCTGCCACACATACACATTCTGACCTGCCATTTGTACTGCATTGCTGTTTTCAACGTGTTCTTAAGACGCTAAATTGAACCTTGCATTCACTCGAGTCCAACAAAGTCTCATACGTCTCATAAATAAAAAGGGATTTAATAACACACAAAGTAGACTCAATAATAACCTGAGGAGAGTATGTTGAACTAGGAATGCATTATATTTACAACAGGATATTTGTTATACATCTGCGTGTCGTGCATTAGCAAATGAAATGTGGAATCAGTGGCAAGTCCCATCCTCATATCAGTGTGTGTAAACAAGTTTAAAAACAGAGTGCGGCTCTATATTATAAACATGTAGCTTTATCTTTTCTAGCAGGAATTTGAATATGGCAAATAAGTACGATTCAATAGCACCTGGCTTACATATGCATTCAAAGCAACCATTTAAAATGAACATTAGTTTACCAGTTCGGGGGGGCAAGTACTCAGTGCAGCGGTAAACTGGGCGCCATTCTTTGTTAGTAGAAGTGTTCTGCATGGAGCGAGAGGCACTTGGTCTTTGTTTTGTTTTTTCTGGTTTGCAAAAGTTCAAACTGAGTCCCTCTGCTCTCACACATGCAGGGAATAGCACCATCCTTGGACATGAGGAAGTTTTAAAGCCAAGTGAACGGGCTCGCAAGTCAGGCAGGGTTTATGTCCTCTTCATGCACACCTGACAGCGACTTATGTGTGTTCGCAGATTTCCCGCTTTTAGCGTCGTTGGGACAGGTTTCCTAGAGATCAAGGGAGAAGGAAAAAAACATATATATTATAATACTATATCTTAAGTTACTCTCTAAAATGATACGTGTGAAATCCATCCAACTTACGTAAACATCTCACTGTCTTCAATTGTTGCAAGCCAGAAACTGTAGGAGTTGGCGTAATAGTTACATGTTCCTCGACCGTGACATTCGATGAACGGAGCGCTTCGGAACTCCTCCAAGCAGGAACCGGGAGAGGCCAGAGCCTGACCCGAACCCTCAGCACCTGCACTAGTGTGCTACACAAACACACACATATACAGAGTATGATCAGGGGAGTCATATGGGTAGCCTTTATGCTTTTGTCCTCTTAGAGCCACTCTAGGTCTCGTGTGGTTTTTTGTGGCATCACTATGCGCAATTTTCAACAATTCTCAGAAACCTCGTAATTGGCTACCAAGATGACTGACAGGGATAATGGCGTGAAGATCTAAAGGAGGCTAAGACTGATGTTTGGGCAATATTTTGGATTGATTTTTCATCTACTTTTGATTGAAGTGTTTGCTTTTCACTCATAAACAGCACAGACACAGACAGACTTTCATGTTGGTGCAAACTAAGCTTCTCAAACAAATCTTCATAGAAAATCCTGAATCTGAAGCTATACATTCACAGTTGGTCACTGGTTTGAATCTGTCGAAATGTCCTTGGGCAAGATACAACCTGAGTTTGCTACCAGTGGGCCTGTTAGCACCTAGCATGCAGCTGCCCATTATTGTAAGAATGAGTGCTTGATGTGAGGCTTTGTAAAGCATCTTAGGCGCCGTAGATAAAAGCACTATATAATTGCACTCCATTTACTATTACCACATTCAAACCCCCAAAATAAAATAATAAAAAATAAATATGTTTTTTAATACTTTGTCCTGTGTTCTTTTTATGCTAGAGCATACAGAAGACTCTGAGCTGAAGAGGTCGCTTAAGGCAATGGCAGTTATTACAAAAAATGGCCAGCAGGTGGCATCAGAAGATAAGAGATCAGCAAGGGCCATGTTGCAATAACCTCTTTTTGCCAGTGTTTTCAACAGGATTGTGCATAATGATGAAAGTTAGCTATATTCTAATGCTAATTGCTGCAAAATAGAAACAGATACAAATATGTTTTTTTTCCCAGATGAAAGAAGAGACTCTAATCTTTCTTTTGGTGGCTTCCATGTTTTTATAGCAATAGAACACCATATTCAGCCTTGCAAAATCAGTCAAAATCCAGTAAAACAGCCGGGAGCGAAGGGGGTTGCTTCAGTGAAAAAGGCTGGGAGGGAATGAGTTAAATTCCAAATTGAACATTTCTTCGTCTTTCAACATTTACCGTGCTGCCATGATAAAAATCCAACAAAATTGTTAGTGTCTCACCATGACGAAAGAGTAGCCGATCCACAGAGAGTCCCAACCGTTAGGACACGGCGGGATCATAATGGTCTGACTGTGAACCGCGATCACCATGGCTGGAGCTTCACACACTGCACACCTTTAAAAAAGTGCACGAGAGGGATCAAATGTTAGCTACAAGTGTGATGATAGCGCTGAAGAACTTGATAGACACTATAAACACAAACCTGCTGATGAAGGGTTTGATGCTTTCGCCGGTAATTGGCGCCATACTCATAGGCATGGGCTCTGGCGCGGTGAGCCAATATGAGTAGTCATTACGAGAAGCAAAGTTGCAGACGTTGTTGATATTGCAGAACAAGAAGGGCATCGGGCTGAACTTTCTTAAACAGCTGCCTGCTGTACCTAGAAACCCGAGGGATAACGCGTTCCTTAAAAAGCTCCTTGATGTCCATCTTTTTTTTTTCCAAGTGTAAGATTCTCACCGAGATCCTGCCCATGGGAGCGTTCATTGCCTTGAACGTAGAGCAGCGAGTATCCATCATATATGGGCGAGGTGCCCTCAGGACAAACTGGAACCTCCACTGTTTGGCTGTGCCGAGTCACTAGGAAACCGTGATCCATAGAGGAGGGGCCGGGTGGTCCCAATTGGCCAGGAACACCATCAGGTCCCGGTGGGCCAGGATACCCTCTGGGTCCTAAAAACAGGATTAGTGTTTTTTTTCTTTTTTCTTTTAATGGATTATGTGGACTTCTGACCTTGAGGCCCAGGTAGACCAGCATCGCCTTTGGATCCTGGCTGACCGTGATACCCAGGGAGGCCATCTTCTCCTTTTGGCCCTGTAATACCTGTCAGACCTGTGAAAATCAAGAAAATGTGAAGGCTAAATGATTAAAGCGAGAAGGGACCTGAATAACTAGGAATGATTATTAAACTAAAATTCCTTGACTCATTGCCTCAAGCTGTGATCAATATAGTAAACAATCAATTCCACACATAAAACTAAAATCTTTTTTTTTCTGAGCGAGCTCAGTATTGTTCATTCTGTGATTTTACCGATTCGACATGTCATCATCATTGCTCTCTCTCTCTTTTTATTTGTATTTCAAATTTTGTATGTGCATGTGTGTGTGTGTGTGTGTGTGTGTGTGTGTGTGTGTGTGTGTGTGTGTGTGCATGTGTGCGTGCGTGTGAGTGTGTACTCAATGATTCACCTAAAACCTATTAAAAATCCCATACCTTTAACCTAAACCGAATACTTCAGAATCCAGCTAGAGTCGTGAGGTTGCCAGGAGACCCGAGGAAGGATCAAAGAAAGGAAAGGAAAGTGAAATACAGCCATGACCAGACATCACCTACTACCCACCGGGTTAACAACCAGAGTCTTTCACCAACCCCAGAAACATCTAAATTCCAACAAATTAGGGAGACCTCAAGAGACCAAAGGAAGGACTGAGGAAAGGAAGGAAGGATAGATGAAGCAGAGTGAGATTCACAGACATCCACCTCCACCGATTCAACGACCACAGGAAGAAGCAGATTGTGTTTGAATTTCGATAGATGCTGGTGTGGTGGATCTGGCATGCATGAAAACCTCCACCAAAGAGGGGAGCCGTCGACCCCGGCCAGGACAGAGCAAGCACAATCCCCCAGGCCACGGCAGCACCAAGGCGCAACCCCCGGACGCCGCAGGGGCCACCGGCCGGAGAGCAAACCCAGGAGCCGAATTCCTAATCAATTAATTTTTCATTGTTACCTTGTAGTCCTTTCTGTCCTGGGAACCCAGATGGCCCCTGTGGTCCTGGTAAGCCTGTGATTCCCGGTTGACCAATGTCTCCTTTGATGAAGGTGTGTGGACCAGGGGGACCGGGCGGGCCAACATTACCTGAAATACAATAGAATGTTGTTTTGTGTTATGTAGATCCATCAAGTCCTATAACTGGTGGCTGATGTGTCCCCTTACCCTTATCTCCTTGGAATCCTCTATCTCCAACTTCTCCTTTAAATCCAAAGTCGCCTTGAAGTCCCTTGGTACCTAGATATCCATAATTACAACAACAGAAGAACTACATTAGCACGTGTTGTCTTAAGAGTGGACGTGGACAAAGATACATTTTTATCCACCTGGGAAACCGGGCACCCCATCAACTCCCCTCTCTCCTTTGGGACCATGAACACCTGGAAGGCCAGCTGGCCCCTGGTCACAAAAATACAAGCATACTTATGAACTTGTTAGATCTTAACTCGCAGACTATGTATCAATGGCCTTGTTACGCACGGGAAATCCAGATGTTCCAGAGTCACCCTTTTGGCCAAACTCTCCCTGGAAACCGGGAAGACCCTGGTCTCCTTTGTCTCCCTTGTAGCCATCTCGTCCTGGCACACCAGAAGGTCCCGGAGCGCCAATGATTCCTGTTATATAAAGAAATTAGATAGCATTTGTTTTCTGGTACAATACAATCAGACTTGTCAGATACCCTCCTTGTAAATAGTAAATAGTTGTAAATTGTGGCATACCTGGTTCTCCAGGTTGCCCTATTTCTCCCTGATTTCCTTTAGGGCCCTCTAGAGAGAATCCTGGCGACCCAATTTCTCCTGGTTCACCTTGGCGTCCCTCAAAGCCGGGAAGTCCCTTGTCACCTTTGATACCAGGCACACCGGGATAGCCTGGGCTGCCCGGGAAGCCGGGACTACCTCTATCACCTGGACAAGACACACAGGAGATATTTTCATTATTAAACTCCTTTGAAATTTTTTGAATTTTGAATTAGTAATGGAGGCAAATCTCACCTTTGATACCTAGCTCCCCTGGAGTTCCAGCAATACTAAGTCCAGGTAGACCTACAGAACACAGTTGACTTCAAAATCATAATACCTATGATCCAGGTTTGGGATGGAAATCTTTTTTGACTGGTACTGCAAAAAAGTGTATAATATTGAAAATCATTGTATGCTACCAACCAGGGTCTCCTCTCTCCCCTGAAGACCCAGGGATGCCATCAACACCCACTTCTCCCTTCTCTCCAGGTGGACCAGGAGGTCCTGGCAAGCCACTCTCGCCTGGTAGAGAACAAGTTCAAACAAGATTTGTTACAGACCACTACATAACACAGAAACAACACATTATTTGTAAATCGATCAGTAATTGCAGGCCTCAATCTGTGGCCCCAAATAAACCTGCTCCTTACCCGGGCGACCATCATGACCAGGTTCTCCTGCAGACCCTTGCAGCCCAGGGACACCCTTCTCACCAGGTATTCCTGGCTGGCCTACGTTGGATTATATGGTTACATATCGTGGGTCATGCTATCCCTGGATGTTTGTGAATGGGTATGATGACACAAAAGTGAAATCTGACCTGGAGTGCCAAATATTCCATTGTCTCCCTTAGATCCTTGCAGTCCTGGCATGCCGGGTGTTCCCATATGACCCTTCAAACCCTTCTCTCCTCGTGGTCCTGGGAATCCTGGTTGGCCGGCTTGGCCCTATAAGAAAATGACCAAGAAAGTCATGCTTAACTCATTGAAGCCCAAAAACGTATATACTGTATATACATTTTTTTTAATGTTTTTTTTTATGCTAGAGCATGGAGAAGGATTTGATACAACTTCTGACATGAAGAGGTCGCTTCTATGGTAGTCATTACAAAAAAACGTCCAGCAGGTGGCAGCAAAGTATAAGAGGTCAGCCAGAGCCATGTTGCGACAAGCTCTTTTTGCCAATGTTTTCAACAGGTTTGTGAGTAATGATGAAACTTAACTATATTCTAATGCTAATTGCTGCAAAACAGAAACAGATACAAATGTACATTTTTCCTGATGAAAGTAGAGACCCTAATTTTTCTTTTGGTAGGTTCCACCAATAAATGTGTGGCTGATTTTCATATATTATTTCTCACTATGAAAAAAATGCAATAACACTGAGGACACTAATATAAGGTAAATGTAACAGGTAGGAATACAGCTAAAGTTACAAAAGAATTATTTTTTATTATAACTTATTATCATTAATATGTACATGCCTATATCGGAGCAAGACTCTTTTTGGGGAAAGCTTGCTCAATCAACATAAAAATAAAAAAAACTTAGAGGATTACCCTTTCTCCTGGAATTCCTGGGAGACCAATACCTGGCTCACCAGGTGCTCCACGCTCTCCTTTATCGCCATCTGTTCCTCTGAAACCAGGATGGCCCGGTGTACCTATATCTCCTTTAAAACCCTTTGAACCAACTGGACCTGCACATAAAAATTTGATTAAATTAAAAGTGTACTTTTCCATTCTTGAACTTGTCTCACGTACTCAAATGTAGACAATCAACATTTGCATTTTTGCTTACCTGGTATTCCCATCTCGCCTGCACTCCCCTTTTGTCCAGGAGGGCCCAAACTGCCAGGTTCTCCAGGAACGCCAACATCTCCTTTCTTACCTGAGACACATTGATAAAATACAAACAACATTTAGTAGAACTACAAGTTTCTCCACTGAGGTAGAGTAAATGCATTTGGTTCTTTGATTTTTTTTTCACATTAAATGTGTGCACCTGGCTGTCCGGGTAAACCAGGTTCTCCATTTTTTCCTGGCATTCCAGGGTCTCCAGGTAAACCGCGAAAGCCTTTCTGTCCTGTTATTCCAGGGTTTCCTGATGAGACAGACAACTTTTTACAGTGTTGTTAAATTAGACTGTGTATCACTTTGATGGATTTGTTGGAATCTGTGCACGAGAGTGAGACTTGAATGGACTTTGATGTTTCATTAGTTTCGCACCTGGATCTCCAAAGTCTCCCTTATCCCCTTTCATGTGCTCCATCTCGACTTTACTCATGCTCCCCTTAGGCCCCTGTAGACCCGTCTCTCCCCTCTCTCCTTTAAGTCCAGAGTTTCCCTCTTGTCCTCGCAAACCAGGAAGACCGGGATCACCTGAGAATGAGAGATTTAATGGGGGTCTTTCCGTCATGTTGTTGTAGGCGTCTACTGACTACTACTCAGAGAGTAGGACCCTCGTCCCGGGTCTATTGACGGTGATAGAACTGGAGGCGCAAGAATATGGACTGACCCCAAAAACAAAGAGTCATGTGTTTTGGAATCATAATAGGGCTCCACCTATCTCCAGATCAACAACAGTCACCTGTCTAGGGGTTGTTCCAATGGCCATGTCACAAAATGGCTACTAATCCCATTTCTCATACTATTTTTCACAGAAACACTTCTAATAAGACAACTTAAGACAAGGATTTTGCAGGGTAGTCAGACAATAATTGCTGCAAGGCCTGACTCTGCGAGAGACTGATATGCTGATGAAAAGCAGACTGTATCTAAGTAATTGATTCATTACCTCTCAAGCCTTGATTTCCAGGTAAACCGGCTGGTCCGGGAAATCCTGGCACCCCTGGAGTACCTATGACCCCCATTTCACCTTTTGTGCCTGGTCAGACATTGAGTGAAATTATTATAAAGAAGGTTCCAGAGAATTCCTTGACATGTTGCTACAAATAGTGAAGACACTGATGGATGTATTGACAAGGTACAAAAAAAGAACCTACCTGAAATCTTTTTTTTGTTTTTTACCTTGATTTCCTATTAGTCCATCCCTTCCTGGCAAGCCTGGTGGTCCTGGCAGTCCTTTTTCACCAGGAACTCCTGGGAATCCAGTGAGTCCTTTTTCTCCTTGAGGTCCTGGCATGCCAATGCCGGGAGGACCTGGATAGCCCCTCTCTCCTTTTTCACCTACCCTTCCTACAAAGAATTGCAGAAGGAAAATGAAACAAAAAAGGTAAATATACAATACAAATATACAAATAATTATATACAAATATACTTAGTTTTGTGGTTACAACTAATCCATTGCAACCAACTGTGTAAAAAGACCTGCATGACTTGTTCTTACCAAATGGACCGGGCTCTCCGGGTTGTCCTTGTGGTCCTGGGACCCCTGGCAAGCCCTTTCCTGGAGCACCAGGTAACCCTACCACTCCAGCAGGTCCAGGGGATCCAATGTTACCTAGGACCAAATGAAAATATGTTTCTAGTTTCGTCTTTCAACTAGATGCCATTGATTTGATCATCAATGTAATAATTTATACCTTTGACTCCCTGAAGTCCTGGTTGTCCTGTCAAGCCTTCTTGTCCAGGAATACCAGGAAATCCAGTGTTACCTTTTTCTCCAGGGAAGCCAATACTTCCTGGAGGACCCTGCGAACCTTTTTGGCCAGGGAGCCCCATTCCTGGTTCACCCTGTCACACAGATAGGACACATTGTTAATACTTTTTTAGACACACAAAATAAATGGTGAGAAACAAGATACTTAAGGATTCTGCTGTTTTTCTGCCAAAGAAATACGCACTTTTTGTCCCTGTGGACCAGGTTGCCCAGAGATACCGTCCTGTCCAGCTCTTCCTGTCTCTCCTGGCAATCCTGGACCTCCTGGAAGTCCACTGATTCCTAGAAATATGTATTGTATTGTCATCTTTGTGGCCCTATTAAATTTATTGAAGACAATAAAAAAAATTGTGTCATTATGTGCTAATTTACCTTTTGCTCCAGTTGGGCCTGGAAATCCAATTCCTGGTGGTCCTTGATCACCTTTCTGCCCAGGAAAACCTGGTATTCCTGAGTCTCCTTGGAGACCCGTTGCACCTACAGCCAACAACATGGTCTGGTCAAATTAATGCATTTTTTTCCACATAAAGTCAGTCCATTCGTTCAATAAGTCCTAAATCAGCTTCATTGGACTGGCAAAAGATGAGGAATAAATTAAGATTAAAGAATTAAAGTGTCAGTTCACCTTGCGATCCATCTCTGCCAGGCTCTCCTCGTGGTCCAGGGATACCCTGTGGTCCGGGAGTGCTAACACCTTGACCTGGCTCACCTTTTTCCCCTGGTAAATTATACATGAACGTGAGAACCCTGGACCCATTTTAAGGCTAGTTAGTGTTAGTGTTGATGTCTTACCAGGTGCTCCAGGTGATCCGGGAATGCCAGCCCTACCCTCACTTCCCTTGTCTCCAGACACTCCAGGTCGGCCATAGCCTGGCAGACCTGGGGGACCCCTCTCCCCAGGGGGGCCTGTAAGACCAGGGTCCCCAATTGATCCGCGATCACCTTTGATGCTCCCTTGTCCCTGAAAGCAAGGTGGACCAAAATTAGTGAAGACTTCAGTAACACCTACTTAAACAATTCAAACGACACAATACATACAGGTTCTCCTTTGTGGCCAGGAGCACCCGGAAAGCCATCCCTCCCTGGGATGCCATCCAGGCCTGGTTGTCCAGGTGAGCCACCAGGACCGGGAAAACCTTTGTCTCCTTTCAAACCCGGAGCAATGAATATGTCTCCGGGCTCTCCAACCGAACCAGGGGCTCCAATCAAACCAGGAATGCCATTGATGCCCTATGTACGGGTTGTGGTATAAGAATTTAAGAAATATAAACAGTAGTTACTGTATAAAAAATTGTTGATGCTACTTACAGGTCTTCCAGGAGTTCCTGGAAGTCCAGAATTACCCTTGTCTCCCTTGCCTCCAACTGGACCAGGAGGACCTGAAGACAAATAAGAGGTACTTCAGTGGGGGTGCATGAACATGAGAATGCTGGTGGACAAAGGCTTGTTGATTGGTCACCAATCACAGGGCATCTATAGAGACAGACAGCCATTCACACACACATTCCGTGTGTAAAATTAACATTTACCAGAGTTAATTGAGCCCCTAGTGTAAATGTTGTATAACTCAATGTAGTGCTAAAGAGTGTTTGAGGGATAGTTGATTTTCTACCACAGTAAATAAACACTGAGAGTCATGTTTTCTTTTCCTGGAGTTATTTAACCGGTGGCGCATAATTGTATTAACACTGTGCAGTGTTAATTCTTTACTCAGTTTCAAATTAATTTTACACTGAAACGTTAACACTGAAAGAGTTACTTTAACATCAATTCTGATAAGGACCAAATACATTCTGATACATTGTTAAATGTAACTCTTTAAGTGTTAAATTGACACGGTGAAATTTGCTGTGTAGTCACTAAATGAGAATCAATCCCACAATGTGTGAACCGCTACAGTGCTATTGACCTTTTCTATAACATAACACCACTTTTACTTACCCCGCTCCCCTTTAAGGCCTTGGGGGCCAGGTAATCCCGAAGGTCCGAACCCATCACACAAGACACAAGTGTCTCCTTTGTCACCTGTTTGGATTCACATTAAAAACAATTACCATAGAAATACAGTATAGCATAGAAGCAATAGAATTGTCAAATTTGGTTGTTTTAACCTTTCTGTCCCAATTCTCCTTGAAGTCCTGGAGGTCCGGGTGGTCCAAGGGCGCCTTTTGCATTGGGGCATTCATTAGGGTCAACTGTGGGCACACACACAAAATCCATGAAATGGGAAATTTAAACCATCTATAGTAAAACATTTTGCGTAGCAAGTCTAAAGCCAAAGCATACCGGGTAATCCTGGAAGCCCAGGGGGTCCCTCTGCGCCCGGGTGCCCTGGGGGTCCAACTAGAGACTCTCCTTCAGCACCCCTGTCTCCTTTCTGACCCACATCCCCCTTTTGGCCACTCTCTCCACGAGGTCCTTCAACATAGCGACCTGAAGTCCAAGAGAACGTGTGTTACACAAATGTGTGTGCACGTGTTTGTGTGACTGTGCTTCCATAAGCAAGCACGTCGTTGTTTTACCTGGTGGGCCTGCTTCTCCCTGAGGTCCAGGAAACCCTTTAGGAATAGAACACGATGGAGACTAAACATCAGTCAAGGGAGCTGATATACTGTATCGTTTCTTTAGCAGAGTATCCGTGTGTCTTTGCGTGCATGTGCATGTTTGGCATTACTTTACCTTTTTCTCCTTGTAACCCAGGGAGACCACGGAGACCAGGGGGACCAGGGGCACCACTTACCTATAGACCCCAATAAGAGGACTTCACAAACTACAATTCCCACTCGCTTCATTAATCTTATTAGCATCCTAAACATGTTCTAACTTGAGTTCTATATAGCTGATTCATCCGGTGATTTCTTAAAGGGATGCTTGACTCATAGAGCCATTTCCAGCTGTAAAAAGTTCAGATTTTGTCCAGAATTAATCACTTCATTATTTTTCCTGTACAATTAATACAATAATATAATAATAATAATTAATGACATCACCTGTGCTGAGGAAGTAGTTAACGACCAATCATGGCTCACCTGTTTTCTGGGTTTGGTTAGCAAACTGAGCCATGATTGGTCATTACCTGTTTTCTGAGCACTGGTGATGTCATCTTCAGTCGACAGCAAGTGGCAAAATTAGTTTTTAAAGGTATTAATTGTGCATAAAAAATAATTAAGGTATCACCTTAATTATAGACAAAACATTATCTTCTTACTGTTGAAAATGGCTCAATGAGTCATGTATCTCTTTAATATTACTTTTGTTTTCTTAGCTTTATAGGAGAAGTCAGTTCAAACTGGACTCGAAAAAACAGCCAATCAGTGAAAATGGGTAATGACACTAGTGAGCAGAAAAAGTAGTATTATATACTAATAGAAACATAATGGTAGTTAACATTTTGGAGGGAAAAAATGCTGCAATTATATTGTGTCTTTGATTGTGCTGAAACACACTGCAAGAATAATATGCAAAATAATACTTATATGGATAATGCATGAATCTTTTAATAATTCAATTATTGGTCAATAAAGAGTGACTAAGAAAAAAGAAAAAAACATTACATACATATCCAGGAGGCCCTCTTTCTCCTTTTTCACCCTAGAGACAAAACAAAAGATTCTAATCAAAATGTTGAATAAATATATAAAATTAATTAAAAAAAAAAATGCATTTCTTACCAGAGGTCCCGGGTATCCAAAATTTCCGGGGAAGCCTTTTTCTCCCTGTGTGACAGATTGATTTTAATTATATATTTGGTCATAATATTAAACAAATAATCAAGAAACAATGTTAATAGTTTTATTATCTCACACTTCATCATTTTATTGACCTGCAAAACGCTCACTCTTGAAATGCAGCATCTTATTTACTTGGTTTTGGCGGCAACAATAAAAAAAAGTGTACCTTTTCTCAGAGGCGCAACTGAGTGAGTTTTGGGGTGTTTTGGCTGGGACCCCAAAAGTGCATTTTCCCAAGATACACACACTTGATTGATTAATTTTTTTAATTATTTTTTTTACATTTTTAATTTTACCTTTCGCCCTTCGTCTCCTTCTTTGCCAGGCTTGCCCTAAAATGAAGAAGAAGAAAAAACACTGATTGGTATGACAAGGTAAAAGAGATTTTAAAAAAAACCTGTATAATACAATAAGCTTATATTACCATTCATTAGTTTTTTAGCCACTTACTATAGGTCCTGGTGGGCCCGGGTCACCCTTCACGCCATTCTGAGATATATTGCAATAGCCCTGTAGAGCAAATCACATTTTCAAATGATTATTTCTCATGTTATTGTATATGGTAAGCATTGAGAGCAAAACTAACTAACCCTATCTCCTCTGTCCCCTTTTGGTCCTCTGTTTCCCTTTGGAGACAGAAACAGTACACGGTAAGAAAGCAGAAGAAGAAATGTACCTTCTGAGTTTCATGCGACAAAAGCTACATTTTCAGAGACATGAGTGAGTAAGCACCGGTGGTCCTATAAACTCTGTGACTGGACCATCCACACGGGGTGAAGGGGGTCCAGGAGGGCCGGGTGGGCCTCTGAAGCCCAGCTCGCCCTGCACAGAAACGTCATCAACACCGGACAATCCATTAGGTACATCTGTACCAATATTGAACATAATAAAAACATGACTAAATCTACAAGCAGATTAATGAAAAAACACATAGATTAATTGGAATAGGATTATGTTTGTACTATTATTATTAAATTCAAATAATTTGTATTTGTTTTACAGATTTACTGAGATGGAATAAAATTGAGTCCTCCATGTGTTATAGGTTAAATTAAGCACTTGGATGAAAGAAACAAAAAGGAAAAAAAGAATGTAAAATTACATAACAATGAAACAACATGCAGGTGCTTCTCGCTGATTCTGCAATCACACCAATAATAATAATGAGTTAAATGACAAAAACTCACCTTATCTCCTTTCTCACTCTTGAAAGACAACTTGTCATCCTGTCAGAGAGCAAAAAAATTGTTTCAATCAATATAGTGTAGCTCAAATAACTAACAAAGAGGACGATGCTTGATTTGTTTTCCTATGCTGGGTTGTACCTTTTCTCCAGGGGGGCCTGGGGGACCAGCATCACCCTATCAAATGCAACAATAATGCTATTAGCTTTCCCCTACCATAGATTTATTTGATTTAAAAATGATTTTTTTTGGGGGGGGGGGGGGCGATAACTCACTTTGGGTCCGACGTAACCTCGAGGTCCTGAAGGACCAATAGGCCCAGGTGGTCCGTTTAATCCCTGAGAAACACAGTGTGTGATGAAAAACCTTTCTAGTCAGAAGTTCATGCATACACACACACAAAATACGCACAGGAAGTCCAGGTGTGCCCGGTAAGCCTCTGTCTCCTTTAAGGGGAATAATGCCAATCACACCGCCAGGATCACCCTGCAAGAGTCCAAATATTGTAACTGTGGTATTTATTTCAAACAAATGTTGCATAGAGTTTGGTATTAAACATGTTTGTATAAAACGTTGGTATAATTCCAGCAAACCTTAATTCCAGGAAACCCCGAAATGCCCTGAAACATGAGGAAAGAGCAATAGTCAATTTGATTTTAAAATTTTAAAATTGTAAAATTTTTAAAAATGTATAACATTTTTAAATTATTGTTATTATTATTTTTTAATTTTTACATTTTTACATTTTTACATTTTTACATTTTTACATTTTTACATTTTATTTATTTATTTATTTATTTATTTATTCATTCATTCATTCAAGATGGCTTTTTGGAATAATGTCAGCAGGTCAGTGTGAGTACTTACAGGAGGTCCTTGATGACCATCAAAACCAGGAACACCATCTCTTCCTCTGTCTCCCTAAAACACACACATGACATTGTCAGAAAGGGTATGTTTCTTTTTTTTCTTTTTTTTCTTTTTTTTTAAGGCACAAAACCTTATATATTTTTTGTATTATACTTATATTAAAAGTTTGGAAAAATTTGAAAGTTCCCATCAATTATTTAAAGAGGGATTGTGCAATTAAAAAAATAAAACTGAAATACACTAATGTAATACCTCAAACACTCACACTCACAATAGTCAAACGCTCTTACACACACTAGTCACATGCTCTCAAACTCAACAGTTTAACCTTCTCACAAAAACTTGACAAATACTCTCACACATTTCAGTCACACATTCTCACACACAATAGTAAAACACTTTCACACACACTAGTCAAACGCTCTCACACAAACTAGTCAAACGCTCTCTCACTAATTAGCCAAACCCTTTCTTTCACATTAGTTAAAAAAATTCCCACACAATAGTCAAACGCCCTCACACACTTTGGTCAAACGTTCTCACACACACTAGTCAAACGATCTCACACTCACTAGTCAAACACTCTCTTACACACTGGTCAAAAGCTCTCGCACCCAAGTTAAATGCTTTCACACATTAGTCAAACGCTCTCACACACACTAGTCACTAACACTCTCACATGCATTAGTCAAATGCTCTCTCACACACACTAGTCAAACACAAATTTGCCAAACTCTTTCTTTCACATTAGTCAAACATTTTCGCACACATTAGTCAAACACTCTCACACACACTAGCCACTAACGCTCTCACATGCTTTAGTCATATGTCCTCACTCACATTAGTCAAACGCTCTCACAACCATTAGTCAAACACACAATCGCACTAGTCAAACACTCTCACATGCGTTAATCAAACACTCACACATTAGTCAAAGGCTCTCACACTACAAGTCAAACGTTCTCACACACATTTGTCAAACACTCTCACACACCTTATTCAAATGTTTCCACTCACATTAGTCAATCTCTCTAACACACACTAGTCAAACACTATCACACGCTATTTAAACGCTCTCACATAAACTAGTCAAATGTTCTTACTTTCATTGGTCAAATTATCTCACACACACTAGTCACTAATGCTCTCAAATGCCCAAACAGCCATCGCTGAACAGTGCGCAATTCATAAATAATTCATTTAAAAAAAAAAGAGAGAAATCTGGGAGGGTGATAGTTTACCAATCGTACAAGAATCTTACTTTAGTCCCATTGCATCCTGGGATACCTGACGCACCAGGAGGACCATCATTTCCATTGACACCCTGTAAAATAACAGCAAAATGAAATAAATAAATATATTATATATTTAATATAAATAAAAAATAAAATAAAATGATATGAAATGAAATGAAAAAGGGAAAAACAAAGTGATACGTACCGGTAATCCAGGATTTCCTGGGAAACCTGGAAGACCAGGAGGACCCTACAAGTAGAGCACACCAACATTACTTCTCATTGACATTTTCCACTGCAGAACAATATGGCAAATTTTTCCCAAAATACTTACCCGAACGCCTTTCATTCCAGGGGCACCAAACTGTCCTAATTCTCCCTAAATAACAAATAATACACACAAACAAATAATTCACAAAACTGACATCATCATCACCATCATTGTATTAGAAAGACAACTTGACAATTTGTTTTTCAGTGGCACTTGTGAGTGCATATGCTGACCTTAGGCCCAATTGGCCCGGGTGGCCCCTCGTGTCCCTGCATTCCTGGGAAACCCATGTTACCTTGAAGACCAGGGAGGCCACGCTCACCCTAAAAAGTTACAATTGTACACAAATCAATCAATCCATATGCACAGAATATAGCACTTTTCATCATAATGACGCTGTCATACTGTTAGTTAAAAAATTAACAAATTAAAATGAAAAAAAAAAAAATGACTCAAGCATGCGCAATTGAAATGTTGCATTCAGTGAGATAAAATAGAATAGAATAGGCCTTTATTTGCCCCCCAACAAGAAGTTAAAGCAAATAAAAAAATAAAGGAAAATTTTACATTATGTAAAAATATTTATAAATATTATACATTTAAAATAATGACTAAACAGAATTTCGGTTAAAAGCTGTGAAATTATGCCTGGTAAAATAAAGAATGACTGCGTATATATTATTAGTGTTTTTAACAATGTTTAATTTATAAGCTACAAAAACACTTTTTTTTTTAATGGCATTGGGCAAAAACATCCATCCAACATCCATTATTATCTGAACCGCTTTAAAAAAAAGTCTGCTGTATTTCCACTAAATGCCACAAGAGGGAAGCATTGCACAATGATTCAAGTCTTGCTCTCGCTTGTACAGTCACTTTATAAATTGAAAACTTGGCTGTACTTTATGTTGTGACATCTTACTCACATTGTAACAAAATCTCTCCCAATACGCTTAGCACTTGACTTGCATCTGTTGTGTTAAATGTTATGTTAAGTATTATTCAGTCTTGGGAATCATCATGCAGTTGCCACAACAACAGTTTGTTGAGCAATATTGGACACTGAAGGCACGCTCACGGGAAGCAAATGTGTTGGCCTTTGAACATCTTTAGGAACTTGGTGGACCACACCAGTCACCTGTTGTTGTTTCTCTAAAATCTTTGAGTACACTAATGTCAGCCAATAACACACGGGGAATCAGGAAGTTGTATGTAATTGATTTAAGGCATAAATTGCCAATGTTCTTTCTTTTTCTTCTTCTTTTTTTTTTCTTTCTCATAAACCAAAATAATGTATGTATTCTACATTGGAGCAGGTCATCCACTCATCCACTGTCATTCCCACTGAGTAAACAGTACACGACTTCCTAACTACTGTACAACTGTTTCATATCCACATAACGGAGCAGAAAAATGCATGAAATTGCAGTGAAGTCAGCCAACGTGATAAGAGTTCTTACCTTGGCTCCCTTCACACCGCTGCAGTCACATTTTCCACATGATGTCCCACAGCCCTGGGAAAGAACAAGAAGAGAAAGGTCCCAATTGTGTCTCATTTGGTGTTCACTTGCTTAGGCAATGCAGAGAGTCATGAAATCATGTGTAGCTTTGTGTTTTTTTAAAAAAAAAAGGGGAAAAAAAGACAAAAATGATAATATTTTGAAATGAATAAATCAGTTGTTAATACATAAAATAAATAAATAAATTAATTAATTAATTAATACATTAATAATAAAAAGAGAAGGTATGGGATTTTTTTTTTATAGGTTTTAGGTGAACTAATGAATACACACACACTCGCATGCGTGCACACACGCACATACACATTTTCACCCACATACAAAAAATAAAAATAAATAAATAAATAAAATAAAATGTATTTTTTTTAAAAAAGGAGAGCAATGATGATGACATGTCAAATCGGTAAAATTACCGAATGAACAATACTGAGCTCTCCAGAAAAAAATAAAAATAAAAATAAAATAAAAAATAAAAAGATCGTTTTGTCAGGGTGACAAAAAGTTTAAAAACATTGATGTAAATATGATGAGCTGTATGACAAATGTCTCTCATTGTGCTTGTCTACGTCATGCGGGACATGACCACAGCTGGTCCCAGCGCCTTCCCTCCACCCTCTCCCCAGCTTCCTCTCCTCAGGGGTCTCGAGAGGCTGAGTCCTGAGAACCAGCATGTACCGCCTCATCCATCCCCCGAGCATCTTTCTTCCCTCCATTGTGCAGCTGTTGCTGGACTCACGTGCCAGGCCAACAGCCAAAATTCTGTCAGGGGCTTGCAGTGCCGGTCTGGACGCGCTCGGCGAGTCTTGAGGAAAAGACCACAAGAAACGTCTCGCTCGTTCTCACAGTGGCAACAAATTAACAGCTCGGCCGCAAATGTGAATTCTACACGCTGAATTTGAAACTTTACTTCCTGTCCAGACAGAGCTGGATTTGCCCGCTTTCCTCTTTAGACGCAATCATCCAACACAAGTGTCAAAAGTTTGACCTGGTTGAAACCCAAACTGGAATCCAAATGTGAAACCCTAATTCTGGATTGAAACACTACTTTCAAACCCTCATTTGAAACCCTTATATTTACAGTTTTTGAAACACTAACCCATAGTTTAACACCCAAATTGGAAACCCTGACTTGAAACTATAACCTATAGGCTTCAAACCCTAACTCGATTCCCTAAATTGAAACTTGAGACCGTAATTTGAAAACCTGACACTTGCTTGAAACATTTTAACCCAGTCTTGAAAACCTCAGTAATCTCAGGATCAAAACCTCAACACAAGGAAAGAAACCCTAATTTGAAACCCGTAACCCAGTCTTGAAACCTTAACTTGAAACTCTAACCCAACTTTGAAACCCTCATTTGAAACCCTAGCACTTGCTTAAAATCTTAATTTGAAAACCTAACCAAGGCTTAAAACTCTCATTTGAAACTATAACCCTTGTTTGAAACCTTAATTTTTAACTCTTGGCCTGGCTTGAAACGCTAAACCGTGCTTGAAACATTAATTTTAAACCCTATGACTTGTTTAACCCTAGTTTGATACCCTGATTTGATAGCCCAAATTAACACCTTGACACAAGCTTCAAACTCTAACTGGAATCCCTAACTTAAAACCCTAACTCGGGTTTGAAACCCTTATTTGAATCCCATACCTTTGCTTGAAACCATCATTTGAAACCATAAGACTTGTTTAAAACCCTAAAACAGACTTGAAACACTGATTTGATATCTTTGCTTAATCTTAACCGAAATTTAAAATCCTAATTCTAAACTTTAACCCTTGTTTGAAAGCTTCGCCCTGGTTTGAAAGTAAGCTCGATATTTTCACTTTTTTTAGAACATTAACCCTGGGTCGAAACCCAATTTCTGACCTAACCTTGACTTCAAACCCACATTTCAAAGACTAGCATGAAACTATCTCCCAGGCTTCAAGAACTACATCAATTAATCTTAAATCGTTAACCTGGTTTGAAACCCTGTCCCTATCCCAAACCCTAATTCGATTAATTCTTACCCACAATGGTTGGTGCTACTTTTTGCATTCCTGATTCTTAAGGCAAGTTCAAGGCACTGAGATCTTTCCCACATAATAATAAGCAGACACTACGCTCCACAACAGGCCTAATACACAATAAGTGAAGCAATATGTGGTTATACCACCGTCTGAATATCACTCTCTCACCCCCATTTTGAACACGTGTGGTCCGCCAAGGTGCGTCATTTCCTCCCTAATTCGAAGCCTCCTTAACACCTTTCACTCCATCTCAACTCCCTCCCAAAGAAACGGCTGCTTCACATCAGGTTGGTGTGGTAAAAAAAAAAATGTGCGGATGGGGAGCGTATGCGCTGAAAATGAGCCGCATGTGTGATTGATTATGAAAATAAAATTGTGGCTCACGGCAATCAGAGCTCCCGGTGTTGGATTAACATGATTCTTGGGGCGTGAGAGAACATGCGTGCCGATCATCAGCATCACTCACATTGAAATCACAGCTGCACTGTTAAGCACATTGCAGGGCCTGAAAGTGATGAAAAGCAACCCTCGCGGATATCAGACGGCAGGAAAGGAGGCCTATAATTGACATTTTGATCGTAGTATTTTACCACCATTATTGGTTCTAATGGAAAATATTTTATGAGTAATATGCATAGTAAATGTGTTTTCTCTTTAAACCCCACCGTAAACGTCACCTTTACAAATGCCCAGTTTGCTTTGCTCTTGTCATCTACATGTCACAGTAGTGGTCACCGAAACTAAATATTTATAGAGTGGTAAAGTTTTTCTGAAGATTTGATATTTAATGTACCTAAAGAAGGGTCCGCTTAATGTTTACAGTAAGATCATACTTTTTGGCTCAAATTAATAACTGAAATCCGCAATATAGAAACAGGATGCTTGAGAATAGGTGTAGTTCCACAGTCGACCACTAGATAGCGTATTTTAGTACTAGATTTTTTTTGCTGAGGATGATTGAATTTCAGCAGTAAAAAGTTCATATTTTGTCCAGAATGAATTTGATAACTTCATTTTTTTTTCTTGTACAATTAATAACTTTAAAAATATTTTTTTTTACTCACTGTCAACTGAAGATGACATCACTTGTGCTAAGGAAGTAGGTAACTTGTTTTCTGGGTTTGGTCAGCAAACTGATCCATGATTGGTCGTTACCCACTTCTTCAGCACAGGTCATGTCATCTTCAGTCAACACCGAGTCTGAAAAAAATTAGTATTTTAAGGTATTAAGTGTACATGAAAAATAACGAAGTTACCTCCAAGAAAAAGAAAAAAAACAAGAAAAAAAAGTTAATTTTGGCTGTCACACCTAAACTAAACGTTGTAGACTCCAAATGTTTGCTGTATTTGGTGTATTTTAGCATCCTGAAGATGATTTTAGCATTAATTTCATTGTGCTTTTGCTCATTTTGAAGATTTTGACAGTTTCACCTGAAGTGTACAATCGGGGGCTGAAAACGCATTTAAAGCAATAAAAAGTTCATTTTGGCTCTCACACCAAAAAAAATAATAATAATAAAAAAATAAATAAATAAAATAAAAATAACGAAGTTACCAAATTCATTCTGGACAAAATATTCACTTTTTACTGCTGATATTCAATCATCCTCAGCAAAAAATCGAGTGAGCTGAAACACTGTACTTCCTGTTTTCAATCTTCGTCTTTAGTCCAATTAACACAGTGTCAAACTAAAATACTAAAATACGCCATCTAGTGGTTGACTGTAGAATTACACCTATCCTCCCATAATTGGGAGGCAGGACAAAATAGTTATGAACTGAACGAAACAAATCTGATGAGGGTACATGCCAATAATTTGGAGTACTTTACACATTTTTTAAAAAATTATTTGGAAATCCCAAACTTAGACTTATCAGAAAAGACGTGCCCGAAATTCCAGATGATCCACAGAACAAACACGGGAAGCAGACGGTGTTACTTTTGTGCCTGATGAGTCATGGAGTGTATGTCTGCAACCTCACGCGTCTCCAGATGAAGTATGTCATGCCTAAATCGGGACACCTCCGAGAAGAAGCAATGAGGTGTCTTCTGGGTGCCGTTTGTTTACTGAGGACGGAGCACATTCCGACTTTGACCCAAAATGGCAGCAAAAGGCCGAATTTACACCGAGGTGTGCGCCGGCACGTAACACGGTCAGGAATGTGTGTGTGAAGAGGCTCAGCAGGACTCTCAAAATAAACATGACATCATCGGATATACATGTCTGCCACTGCCGGTGACGTGAGCTTGTCTAATGGTTCGAGATGTTTGGGGGGGGAAAGGACAGCGGTATTAATGCAATGACGTGTGGAAAGCAGGAAGAGTTGGATAAGCGGGCCCCCGGCAGGAATTTAGGAAACACGCTCCCCAATGGCCACTTTAAGAACATGTGCCTTAAAGTCTATGCAAGCAGTCGAGAGCATAATAACGCTGCTTTGATTACTATCGAGTGGAAATAAGACATTTGCACATAAAAATCCATTTTTTTTTTTTTTTTTACTTTATGAATCAATTCTGGCTACAACTGCGTTGTTGTGTTCCTTTTTGTTGAATGTAGAGACCAAAAAAAAAAAAAAAAAAAACATCTGGCCAATGTCATCCACAGAATTTTTTCTCGCCGTATCTCGTGCATTCTGAACATCCTGCAAGCTCCAAAGTGAATCCACCACGGGATTGTATTGTGTACAATAACTAAGAGCCCGAAAAAATATGTATGCCACACAAAAACACACAAAAAAGATAGATTAAAGGACTAAATAATTAATTGAAATAAATAGCTGTAGTTTGAAGGAGGCATCAAATTGAGTGGAAGTTTCATTTTTCCTTTGCGGAACAAAAAAGTCTACAGTAATTTTTCCAAACTTATATTAATATAGGGGCCACTTAAACCCAAATTTGATCTAAGGTGAGCCTGACCAGTATTTCCATAGCCTAATAAACTAAAAAAAATCTATATATATATTTCCTGGGTTTTTTTTTCAAACTAATTGCAGAGTAATCATCAGATCCTGAGTAAACAAATTTCAGAATGTTATTTAAGTGGTCGTCTTTGCACCCCACAGTGGACAAAATTAGCAACAAAAGTTAATTTTGGTGAAAAACTGCAGTTTGTATTCTCGGCTCAATGGACCCCCCGACAGGCCGGTTGTGGCTAGTGATGGGACGAACAACACTGGCGCGCCAGCACTGTGCCGAGTGCGCAAGTGTGAAACCCCGTATCGGCGCGTGTATCGCTTTAATAAAAAAATCACGTGACCGAAACAGGAAGTGTGTCGTTTGGATGTGCCACGCCAAATTGTATTTATAGGTAGACAAACTGTATCAACATGTTGCGTGTTTGTTGGATGGAGATTAAACTGTTTGCTGTTGCTGTAAATTTACCTGTACCTGTGCCTGTTGGATTTTTGTTTGCTTCCACTCATGGATCGTTCTAGAACATTTTCACAAGTCTGGAATCGTTTTGATCAGAGAAAGTATCCACACCTTTATCAACGGGCACTTAAATATTTATGCACGCCAGCTTCCTCTGTTCCCTGTGAACGAGTGTTCTCTAAGGCAGGGGAACTGGTGTCCAAGAGGAGAAATCGCCTTGGAGCAATCACACTTCAAAAACTTTTGTTTTTCAATAAAAATGTATGACAGAATCTGTTTTTAGTGTGTTATTACATATGGTTTAAAACTTTTAACAAAATCCCATAAAGAAGTTAAACATTTGAACTTTTATTATTTATTTTATTTTATTTTATTATATTAATCTTATTTTATTACATACAAATTTGCTATATTTTACAAGCCAACTCATATGAGCATCTAATAAACAACTTAACTCAGCAAGCAAATGGACCAACTGAAATTATACAAAGATGGGATCATATTTTAAGTAAAAGACTAGCAAGTGAATAAATAAAATTTATTAAATGTATTTTATAAATATAAATTCATAAGCTAATATTAAGGTTTACAGCATGCACGTTTTACCATCTTATTTTCATTCTGTTTATCTGCAATGATTTTAGATCTACAGCAGAGGTCACTATTGAGTGACCAACACAGTGTCAATACAGTTTGTGTAATATGTCAATACACTCCTTGAGGTATCATCGTCCCATCACTAGTTGTGGCCCATGTGCCGTATGTTTGACACCCCTGGCCAAGAGCACCTGCTTTTTCTCCTCTGGAAAATCACAGGTGGTAGCAAATTGGAGCTGAACTTTGACGTTTTTATTTTATTGTAATTTGTACTGGTGGTGTGGCTCAGTGGTAGAGCTGTTGTCTCCTAACCCAGAGGTCATGGGTTTGATCCCATGCCACTGTGACCACGTCGAAGTATCCTTGAGCAAGATACCGAACTCCCATTTGCTCCTGATGCTGTGTCATCAGTAGGTGAATTTAAAAGTATTCTTACTTTTTATTGTTGGAAGCACATTGATCAAAATAGTCTGTCCAATTGTAACGCCCCCTCCTTAGCAAACCAGGAAGTAGGTACTAAGAATTGGATTGAAAAATGAACGAAACGATCTCATTCCTGAACTTAAAAAAAACAAACACATGCAGTTAACAGTTTAGCCTTGGTGGAGGTCTGTTTGAGCATCAATGTAAGTCATTCCTTGACATCAAACACTAAGTTGGTCTTTTAGCATCTTTGACTTCACTGCTTTGCTTTTACAGCCTAACATTTTACAAGCATTTTCCGGCAACTTTGTGTTGATCCTTTTTTTTTTTCTTCTGGAAAGCTCAGTATTGTTCATTCGGTAATTTTACCTATTTGACATGTCATCATCATTGCTCTCTCTTTTTTTTTTTTTCATAAATTTTTATTTTGTATGTGGGTGAGTATATGCATGTGTGTGTGTGTGTGTGCGTGTGTGTGTGTGCATGTGTGTGTGTGTGTGTGTGTGTGTGTGTGCGTGCGCGCATGTGTGCGTGCGTGCGTGTGAGTGTGTATTCATTAGTTCACCTAAAACCTATTAAAAAATCCCATACCGTTCACCTAAACCGAACACTTCAGAATCCAGCTAGAGTCGTGAGGTTGTCAGGAGACCCGAGGAAGGATCAAAGAAAAGAAAGGAAAGTGAAATCCAGCACCGACCAGACATTACCTACTACCCAGCCGGTTACCAACCAGAGTCTTTCACCAACCCCAGAAACATCTAAATTCCAACAAATTAGGCAGACCTTCTTGTTGATTCTAAATAACCTTCGCACGCTCCACTTTTGGTTTGGCATGACATGGCCTTCAACATTGCCAGCACACACACACAAAAAAAAACAAATTTAGCGTCAAGGTTGAAGGAAACTGCGCAGGCCTACAAATGTCAAAACATAAACAGACACATTTTGTAACAGCTTGTCTGCTGTATCTATTGCCAAAGATAACCTAGAAGTTATTTTTACACTTAAGAATGAACGTTTCCTTCGTATTTCTTTTGTCAGGCTATCTAAGTTAACTTCCCCAACTAATAATAAAATAACATTGCTATTAAATGAAACGTGTCCTTGAACGTTCACATGTGTACAGTATGCTCTTGTGAGGTCCACTGAAATAATTGATGGAAGTCATTCAAGCTCCCGTTTTTTTCCCAAATCCTCCACAGATCACATGTTTCATGTTTACGTGTATCGAGCGCACTCATTTATGGGCCATCAAGCAGACTCGTGCTGGCTTAACCTTGGAAACGACCCAATAAAGATAAGCTCGCTGCGGTAAACCACACATCATGGCTTCCATATGGAGTCAGCTGGGATCGCCCTCAATCAGGTTTGCTGTTTCAGTGGCGGGCGGGCGGGTGGGGGAGGGGCTTCTTCAAAGGAAACATACAAGTGTGAGAAGTCAGGTAGTATGTTTTTTGTGTGTGTGTTTTTTTTTTAAGTTGGCTGCTGGGAGATTCTTGACCTTCTCTGGTTCTGACAGGTTAGGATGAGAGGATTTTTCTGTCCAACTGCCATACTTGGAAGACCTGGTACAAATCGCTCTGTAAACAGCAGGAACGTGTGTGTGTGTGTGTGTGTGTGTGTGTGTGTGTGTGAGAGAGAGAGAGAGCTGGAATGCTGTGATGTGCAAGAGTGATGATGTCATAACCTTAAAGTCTCTTCTTAGCTACATTCTTTCAAAGCGCAGAAGCGTTCAGTCATCACTAGCTTCTTGTTTTAATGGGCTACTTTGACAGCAGACTTTTTGGACAGTAAATATTAGGGAACTGAGCAAAAAAGCAAACAAACTTGGGGGCCTTTTACACAACATTGATGGTGACAGGTGGCCATCGCCAAAATCATAAAAAAAAACAACACTATATCCAATATGAACATAATGGTTTTTTACAACAACACTTACCTATATTTACAATTTAATAGTTACTAGTGGATTAATTTTTAATGATTGTAGTAAAAAAATTAACAAAAAGCCTCCGCTCGTTGTTCCATTTGAGCACTCGCGGTAACTTTCACGGCCTGGAGCGAAATCATGACGGCAATATTTCATCCGCGGTGGAAATACAAAATGTTTGTAGTCTGTATATATATGGTGTATTTTTGACAATGACGCTGACTGGCTGTCAGGCATCTGGTTGTCTTGCTGTTAAAGGAGGAAATAGATTTTTTATCGATATGTGAAAGCTTCTGTGCATCTCCCGATTCCGATTTCTGGGTGTGCGATTCGATCCAGAATAGATTTTTGATATTTGATTAACAATTGTTTTTGGTTCAATTTATAGATGTTCAAGGAATTGTAATGATCTACTCCAGTCTGACTTGCTAATGCTACCTAGTGCGCTACTCGCGGCACTTTTATCACTCAAAAGAACGGCTCCACGCTGCAAAAAAAAAAACAACTTTTATTGGAATAACTTGATTGTGGCTTTTTCCTTCTACTCTCTAATGTGGCTACAACTTAACAGTGTATCAGACCGCGTGAAACCACACTGCCCCTAAGTGGCCAAATCCAGCGCTCCCAATAAAGGCAATTTGAATCAAATCGATTTTGGGACATTTAAAATCGATTCTGAATCGTACGAAATGAGACTATTAGACAGCACCAATTCACAGACAGGGGATTTAAAATAGAGAAGTGTTTACTTTCATTTGAAGTGAAAAACAACAAGGTGCCTATTAGAGCAGAAGAGTTAGTGATCTGCAGCACATTACAATAACAAGTCGACTTGGGTACATTTCCTGAGCCATTCTACCAAAATTGCTCAATTCAGAGTTAAAAAATAAATAAAAATACTAGCATGTTTTTTTTTTGTTGCTGTCGCATATATCGCGTACAGTATGTGCCATTTTTAGGCGGCTGGCGCATGGACCTAATGGTGAGGATTTGGATCAAGATGCAGATTCGTGTACAGGTGTGAATAATATGTAATAATAATAATATCGGAAGCACTCTTAATCATAGGCTGCTAACTAATAAACAGATGGACGTAAATTATTTCTACTGCATTGAGAGGCTTTATACAAACAAAATCTTGAAAACCCCTTGCTCCAAAACTTCAACCCATATTCACATTCTATATGTTTCTTTATGGAATCTCCATAACTTTGATAGAAGGCTTTCTACTCAATTACAAATGACAGGCGTACACGGTAGTAACACATCAACATGCCAGAAGGCACCAAGCTGAATCATATTTTACGCAACTCCACAGCCTCTAAACTAAAACAGATCCGATTTGCTGAGAACCACTTGATGCAAAACATGTCCTGCTTCAGGCTGCGTCCACTACAAGCAATCGGTCCCATCTGTAACTAAAAGCAGATGCACGGAGATGTTCTCGCACACCGAGGCCCTAAGTAAAGCAGAAAAAAAAAATAAAAGCAGCGCGCATGAGTCGAAACACACGTGCATGGGATGTAAACATGAGAGAAAGGCAAATGAATGCCAGACATTGTGAAATGCTCTCAGATCAAATGCACTGTACTACCCTCGTGTAGGTCTACTACATACCATGCAAGAGTGTCAAATGCACAGAAAGCTGTGGACAAAGTTAACAAATACTTTTTCTTTGATTGTTTGTTGATCAGGGCAATATTTATTGCTCCCTATCATTAGGTCAGAGGTGCAAGCGTTTTCATTTGAAGGCCACATAGAGACAAACGGAAGCGTTGGAATTCTTTTGAATTGAAGTTATTAAACGCATTGAAATCAACCAACAAGCAATTATATATTTTAGTTGTACTGAAAAACTTTCTATTAAAAATGATAAGACAAATAGTTGAGTATTTTCAAGATTTTGGGGTGGCCTCTGCCCTGGATGCCACTAGACTAGATCCACCCCTGCACTGAACTGTGACCAAATCTTATTTCCACATTCAGACCAAAACAACACTGTAAAAAATAATTCATAAAATAACCGGATTTCGACGTTTATTTTTTATTTTTTGAAAGATTTTTACTACATTTTAAAAATATGCTTTAATTTTCAAAAATAGACTGTGATCTAATATACTGAATGTAAAATAACATGGAATCACTAACTGTGAAACACACAATATTTCTGTATTTGTTGTTAAAATATGTTCACAAATGCATCTTAATTTCACAAAAATGTGTCTGTTATTAAAGGAAAAAAACAGTAAAATGCAACTTTAAAACTCTGGGACTGGGGGGGGGGCATTTTTAATTACTGAGAAATTAAATAGTACTAATGTCATTTAAAATGTGAAAATGTAAACATTAAAAACAACCTGAAAATAAGGTAAAATCGTGTTGAAATTACAACTGCAAACGGTATTTTAATTATGGGGGGAAAATACTGTTTTTTTATGAGAAGTAAGAATAAGTTTCTGTTATTTCAGTGCATTTTTTTGCCGCCCCAGTTGCCGGAAATTTGCCGTTTTGTTTTTGTTGTTGTTTTTTCACAGTGATGCACAAACTGCAGTAAGCTAACAATTTTTTTTTTTAAGTTACCTGAGAATTATTCATGTTCATAAATAGGGCACCCTAACCCTAACCTTTTTTTTTAAACTTGTCTTGTGGAACATGTCAAATGTCATTTTTAGTATTTAGCCGGCCGCTGAAAAATTGATGGTGGGCCACAAATGGCCCCCAAGCCGTAGTTTGGATACCAATGGAATAGTCCATGAGTTATTTACAGTTAAATAAAAACATGCACTGATGTGCCATTTAACGTATAATTTTTCCAAATCCGGTTGATGGATGATGAGATGAGGACAGAAGCATCACTGTCGTTGCTATGGTGACTCAAAATCCCTGACAGTGTGTTTTTATGTTCTCAGCGCTAATGTTGATGCTAATGCATGAGGGTTAAAATGTTGCTAAAATAAAGGTTTGATGGTGGCCACGGTGTCACCCTCAAACTTGGCTTGAATGTAATTGAACACTTCAACACTGTAGAGTGAGCCAGGGAGCAGAAAATAACAATTTGTCCATGCTGTTATGTTACCCTCACAGTCTCTAACGCTGTTACAAAGCAATCACTGCTAACACATCCACTTAGACGTCAGTAACGTGTTCAACATGTCAGCGGCTCCGTTATACGAAGCGGGACATTGGGCAGAACCTCACGAGTCAGCGCCCGAATCCTCCAATGCAAAACCAACCCTGCAAATGGGAAAATTGTTTTAGGGAATTTCTCAGGCATCGAATTGGCTCCAATCCACTCAAGTGGGGAGGGGGCGGAGGACGAGTGAGAAAAACGATGGTATGTCATCTTATTTCGTACAATACTTCATTACAACGTTACAATTGACAACAAACAACAATCGGTGACACGTTGGCCAAATTCCAAGCTGAGGCCCCTTCAAAGTCCCCGAAGAAGAAAAAAATGCAGCCGGCCATTTGACTGGGGGTCTTTGACCCCTCCTAATCAGTTCCTCCATCTGCATCACATCTTGACCAGTCACATGACCCTCCCGGGCTCATCCTGTTGACCTTTCGCCTTCGATGAGGTCATTAGAAGGGATTTAAGGGTTGAGAGAACATGCTTTTAATATAAGGCTCATGTTGATAAGCACACTCTTCCTTTGTGTGCTGCCACGTCTGCATCAAAAGCTACTTTGTTAACTCATTAAGAAAGACTCTAATCATTGCACCTTGAAGGGGTGGGGGGGGGGGGCTTTCCTGCCCGAACTCCTACAAACACACACCCGCACACACTGGTGCTCCACCCAAAAGCATCTGACCGCAGTTGGACACTGCTGCATCTTACAGAGGAGAATTCTCGGAAAAAAAATGTTGTAATGTGGCAAGAAAAAGTTCCAATATTACAATCACTGGGAATAAAGTTAAGAGTTTTTGTAGTTCTTTCTTGGAACTAACAACAACAAAATTACAGTCACATGAAAGTCTTCCTACTGTTGATGTATATTAAAAGTTAAACTTGACAAAACCCCCAACAGTCCTCATTATGCATGCTGCTGCCGTCGGGCTTGAACCTTTTTATTTTTATTTTATATTTATTCACAAATCTACTTTTGCTCAGTCCACACGTGTGGCTGTCATTTTTACGACTTATTGACCAATCTAAAGTGATGAAAATGGCTTTCTCTCTTTGTTGAAGAAATGTTACTGGTTGAAAAAAACGCCATTTTGGGGGTCTCCTGAATTTTTTTTCTAATATATCGAGTTTTTCTCATAGTGCTGTATGTTTAAACGTATTCTTGTAAAATTACATTAGCGTTTTTTTCCCCTCAGATTTCCACTTTATTCTACAAAAAAACTTTTTCTCTTAATATTATATCTTTATTCTTCTAAAATAAAAAATATTCATTTTTTTTATTTATTCATTAATTAATTTAATTAATTTATTTATTTTATTCACATTAAAAATGAATACTTTTAATCATAAGTCACATCTAATTTTTGTCAATTCTTTCTCATGCTATTTATTATCATAAAAAACACTGTTTTCTGCTAATACTACAAATTATTTTTTCTCATATTTTGACTATATTGTCAGAAAATTACGATTTCTCAAAATTTGTTACATTTCTCATAAAATCATTGTTATTATTATTATTATTATTATGACATTGGTCCCTTTCTTGTAATACGACACTTTTACCCTTGTAAAATTACATTTTCATCCTTTTTAAAAATGACTGCTTTGTTATGGAGCGCCACAGTGAGGCACTGATTAGGACGTCCGTCTCACATTTCTGAGGTGCAGGGTACGATTCTGGCTCTGGCCTTCCTGTGTGGAGTTCTCACCATACCTGCGTGGGTTTACTCTGGGGTGCTCTGGTTTCCTCCCACATTCCAAAAACATGCATGGTAGGCTGATTGACCACTGTCAACATAGCTGACTTGTTTGTCATCTAGTGGATGCAGCTCCCCTATTTTCCCTTCAAATTCAGCGTAGAAGAGGCTCGGTCTACAAAGTTACATTCTAATCTACTTTGTCGCGATCTGCCAAATTTCCAAACATGGTAAACTAGACTTGCCCTGTCACGATAATGAAGATGCGCCAGTTTTTACGCCGAGCGGACGTGTGTGTATGTCTACGAAAATCGTACCGGTAACCTATCATCTTTCTTCTCATAAAATGCCCATAATCTCATAAAATTTGAACTTTTTTCATGATTCTTGACTTTTACTATTAAAAAGAAAACATTTTTTTCCCTGGGAATATTCACATGGCTCTCATACTTCTTCATGGAATCTGAGTTGGCGATTTATTTCTTAGCCAAAGACGTGTCCATGGACTGATGCATACGCTATGTGCAGTCTGCAGTACAAGAGAGACAATGTGTTGTGATGTCATAGAATAGTCATGAATGTGGTGGGTGTGAGAGCGAGCGTCTAACTTTGTCAAAGCACTTGTTCCCTGTGAGAAAAAGGCCCTGTTCACTTGAAGAACGCTGGTGAATGTGCAGCAGTGTGACACAGGATGTCGGCTGGAGGAAGCCATTCTTTCTCCAAAGAGGAAGGCCTCTTCCTTTGCCTTTTATGCTCACAAAGACAAGAAGGGGTTGGGTCGCCTCCTCAGGAGGGTTCTGCTATCTGGAACGCATGAGGACGGCAAACCAGTCTGCGCCACTTCTAGAATATTCTCACTAGTCTACAACTGGAACTTTTCGTGATTCATCGGTTCTAAAAAAAAAAGTCTGACTAAAAACAAATGAAAACTGAAGGAATTTTGCCCATACGAAATAATTAAATACATTTCAGACATAAATATGTTCTTGATGAAATGGATGAATTAACAATGAACATCACTTTTAGTAGCTAACAGAGCAAGTGATGAGTGAGCAAAGTGAAGTAAAAATAAAAACAAAAGTGGACAGCTAGAACATTAGCATATAGTCGCTAGCTACATGCCAACTAGCTCTCGCCGCTATATGCATTATAGCTCATTATCAAAAGGTGGAGTCTTTCCTTTGTTCAGCTTTTCAGTAACATTAGAGGGTTACTTGCTTTTTTACATGTCTTTTTAAAGAAGATATTTGTAGTTCTTTTAACTTTGTTAGACAATATTTTGTGGCAGGTGCATGTTGTTAACCTAGGGTTGCCACCTTGGATTTGTGAGAGAAAAAAAGGGGCACCTGACCAAGATCGGCCACTTAACAGTCAGGCTTGAAATTATTCATACCCCCTGCAAATTTTGAATATGTGGACATTTTAGCATGACGAAATCCCCAAACACACAGCAAAAATGGTTAAGAAAATGTTTGCGGACGAAAATATTTTTTACAGTGGCCCAGACAGTCCAGACTTCAATTCAGTTGAAAATCTGTTGAGGGAACAAAAGATCAGGGTGATGACAAGAAGAGCTTTATTGCTAAAGATGAATGGGCAAAAATATCAGCCGAGTCATGCAAAAAGCTGATCAGCAAATATAGGATGTGTTTTATTTGCTGTAATAGCCAATAAAGGCTTTTCTATTGATTTTTGAGGACAAAGGTACGAATAATTTGGGACGTGCCGCTTTTTGTTCAAATGTATATAAAAGTTGAGAATCTTTTTTCCAGACAGAGAGACTGTAATGCAATGTATGTCTGAACTTAGTGTAAAGTTCATTATTCAGCTAGTCACACACTCTAAAAAACAATAAGGTACAAACACAACGTGGCAACGTGTATTGTACTATTCTAGAAAAACCTCACCCACAATTACGTACGTACGGTTCTATAAAAAGCCACCATGTGATACAAGTGTCGATATACAGTACATAGGTTGCCTTCTTGTTTTTTTTGTTCAAATTGATGGAAAAATGTATGAAAATCCCGCTGTTCTTCTCTACACTCTTTCGTCGTGACTCACCGACTTCCCGGGCTTCCGTTAGAGGAGGACTGAAATTACCGTAATGACAGTACTTTTTCTGTAAAGCTCAAGGGCTTAGTTTTCAGACACAGTTGCAGTTTTTCAGATAGCTCAAATGGTGCCAGAGTTATGGTAATCCAAAGTGCACCTACGGAAATGTGCCGCCGGTGGCACGCTTGGTAAAAAGCGTTCCACGATAGCGCAGGAGACATTTTTAGACTACAGAATTAATAAAATCAAATTCGCCTTTGGCATTCTTGCTGAAAAACGCGACAAATCGTGTCCTGGGAGAGATTTTTATTTATATTATATTTTTTTACAGCTGGTGAAAAAAGAGAACAATTCTGGGAAAAACTGGACGGGTGTCAACTCTAAGTTAACCACATCTTTTATAAGCACCTGTAAATGTTGCACATTAAACTAAAAACAGTGAGAAAACAGGAAACCAGCAGGAAGTTGTTTCAAAGGAGCCTTCTTATCCCAAGATCCTCTCCAAAACACTTGTGATGATAACCATCTACAGCCCGAAACAACTCTCTATTGTTATTTCCCTTCCGTATCACTTATCATCTGTGTCACTGTGACGTCATGTCACCGTTTGAACCTGCAAATTGTCTGACACGCTCGTTTCATCGCAACACGTGTTGTCAGATCACTTCATAGACCAAACAGGCGGATCTCCTCACGTGAGCCGTGTCATGTGACCTTCCCGACTCATTTCCTGCGCGGAAGTGGTCCGATTAAGCTTTCGAAGGAAAAACAGCGCCGTAGAGGGTTGGGGTTGTCGGGAGCCTGCAGCAATGACAGGTGGAAAAAGCATCTGCTCTTCCTGAAAGGTTCAAAGTGAATGAAGCACGTGCATTCTTGGATTTTGGGAAGTAGAGTCAGAGTTGACTCTGGCTTTGCCATCAATCCATGAGTGGAGGAATGATGGTCATAACAGACTTGGACTATGGCTTGGAGGGGCAAGGATGGGAACATGATGCGTGTCTTGTCCGTTTTGGTCATACGTTTTCAACTATCTGCACATCCCACTTACAAAGATACAACGCGCCGTAGCTCAGCCGTTGCTAGCACCCGTCCCTGACATTGTAAAACAGTATATAAAAGGACAGATACAGTTTAGGGTGGTGCACAAAATATTGAGTGTTAACTTGCATTAGCCAATATTAGAGATTTCAAGGACGTGTTTATTAATTATTTTTTTTTTTAAATAAAGCTTCTTTTTTTACCACACTACAACATAGACTAGTAATTTGAGGGGGGAAAGGAGATTGTTGTCACATGTACAAATCAATACTTGCCAGAAACTCATTCTCGCATTCTCATTTTTTCATCAATTTTCGATGGGCCTACAGTTCTTGGTAATATCACTGCCATATTTTCTCCATATTAACTGTCTTTGCAAATTCCTTTCCATCGTTCTCCATTTGATTGCTTTTTTTTTTTTTAGCCAAAAGTATTTGTCATACTATTTTTTACTGAAATTATGACTTTGTATTGATAACGTACAGAGCATACGCAATTGAGTTAGGTCGCCACAGTAAAAACAAAACTCCTCCGTGAACCCAGGACATCCTGTATTACCATTAAAATTGTGTAGACGTCGTAAACTAAAATAGTTTCAGGCTCAAGGGGGGGAAAGCTAAGGAAAAAAGTGAAAACATGTTTTTGCTTGTCTACCCATATGTTAGTTTAATGGAAATTAATTGTTTTTTTTGTTTTTTTTTGCTAAATCCGGCTAACTAATGAGCAAACCAATGAGCGTAAAAAAACAAAACAATGCATCAAATACTTAAGTGAACCAAACTGTTCTGTGTTTACGTCGATCTATTCTATACATTACAATCACACAATGAGCTATATATACACACAGCTGATTTGTCCTCTTCAAACCATACACACTCAAACCATGCCTTCATTGCATGAGCGTAGAAAATCAATGTTATGGTTCATATCAATCTTATAGTTAAGCAACCAGATTTTTTTTTACTGTCTTTGTGTGTGAGTGGCTTTCTGACTGGGTGAGACATGCGCCACAATTGACACTTTCAGAGAGATATTAGTGTAACAATAGGTTTATCTAGTGGTTGTGGTATGCTGTCCTCACATTTGTTTCCATTTTTAGCCAATTAAGCAGCAACTTAATACTGAGCGCTAGAGTCTATTATGCTAATATTATAGCTAGTGGGTGTGAAAAAATAGTGATAAATAATGTGGCTAGTCATAGAATGTACTGGAACTGCAAATTCAAGAACATTACAAAACGTTTGCTGTGGAAAACTTGAGTAGACCTTCTTTTTTTTTTTTTTTTATCTTGCACCTGTCACGGTGATGGAAGTTTGCCGGGAACAGCTGAAATGGGCTGCGGCCAAAACTTCGCTCTTTGTGCAAAAATGCAGCATGTCGTAAATCCGTCATCTTTATTATCATCCGTTTGTTACAACAAATGGACGCGCAGGTCAAGAACTGTGTAGGTGATTTGCTACAGGGGTGTTATTGCGTTCCATCAATTTTGCGTCTCAACGCATTGTCGCCTATCTTTTCCATCTCCATCAGCTTCCATCTATGTGTGAGAAAGCATCTGAACTGCTGTCAGCGTTCTGACGTCTCAGTTTACCCGGTGACCATAAAAACAGTGTAACTTCAGGAAAGCCACCGATCCGGAGTGTAACAATTGAGAGAGATAATGTGCAAGAAATATTAGCCTTGGATCAGAGAGGAGTTTTGTGTGTGAAAAGTAGAACACAGCTGTGACAATTCTCAGCGAAGCGCTTGGACCACAGGGAAGCCTTTGGCGGCAGTAGCCCGATCCATAAAAATTTGGCTGTGGAGTTGCGGATGAGGAGCCAGAGGGTCACAGGTTTAAGGACCGGAATGGACCATAGAATTAAAATCTACTGTATAACGGAATGTATGGCGTTCCACAGGGTTCGATTCTGGGGCTCCTGCTGTTTTCATTGTATCTGCTGCTTTTTGGGTTCCATCTTAAGAAAACAATGGTGGTTGTTTTAAAGTGCTTTATAAATATACATTTCAGTTGAGTGATGCGAGCAATTCCAGTCCCCACGTCTAGCTAGCTAGCAAAACTAAAGGAACACTTCCTTAAAATGCGTGGAGATTAATTCGCTTTTTGCCCATTGTTAGAAGCCAAGAAAAACATTATAGATATTTCTGTTTAAACATTTTAAATAATTTAACGTACAATGTACAGTGATCACAGCTAAGTTGCTGTTTGTGATGAGTTTCAATGGGAAAAACCTTTATTCTAAGACAGAGGCAATTCGAAACAGGACTTCATCATGCTATTTAATCCTCACTAAACCCTGACAAGAGCACACAGACAGACTGTAGCCGAAAAATGGGGCCATACCTGCCACACTGCTTGAGCATAAGGGTCAGAGGAGACTTATCTTTGTCGCCAACGAGCGCCTGTCAAAATACAAAGCCAAGCCACACAATCGCAACTCTTCCAAATGTAGGCATTTTTACAACAGAGGGTCAGGAAGGTTGCGCCTTCCCAGGTTGCAGTGCTTGGCTGGTGGCCTGTCACAGTGAGAAGGCCAGCTGTCGTCTCAGTGGGAGCGGAGGGCTTGTTTCCTTCATCCTGAGGATGAGGTGCTAACCCAAACTACAAGCCTCTGCCAACGTTGGCCCACCAAGCTGCGGGTCTCACGGATTTGACCATCTTGACCACGCATTCCGCAGGTTGCGGGAGGATTAGTAAATGTCGGAACTTCCCGGTCCAAACCAGAAGTTGAGGCTTACGTTTCCCACCAGCGAGCTACTGGATAAACTTCCAACTCATCCCACACACAAACTCCCTGCAGGAATCTGCTAATCGCCTAAACTGGAATCCTCCTCCTCTTTCTCCTCAAGGACTGGACTCATTGTGGCCACGTTAAGTGACCACCAAGGGAGAGGAACTATTCTGGTGGTGAAATTCATTCAGGATCAGGTTTCACAAACGAAGAAAATAAGAGCCAAGATCCTGCTAGCAACCAGTTAGAACCGGGCAGAAGGTTAAAGAAAGGACAACTTCCATTATCTTGCATGATTGCCTTTCCGAAAGTCAGTCGGCTCAATCTCTGCTAGCGAGGTTCAAGGTTGCGGCATCACAAGATGTTTATATACTGTATATTCATTC
The DNA here is from genome assembly GCF_051991255.1 of Vanacampus margaritifer. NCBI lineage: Eukaryota > Metazoa > Chordata > Actinopteri > Syngnathiformes > Syngnathidae > Vanacampus > Vanacampus margaritifer. The sequence goes on from NC_135442.1 coordinate 13,406,462, forward strand.
AGGGCCTTGGTTCAATACCAGCGATTGTGACACAGACCAAACAAGAGGTTGTGTTCTATGGAAGGCCACACAAAGCACGAATAATCGGTGAAAAGTTAAATGTATGCAAGCTTGTGTAAATGTTTGATTTTAAATATGCGTCACTACGGGCGTCTTTGTGTGTCACCCCTCGCTCGGAGTTACTCCCAACAATCAAGCCAATATTCCGAAGAGTCCTGTTTGTTTCATTGGTGTCATCGGATCAGCCACAAGATGTTCCGCCAAACGTAAACCCCCTCGTCCCTCGTGTTCTCCAAAGTTTAATCAGTCCAGATGTTGTGTATCACTCTTAGAAAGTGGATAAGCCGCCTTTGCTACTTCATTTAAAACTGCAAATTAGCTCATCTGAGATTAATGAGAAGAACTTGAAACATGACTGGGGGAAAGCCTCGTGCGATAACGCCAGACTCCCTTATGAGGTGTCACTTCCTCTGGTGCCGCAGTCTGTTCTTCATCGTCTTGACGTGAGATGGTCGTCTGACATCTCCTCCCCCTCACCTGCGCTTCTGCTGCATCCGTGTGGGTGAAAGAATGTGCTGGAAACTTCACCAACTCTGCTGGTACGTAAGATTTTCAGCAGACATCTCCACTTGGCTGGGTTTCATCCTACATGAATTCAAACCACCAAACGACTCTCTTCATATTGTTTTGCCATTAAAAGCCAAGCTAACAGGATCACGTCACAAGATCATTAGGAGTTGGATGTAGGGGACTCTCACGGGAGCCAGAGGGTAAAATGTTTTAGGGCCCAAAGCTTGCCAAAAAATTATGGACCAGCAGACTATGAAGAACTGAAGGAAATTTGCTTCCTGCCAGGCTACCCCCGAGAAAAGGCACCGAACAAATCCAACAGTTCAAAAACAGTTCCTTGTTGATGCCTTTCACAAAGTAGTGAAAAGTCAGGTATGACGGGCAGTGTGAAAGGGGTTGAAGCACCTCAACTGATCGGACAAGCTTCGCTCACTTTCAGATACCAAAAGTACTGATAAAGAAATCTTGACGTTGAGGGGAATGACACTGTTACAGTGAACATAAATGAATGGGCCTCACTGTTCCAATAGTATAAATGTACACTTATACTGAAGCTTTTTCTTGTCTCCCTTCTGTTATGGAATGAAACCCAGCATAAACACACCCTGTTTGATATGAATTTGTCAAGGGAAGCATACAACACAAGCCAGATCACCATTGACAAATTTACCTCCAAAGGTTACCAATGGCAAGCTTACCGTAAATGAACATTATCGCTTGGTGGTAATATGGATTTGGAATATAATAAACAGTACGTGGAGTCGATTGATTGTACATTCCAGTCAAGCTCTACTGTATGTTCACAGTAGTCATTGATTTCCCGCACTTTTAGGATTCATCGTCTTGAATCATATTGTCATGCCTTGCATGTCAGATCACCTTAGTATTTTATTTGTGTTTACTTATTTGCTTTTTATTCTAAAATGGTGACATGGCATGCTCATAATACTTTTTCTTTCTTACTAAAACAGATTTGATGCCTTATACACATCAATGATTCAATTAACTTATTAATTTAAATTTATAACATAATCTTATAGTGATCCTCATAATGGAGTTTAGCATTTTTAATATGCCTCTTTCTGACTTCTTGTTTTTTGAAAGTCTAACGGGCATGACTGACAGAAGCCATTTGTTTTCATTGACCTGTTGGGCAGTCGTGATTGCACCAAATGAACTCGGCTGGGCAAGCCAGGAAAAAAAAAACTTGCTATTTTGTTGATCTGTTTGTTGTGGTATACCAGGGATTCCCCAAAATGGTTTAATTTCATAAGGTATAGGACTAAAATACTATTTTATTGATTATCAGGCAGGCACAGCTTTTCTTTGTTAAAGATTTGTAGTAAAATCGTATAATTTGTGTTCTTTCATCATTAGTTAATCTACAGTATACAATATGTCAACATTATGCCAATAAAGGATACATTTTCTAAGTTTGGGTCATAAGGAAAAGTAATTTTCTCATTCTCGCTGTTTTTAATTTTTTTATCACAGTTGTAAAGTTTGGTGAGTTCTTTTATGGGTGCAATTCAAAATGCAGGTCATCCGTCAATAGAATATGAATATTGAAATGCATGTCCCAAAACAAACAAACAAAACAAAAAAATCTGTCTCTGGTGTGTTTATAAGGGATGGGAAAAGTGTATCAATATTGTGTGGCTTTATTGATACTTGAAATTTAGTACATTTTCATTAAAAAATTGATCGATCAACTTGTCGAATGCTCAATGAGTAATGCTCAATGATGAGCTACAAGTGAAAGTTTGGTTTGATAAAACATTGTATGCTCCAAGCACATACACAGAGACCCTCCCTGCACCCCCCCCCCCCCCCACACACACACACACACCACCCCCAGGAGGGAAGATTAGGAGGGGCAGTGAGTGGGAGTTCAGAGTTGCATGACAGCAGGAATACAAGTACAGTACAGCGAATAGGCTGATGACGTGAACTCTGCGTATGTATGTAATTGAATTCAAGCCGTTAAGTGGCAGCACGCTGCAATCCATAAAAGCAGAAATCCACCACATAAATTGCATAAAATCGCACATTTCGACTCACTTTTTTTGGGATTCAAAAACACGTGTTAGAAAGATGAAGACTAACCTCAGCCGTGGCTTGGTCCACGCTTGACGAGATAGCCAGCAGGAGCAAGAAAGCGGCGGCGGGGAGCAGCATCTCTCCTGCGGTGCGCATCGACTTCGTGTGTCCGCAAACAAGCACCTGCGAGTCGGCCTCTGGTTCCACTCACTCAGCGGCGGAGCGCACTCTGCACGTTGGCCAGCATGTTGTGTCCAGAAGCGATATGAAGTTCTGATCAAGTCGAGTGGGTTTAGTTTGGGGGGTTTGCACCACACCACACCTCCCCAGCCCAAAAAAACCAAACCCCTCTCCACCCACTACAACGACCACCCTCGCCCATCATTTGAACGAACACGATCAGCGCGAACACTTTGGACGTGTCGGTGTAAGGAGAAGAGGACACTTTGGTTGGTTTTAGGGGGGAATATTCCAGAAAGTTTTTGCTGCGGAACGTCGCACGCACGCGCAAAACTCGGGTGAGTACGAGTTAGTACATTCTGTTAATGAACCCAGCGTAACACTGTAAAAGTTGATATGCAACACCTGTGAGTATAGCAGATTTTAATTCACTTTTGCTGTGTCCAAGGTGGGATATAGTCATGTTTTAAGCGCTGCGTGGCGTGGGGCTGTTTTTCGGAACTATGCAAGGTCATCACAACAGACACGTGACGCATCTCAGGTGAGCGTGTGCACAAACGTCACTTTAACGAGCCTTAATCAGATTCCATCCTCATCATCATCATCATCATCAAATCATTTTACAGGTTGCTGCTGCTGTGCGCCTGCGTTGTTGTCCTCGTCCACGGAGCGCACGCGGTAAGTGTTTACATTTACACCACGTGTTGTTGATTTGCTGTGGGTATCACGAGTGTCGAGTTAATACGTGATATGAAAAAGTCTGTGTTAAAATGTAACTGTGTTTTTTGTTTTGTTTTTACAGTGAGTTTGTGCGTGTGGTTAGTGGTGGGGAAACGTGTAGAATGTGTGTAGTGTGCACATAGAGTGGGAGTGTCACGCGTGGGGAGGATCTCACTGAAAAGAGGGGTTTGGCCTTGGCATACCTTTGGTGTTGTGCAAATGATAACTGTAGAAACAACTCATAGAAAGAGTCTATTTGGCAATAGTAAAGTTTAATACAGGGTTGAAAATATATATATTTTTTTATTATAAATAAATAAAAAATCAAGAGAGAATTATGATTTTCTTGTAATTTATAATTAACCAGAATACAGTTGCAATGTTACGTGAAAAAAATAGATAATATGAAAGAAAACACAAGTATTTGTTTAGCATAATGAAGCCAGAATATTATCAGGGGGAAAAATCACTTGAATAAATAATATTATCAGGAAAAGTGTAGAATATTCTGGGGAGGGGAATAATTTTGCAATATTATAAGAAGGGAAAACATCATTTATAGAATAAAGTTGTAATAAGATGATGGAAAGCAAGAATGAAAAAGTAATATTACACAACTATTGTGCAGAAAATAAATAATTTATAAAACAAAGGAAACTGTGAAGGAAAAATGAAATGGAGATATTTTTTCATATTTGGAAAAACAGGAGGAAATTTGATGGAAGAAATATTTAAAAAGAATACAATTCTAATGTTATAAGAATTCATTTTACCTCGATGGTGGGATTATTACAAAATAGTTTATAACTTTTATAATCAACAATATTAAGTTGCACAAAATACAGCCGATTCTCCCACTGGACTCACAAACTGCTGCCATATACGGTTGGTTGTGAATCAGTACAGTGTTTTCCAAGTTGTAATTGACAGTGGAGCAGCACCGGATACCACCCCACCCAACCCCGTAGAATTTTTTTTTTTTTAATGAATGTGTTCGCAAAGCAGTATTTGATGTCAAGGAAGTCTCATCTATAGGCAATTTTAAGCATTTATGGTTGGTGGTTAGCGAGATGTCAATTACTCCTGTTTTTTTCTTTCTTCTTTTTTTTCCCGTTTTCGCTGAAGGGCTCAGTCCGTATCCACGGTGAATTACTGGAGTTGACTCTGGTTTGATCACATGATGCCAGCACAACAATTACCTTGTCATTGTTCCAACGATTTGGGAACATTTTGTGGTAAAAAAATTGATCTGGATTATGATATATAAGAACACTCAATTGCTATTTTGAACCACACCCTCAAAAATAGACGCAGGATTAAAGATACACAGCTAGCTCCATATAATATAATAAAAAATATATGTATAGGTTTTGTAGCGGCACATACACGTCCCCAGGTTGGGGGGGTGGGGGGTGGGGGGGTTCTCCTGCTTTATGATATGAATGAAACCTTAATTGGTCACAAACTTCACATTATGAATCTGTGATGACTGATGAATAATATCTCCAATTGTAGCCTTATCATCTTATCTTGGTTTCCACCAAAGTGCTTCCGGCCCTAAATCACAGCTGATGTCTGACCTAGCCCCAGTTTTTCCACATTTTACCGACAGGATGGTAACCTTTGCATTTACTGCTTTACTGAATCATTTTTGGCAGTTGGATGTGCAGTAGATGTGTTTTCGATTTGCTTTCTTGGCAGTGTTGAACATTTTCAATGTCATATGAAACAAATCTCTCAGCTGAAGGCTTATTTTCATGTGAAAAAGACGCCTGTTGTCTTGAGTTTTCATCAGATATGTTTTTAAAAGCATGTGACACAGCACAGGTCGTTTGTATTGTGCTGCTCTGCTCCAAGTAGCAGGAACAGTTGGCTCATTTTAAGACTGGGTCCTGTTTTTAGGCAAATTAACCATTAAATGGGTTATTAAATAAAGGTAAGTCAGGAAGTAAGATCATTGTGAGTGTACTACTACTTTTCTATTTACTTTCCAACTTGTTTTGATTTTTTTGTGTGTTAAAAGACTGACTCAGAAAAAGAGTGACTCATCCAAACTTCGCAATATCGGAGTGAAACGCTGTGATGTTAATGTTATTGTCATTCATATGAAATAACAAATGGGCTACTACAATTATTGAAAAGAAACCATCTGGTTGTCCCACTTGATTCCAGCAGTCTGTAAAAAAAAGCCGCAGTTCAAATAAAGCATTATCCAGATGTCTGTACTTTTGCTCAGAATTGTTTTCTCACTAGGGTACTTCATTGTTGTTAGTGTCAATTTAGGTCATGCTGAATCTTGTGCCAACTGATTTGCCAAATAGAAGAAAGAAATAGTTACAATGAGCAAAACTTAAAAGTCACATTCACCTTTGTACCTGCACACATTGAAATAGTTGCTGAAAGGAGATTAACGAGAAACTTTGTTCTCAAACACAACAATCAGCAGGAAATGTGCAACTAATAGCGCATCTCTTTGCGACATTTCCCATCTCGGCTACACATCGCAACATATGTTTCTGTTCAATCTTCATATCTGAACCTCACCCGCGGGAGGTTGCTGGATCACTCAAGCAGATCCCCAACTCTGCGTAACAACTTTTTCCCACCATCCATCCTCCATGCGATGTTTTATATCGGGGATCCCCCTCTTCTCTATGGGGAATAACCCGCTCGAGATGTTTTCCGTTTAAGATTGATCGGCCCTTTTTCACGCTGCACTTGCAAACCTCCTGCAGTGCAAACAAACAGGGAAAAGATCATTCACAACAGAAATGGATGGATGGATGGATGGATGGATGGATGGATAGATAGATAGATAGATAGATAGATAGATAGATAGATAGATAGATAGATAGATAGATAGATAGATAGATAGATAGATAGATAGATGGAGACTGTGGATAAGCAATTATTTCATTAATAATTGTAAGATGCATGTATGTCATTTATATCCAATTTAAACATCAGGGGACCCAGCATTGACCCCTGGGGGACACCCTCATAAAGATAGATAGATAGATAGATAGATAGATAGATAGATAGATAGATAGATAGATAGATAGATAGATAGATAGATAGATAGATAGATAGATAGATAGATAGATAGATAGATGGATAGACAAAACCCAATTCAAAATACCTGGTACAACCACTTGAAAAAATGTACACTATTTTTTGTATACATTGTAATGTTGTTGTGTAATTATTGATGTTTTAAAAATGGAAAAATATTGACACGCATGTGCAATAACTCAACATGTGGAAATGTAACACTGTTTCTAAGGCGTAAGGGATGTAGATCTGACCACTTAAGAAAGCTAAGCTGAACCAGCGGGCTAACGAGAGCATAAACATACTTGCCAATACGTACACACTTAGAACCTCCCTCATCAGTAGGAGGAAGGAAAACTCTTGAGACGATAAATGCTAACAGGATGTATCGAATCGGAGCCTTTGAATCACGTGCGTTTGAGAAGATATTTCAAGATGTGTTGGAGCGAGTTGGAATGAGTGGGCGGGTCGGCGCGCTTCAGGCAGCGGATGTTTTTGGAATGGGATCTGTGTCGGAGGAAGAAGCGATTCGTGCTACAGATTTCCTACTGTACCTGGCAGCCAAGCAGCGGCATCTGCTTTAGCGGTTAACTTGTCACTAATTGATTGTTGTGGGATCGATGTTGTGCTTGAATGCAGAGTAAAACGTGAAAACTTTAACCGGTCCGTAAGTCACCACGCTAAAGTTACGTGGCGTGGTCAGCCGATGTGGTCAGACAAGCATGATCGAAGCACAACAATCTTCAACAGTAACAAAAAGCAGGACTAATGAGAGAAAAAAAATGAAATCGTTGAGGTTTACCACATTTGTGTTGTCCCCAAAAATGTTATTGTATTCAACTGGGCTTTAACAAACAAAACATCAAAGTGCACAGACTGCAAAGCTAACCTTAGCCTAGCTTCTTTTTCTTTTCTTTTTTTACATTGATCTCACTGTGCCATTATAAATCACTTTTTGATGTGAGCTTATGGCGTGTGATATGAAAGGGGGTCACCTCTGGCACGTGAGCGACCTCCTGAGCGCGATTGTTTTATGTGTCTGTGTTCAGAGGAAGATGTCTGCCTGCGATAAAGTGAGGGAAAATGGCGCATGTAACGCCTGGCCAAATATTGCCGGTGATACAGAAAGTGAGCCATAACGATCGGGGGAAGAGCCCATTGTGCTGTGCGGCAGGAAGCCAAAAGACATGAGTGGTGCGGACGAGGGATCGAAGACAGGTGGTGTGAGGATTCCATCAAGGTGTTTCCCGCACCTTCCAGAGTCGGTGTTTTGTGCTTGTGTGGCCGTTGGTCGCCTCAATGAGTTATTTCCTGCACAACTGCGAGACTTAATGATGATTGGGTTGTGACTCTTAAAAAAAGATCTGCTGAATTTGAGATGGTAATGAAACAGGAATGCCCAATGCTTATTGTTCCTGATAATAGACAACAGAATGAGTAATCTGGACGTTGTGGTGACTCGAAATCAACCCCGATTCATAAGTGAGGCGTGTTATGCGTGCATTTTATTTTTCACGCGTGCACAAAGTGTGACATGTGTTTATCTGGGCTAAATGTCACTTTTATGGGGAACATCCTGAGCCCAGCATTGTGTGACGACAACATAGATTATCCAGAGAAGGTCTCTAAACAGGAAAAGGAAGGAGGGTGGAGTTCAATGTGTCAGAGTTTCTTTACAGCCCTGCTGGACCTCACATATTTGGACTACCTCATATTAGTCACGTTGTTAACCCTTTGCTTACTGGAACTGCATATGTACTGTACTGTATGTGTAAGTACCTTTTATTCATGCAATTAACCCCTTCAGACCCGCATATTTTTTCTGCTGGGCTTTTTTTTTTACTGATTTGGACTCTTTTCCCAAATAAGAATTCTGGGGTTGTCTCGTGGTTTTATTTGTTATAGTGGATGCCAGGATAATTTGGCTGTAACGTGTTTTTAGCATGAACGTCATTGCAAATCAACTTGCAATTGTGATTGGTTGGCTAGGATCCAATCATGAACCAGAAGCGTTGACATCATCCAAATTATGCGTTTTTATTGGTTGAGACACGCAAATATGTCACGTCCACTGCAATCATCTATGGGTCCGAATTAAGGTGTGGTCAGGTGAAGCACACAAAAAAATCAGCCTTTAAAAAGAAGTTATAATGCTCCCTTTTTATTGACACTTAGAAAGGTATTCACTGAAGAATTACACTATAGACGTAAAAAAAAAAAAAAATCTGCTTTATAATTTGTTTTTCAAAATCAAGGATGATTTTTACCTAAAGTGTGTCCAAATTTGCAAACATAGAGATAATTACCATAGTGAATTAAGGCAATGAGTTCCAATAGAAAAGTCACAGCTGTGCATGTTTGGTGCTAGGAATTGAAAGGTTTATTGTCATGATTAATATAAACTAAGGTTGCCAAATGTCTTTCTTTGCCCGGTTATTTTTTACATCCTGTTTTTTTTTTTCTCCAAGAAAACAGTTGGTCAGTTTTCGACATTTGCCAAACTCACTTCATGAGTGTTCAAATGAGGTGCTGAACTGTGCCCAGAATTTTGGCTCACTGGTAGCACTCTGAGCTCCCATTCTAGAGGCATGGTCGGGGGTTCGATTCACCCCCCCCCCCCCCAAAAAAATAAAAAATAATAAAAAAATAAAAGTTGTTCACAGCATGCTGGCTGCTTGAAAGTAGATCTTGGGGGGAAAAAGGTAAACTTAAGTCATTATTGTCATTATTCATTCATTTTGTTAGAGTCATGTTTTTTGTTTTATTTTCTACCCATACAGAGAAGGCATACTTTAAAATAGTTCCAATGTATGGCATCTTTTTGTGAACTGATAATCATTAAAGTATCTCGAGATCGGCCCTAGTGTCCAAATCAAAATATGGTCACCCTAATTTAAACCCAAAATGTGGCAAACTCTGTAAGCAATTATAAGCAATACATTTGGACAGTTGCTTCATAAAATAGCAGTTGGCAGGTGCCAGAAAATGGTCAACACAGACAAGATTCAAATGCAGGTATAAATTTGAGGCACAATTCTAAGATAATGCAGAGTAGTTCTAACCACTACAATGAGAACCACAATAATAAACTTATGGTTAAAATAACACAGCTGCACAGGCAAAAAATTTCATTTCACTTGACTGTAGAGTTGCACCTAATGAAGTCCACTCAATTACTCTGATTAGTTTATGTGCAACCAGAAGTAGTGAAAGCCCGCTGCTGACTTTTATTTGGCACTTAAGTTGTACAGAAACTGGAAAATCCCTAAATAATGCATGTGGACTTGCATGACAAATGGAAGGACACATTGGTCCCGACTCCCAACAGGCCACAGTGAGAGAATATGAAATCCTCAGTGAGTCTGATCAGTCATCCCTCTGGTCACTGCTGTTTCATTTCACTTCCTTTTATAGCCTCACGCAGCCCCTCGTCACTATCACGGTTGTCTTGTGTGCCCTCATTACTCTGTATAAAGTATGTTCCGTGGTCTGTCCTCCCTCACTCTGAATACAGTATTCCCTTTTGTCACATTTGAACTCTGTACTCATTATGTGTGTCTCAGACTAAGTACGTGGATGATGTAGTGCTTTGGTTCAAAAGGTCCTCGATAGTGAATGGATTTGTTGACATTTACTGTATAACTCAACCCGCAGATGGTACGACTCCAATATCAGCCTTCAACAACCTATGGTGTCCACACTATGTAAAGGTCCTTCTCCATATGAGAGGCATCCACCTTCCCATTTCCACACCGGCTGTGCTCTAATTGCTGAGATTGACTGAGTTATCTATGTCACGAGAGAAATGTTAACCAAGGCACACTTTGCGATAACTTCTTGACCGAGCGTCCGCAATCATCTGTCTGTTGTACTTTATTTTATTTTCAGTCTTCATGATGATTTCACACAGGGACGGGCAACTTATGCCTCGTGGGACATGTTACGACCTGGAACACCATTTGATCGCACCAGTAAAGCCAAATAAACATCACAGGAACCTTTATGGAAAGCCCCGAAAACATTTGAATATTTTTCCGCACCATATCCCGGGATTACTTTCGTAAGGCTTCTGACTGGCTAAGATAGCCTAAAAGGGTAGAGATTGTAAACAGAGCTGGACAAAACCGTGGTTACATCGGGCCGTCATTGACGGATGCCAACCTTCCCGCGAGTACGTCTGTATTTTTGGCAAGTGCTTTATGAAACAAAGCCTCAAAAAAATATACGGACTGAGAAGGACTGTCTGTACTGACCCGGATCAACGGACGTAAAACCCTGCTCAGTCCGTATATTTTTTGAGGCTTCGCGTCATAAAGCGCTCGCCCAAAATGTGAAAGCACTCTGAAAGGTGGTCATCCGTCATAGACGGGCTGATGTAATGACGGTTTTGCACGGCTCAATGGTCGGTGAAGGCGGAGATTACATGCGATAGAGTCATACCATCTGCAGGCTCAGTCAACGAATCCATTCCCTACCTTTTGAACCAAGCACTACATCATCCGTGTATTTAATCTTGAGAGTCACGTGAAGAGAACACAGTTCAGATGTGACAATGGTTTTCCCCAGCTGTGTTTATAAGACCAATAATCTGCATTTGGCAATTTATTATTATATTATATTATTAGTATGGGATTTTTTTTAATGGGCTTTAGGTGAACTGATGAATACACACACGCTCGCACGCACGCACGCACACACACACACACACACACACACACACACACACACGCACATACACATACTCACCCACATACAAAAAAAAAAGTATATATATATGTATATATATATATATATATATATATGTGTGTATATGTATATATATATGTATATGTATTTAAAAAAAAAACATTTATTAAAAATTTTTTTAATTGATTTGTTGTTTTTAAAAAAAAAAAAAAAAAAAAGGAGAGCAATGATGATGTCAAATCGAATGAACAATACTGAGCTCTTCTGTGAAAAAAAAAAAAATAAATAAATAAAAAATAAAAAAAATAAGACCAATAATCAAACTAACAAACCGTTATAAAACTCACATTCTGTTCCGATTGTCCTCTGTTTTTTTTTCAAAATTCAAACACACCAGAGGTCGACCTGCATCTCGAAATAGATTGTATTCAACATCAGAGGGTTTTATCACATCTGTATTGTCATGCTTCCTACATCTTCATTCATATCTAAACTCTTCCAGATCGTCCCATTTGGATGTCACTCACTGTTCCCAAACATCGTCTAATAGGTCAAAGTGAGCATTGAGGTCCAGAATAGATTTAAATTTGGATCTAATCCCATCTCCATTTAGCTCAGGCTAACCGCAGGAAGCGTTGATTAGGAGAGTGGACCATTGGGAAATGAAGTAGAGTCTGTGTATGACCTGAAGCCAGCGCAAGGGGAGGCAAGGTCCAGCTGTGTCAAGCAAAAGGGCAGAAATGAGAGCTGTGTTTACGCTGGAGTCTTGCCAGAGGAGCACAGCGGGAATTAGCGCTGTTTCTTCAACTGAAGAACGTGCTGCCTTCCCATGTTACGACCTGCTCTTTGCAATGTGACCTGCTTTTTGTGGTTCTAGGCCTCCATTTCAACACCCCCAAATTTGGTTTGATTTGAATGGCAGTAAATCACAAACAATTATGAGACCAAGAGGGACAAGCCTTCTTGTGAATCCAATCTTTCTCACTTTCAATAATGGTTCTTAGGAAGTCTTGGCGATGAAACCATTGCAGCATAAAAATACCTTCAAACAACCTTACCTGATTCCCAAATACAGCAAAATGGCAGCTGGTTCTCACACTGATAGTTACAGTCCCCTTGCCCCTCTTTCTGCATTCTTGGTCAAGTTTATGCATATTTCCTTGGTCTTGGTGACATTCAGCTCCAAACATCATTCTACAGCAAGGAAAAGACTGTAGTATGCTAAATGATGAATGGAATTGTGGCCTCTCAAAAGAGAACCGCCCAAGGGTAGCCACTCAGTCCATCCGACTGAGGGTCTGTTGGTGACCAGAGAGACCATCTGTGTTCTCAGCATAAGAAATTCCTGTTCAAAATATATGTACACATTTGGCCTTGGACATGTTTATGGACATTGACTCACGCAATGGTGTCCATAGATCATCGAAATATTTAAATGGTGACGCCATTCCTTAGCACACGATTACTCGGACAGTTGGTGGTCCTTGTCTGTAAGTCTATCAAGCAGCTGGATTCCTAGAAATGAAATCCTGTCATTCTCAATTTTTCCACTGCCTGACAAGTATTTTATACATCACACCAGACCCAGGCTATGACATCATCACACTTCTGTCAGTGTTTTTGCATGTGATCAATCGCAAAGAGGTTCTGTGTAAAACAAAACTGTGGCTTGATGCCGGATCTTCTGCTATGGCAGTTATTTTGCAGGATTGTTTATAGATGTGTACGAGTTCAGTGGCTGTACACTTCCAATTCCAAGGATTTATCCAACAATGCCATGGAGGCAACACCATCAGTGAAAGTTCAATCGTGTCGCAACCAAATCTTGGGTCAAGCGCTATTGTATAATTCGTTATTATATTCTGTTTGAATGTGACCGTCCAAGTGGTTTTCCTCAAGTGGCTTCAATTACTGTTGGTATGTACTGCTAATAAGTGACCTAGCTGAAATCTGACTCCAACATCCTGCTTCATAGTCGTATCTATCCAATATCTTATTCCTCCACCAGGGCCTTGGCCCAGTTTTCAACTTGGTGACAAACTATTTGCTTGTTCCCTTTGTTTGTGCACATGTAATGTCGGAGCTGGTTTGATAGATTGGCAATACAACAGGAAGTTGATGGTGGTGTGGCAGGATGTACAATTTACAGTAATAAAGCCATGGTGAAGACACGTCTTTCAGAAAGTTCCTTATCGCTGTAATGAAGGCCTTTGGGAGATCTGGTGTAAAATCAAGATATGCTTCAGCTAGAATAGCAAGTCCAACACAAACATGGCTGTGTTTGGCATTTTTGCTTGTTCAGCTTTACTTGTGTTGTACTTTAGAAAAAGGGTGTTTGTTTACAGAGGAGATCTGATTATGTTCTGTCGGACTTTTGTTGCAGGACAAAAACAAACAGAAAACATTTCCACTTGACACGCTTGTCCTCCTTTTTAAAACCATTTTGGTTGAAGCAGCTTCCATGTACTGTTTCACAAATGCACCGAGGCAACATTTCCTACTACCCATACAAGAATCACACTGACAGGCTGTAACAATAAACAGCACAAGCCTGCTTTAGTTCACTCATTTGCTGTTTTATACAAGCCCAATAAAAATGACAGTAGCCCATCTAGACACTTTTATTTTTAACTTGGGATTAAACTTTGCAAGGACGTACTATATTTGAAATTATTTTTTTTGTAAGTGGACCAAATCAAATGCCACATAACAGAATTATAATCATGAGTCTGAAAAAGCTAGCAAGAACGTCATCGAGCAGTAGAAGAGTAATGAGTGCTAAAAATGTAGCAGAAATAATAAATGCTAACTTTTAGTTGACTAATGTCCACTCAGGGAATAACCGTATCTAGTTACAGTACTTCAGGCTGAGCATTTAGAAGAAAAGTATTTCCGTTGCTCAATCAGTGAGTTAGCATGCTTGTCAGCTAGCACAAGGGAGTATCCCACACCCACGCTGACGTATCAAGACGTCGTGTTTCCTCGACAGATGTGACGCATCTCGTTGTGGATGAATAGTTGTTTCACATGCAGCCAATCTGCTCTCTAAGCCACATCATTAGTGTAAAACGTGCCAGCTGTTGTACTGGCAGGTGCTAACGCTAACAGACGAATGCTTCATAATTGAAGGTTAAAACTCACCTGGAATAAATTACCTTTTTCCATCAGTTTCCAGTGAAATGGATGAACAAAATCTGAGTTCAGATATGCATCTAAAATGGATTTGTCAAATCCACCATCTCTAGTCAAGATATTGCTACCTGTAGTTGCCGGGTTTATTGTGTTGTCCCAAAACATTCTTTGTTGCCAACAGGTCTCTCTTTTTCCCTCAAGTTGTCCTGCTTAGGAAAGTCTTGTGCCACCCATCAAGCGACTCAGCCCCCCTCTGTGATCTTGTACATTCGATCCGACGGCAACCGGGGGGGTCTCGCACAAGCACTGCTTACTCTCCGCTGTGTGGTTTCATGTTGAAAGCAAAACGTCCATCTCAAAGGGGCACTTTGTCAATTCTTATCACCCATGCATCATCGTGATCAGCGTTACAGGAGCCACTGGTGACATCAAGGCTGACCCCTGATGACCCAAATATATAGACAACAATCTATAGTTTTTCAAGGAAAAACAGTATTCAACAAAGGAAATGGTATGAGCGATGAGCGTGGCGTTCCTCCAGATCGAAGCCAAAATCAATTAGTCATGCAAGTCTCCAAAGTGATGCTATCTTTAATGGTTTGCGCATCACATCATGGTACTAATGAGTCATTTTGCCATGGGAAATGAGCAGTGTGTACAGCTGCCGTATTGACATCACACGCTCATATAACCGAGGCACTTACAACATCGCAAAGCCAAATAAATTGCATCGGGGAGGGTGGGCGAAAGAGGCATAAGTGACCGTGAGAAAAAAAAGAACGCTGTTGACCCAGCTGCTTTTATTTCATTTATTGTACACTATCTCAAGGCATCTGCCGACATTTCGGCGTGAGGCCGCAAAGGATGGGGAAATAACGGAAACAACATTCCTCGTCACAAACGCCATTCATTTCACCACTAGGCCTCTTATCGTACTAAATTCGATAAGTTCACATGGGGGATTTACAAACAAGTCCTTTTCACATTGCATTCCGAATAAATTGGTGCGTCAGGGGCGAATAAGGGATTTATATGCCTGTGACTTTCACATAGAACTCTCTGAAGCTGGATACAGTGAAGCCCCATTGATCCTGGCGGATATGTTCCAAAACCAACCACGATAGGAACCCAAAATTTTGGGTCGGTCCATTCTTGACTCAATTTAGGTTATTTTTGACTCATCTGTTTATAGAGTGTTAGATCTCATTAGGATGTGCAGGTGCAATGTAAAGTAAGCACTATTTTGTAGGGTGGAGAAAACAGGATACTGTACTGCTGCTGTACTCGGTCACCTGCTATTTTGGTTTGACTTGAACTGATGATCATGAGGGAGCTATTCTTTTGTACTGTAGGTCCGTGCGGAGATGACGCAGACTATTGTTTGATTTAGTCGTCCGCCTGAATGTGGAAAAAGTGGCGACTGTGCTGCATCCTCACTGGGTTGCAGCGACTTCCTGCCTTCAGTGTCCATTCCACATGGTGGTCTTTACGCCCTCCATCACACGATGTGCTCATCATTTGGGTCGTTAGTGAAATAATACACCTCGGCGTGTCTACCAGTGCGGTGTGCGGTGAAGATTAAAGCACGGCAACAGCGATATCAAGTAACACTTTGAAAGGCACCCTTTCGCTAGCTGACAAAGAAACGCGCCCTTGTAGATTCCATAAGGGGGACGAAGAGAGTCTTTTTGTTGGGAAGATAGGGGATCATTAGAGGACGGCGCGTCTCTGGTAAAAGACGGTCTTTGTCAGTTTGTGAGGAGGGTCTCAATGTGGCCCTTTGTCAGCGAGCATGCTCTCAGACTGAGGAGGGGAGATTATTCTGATTCCTTATCCACCACTGTGGGCACAAATTGGCCAGTTTGGACTTTTAAACAAGGGACGTTTGGCTCCCTATTTGGCGATGGTATGACCGTGTAGGTGGAAGACGTAGGCCTGAGCTAGCATAAACGACTAATTCACTCATCTATGGTAAAACACAAGTTTAATTTCCTTCATTTCCTGCGTGAAAGGCTTTAATGCGAGTTACCCTCTAGTACTGCTGTATGTAGGGAAAAATCAGTGGGACAATTTGAAGACTCTACATTGAATTTGATCTACTAATGTTAATGTGAGTTGTTTCTACAGTTTGATCAAAAAAACACTTTGTTCTTCTGCCACTTATGAGCTAGCAATGTGACCCTGACAACATACAAAGACGTTTGGTTGAACTGAAATAAGCTCCATTCTTGGCTTCTTTAGCTAGCGTAGGGACTTTTGAAGCCTTTGACCTCCGCTTTTCTATGATGGGTGGGGGGGCTCACGCAGACTGTTTTAGTGACAGTGGGTGGTTTTGTCAACAACACAGACGTTCATAGATGGCAGTGGCTACTCAATTTGTCGTGCAAGCTTCTCTTTATCGAAGACACATGCTAACCATTCATGTCTGAATGTCCACGATGACTCATTGAAGCACTCCAGTTGCAGCATAAGCAGCAGCTAAGTCCACAGACCACAATGTACACAAACAACACTTCTACTGCAGAGCAGATTATCAAACATCTGTCTTCCATCAGCCTGATTTCTACTGAGCAGTAGTGAAAGTTACCAAATAAAATGACTTAAACTGTACTTTTTGTGGCACCCCATGTAATCAGTCGAGGTCAGTTTTTCAGGTGATTTGGATTCATTTCTTTTTCTGTCGTATTTTTTTAAAATGTAAAATTAGTTCATTCCATGCAAAACGCATGCAGATTTGTACCTTTCTGTTGGGAATCAACCTCAGTGGTACGAAAATTCCCGTTGAAATTTTGACTGGGACTTACTTATACTGTATATCAATCGTTCACGCCTGCATTTTCAAAAGCTTCGTGGTGAGATGTTTGAATCATTGTTGTCAATCAAAAGGAACATCTTTCAACTGTCTAATTACAAATAAGTACAGAAGGTAAATATTTTCCAGATCGTCCTGGGGTGGCTGAACTCAACTGTATAGGTTCTGCAGTAAAGAAGCATAAAATGACCCACTTTCCTAAATGTTTGCTATGTACTCCCTGGTTGCTAATAGCCGCATGTTGTATGTTTGCGTCTGCAGGGTGGGAAGAAGCACAGCGGTCCCTGCGGAGGAAGAGACTGCAGCGGAGGCTGTAAATGTTTTCCCGAGAAGGGTGCCAGGGTAAGTCCCTTACTGTTCTAAATAGCTGCATAAATAAACCTCTTGGTCATCATACTAGATGACCAAATAAGGGTAAGACGGCGCACCGCAGGGTCTGAAAGCTCCTTCAAAAGTAGATGCTATGGCTGAAGGCGCATCATTCAAATTGGCTCACGTGTTGATGCTTCAAGTGGCACCTCAACCTTTCTTACCATGAACAAAGAGTGTCTGAATTGTGTATGTAATGCAGTTTATATCCCTGGTTCGAGACAAAGTTGTCTCTGTTTATGAAGCTAAGGGCAACATTGCATCTCATCACATCATTGACAATGACGTGGGCTTTTCGACCAGACAGAAAAGCGTCCGGTGAAACCCCTGACTTGGAATTATGGCTCTGTCTCACAGCTAGAGCTATGGAATTCACACCATTCATCACTGTAAAAGCAGAAGGTCAAATGGGAAGTAGTGTGTCGGGTACGGGAGAGAAACTAAGACCAAAAATGAAAGACAGAGACAAGTGTGAGGAACCTGATTCTAGGGTTGAAGCCCATAGAGACAGACATAGACTAAACACTGTGGGATAATCATCTCACAATGAATGACGACAGGCTGCTTTTTCCCCTCACTTGAAACACGTGCAGTCCATATCAGTACATAACATTCGGATCCCTTGGGCTCTGTAACTTTTGAAATTGGACAACCGGCACCTACTTTCCACACCTATTTGCCATATGTCAGAAGATTTCCATGTGTTCTTCCTGGACAAACCAATTATGACATTATGGCAACTTAATGACACAACTGTTATTGTATGCAAAATTTGCATTTCAATCTCTCACAAATAAGTACAAAAACACGCCAAATCAAAATGTTCACATTTGAGACAGAATGCCTCATAACATATTGTCGTCTGAGAGGAATGTTTGTACGTGGGACTGGGCAGTGCACATGCATGAAAGCTATGTATGTGCTACATTCGAGAGGATTCCCAGAAGGAGTTATGGCAATATTTGGCTATCCTAGCAACGTGAATATTCGGCCGGCTAGTGCCTCGCTGTCGGTTGGCAAACGCCGTGCTAAAAACAAAAGTGTGTTTTCAAACTCAAAACGCCAGACCTGAGATTTGAACTAGCTTAGCGCTAGCTAGGATGAGGTTAGTAGCATTGTAGATGGATTTAAAATGGGACCGAGAGAAAAAAAATCCTTTGTTCTACTATTGGCTAGGGTGTGGAGGTTAAAGTATGTTATTTTGAACTAAAATGATGAACCTTTACGTGTCTTAATAGGCTGCGTCAACATGCCGATAAGTGTTCCATTCCGATATGTTTGAATGAGAGGAGTGAATGTGGCTTTGTAAACATCTAATCAAGATAAAGTGCACTTCAGTTACCATTTTTATCAAACTGAATTTGGCAACAGTACATTGAGTAATCAATTCAAGTTAATTTGGTCATTTGGTGGCTTGATGGAACAAGTTGTTTGCAGTTACCGGTACTTGGAACTGAACAAATGAGATTATGGTTCTTTCGACCATTCTGAGTTGCCCTTCAAAGGTATCTGATGTCTTACCAATTTTAGCTGCGGTACCAAATTGCTGGAAAAAAAATATTTTCTCTTTGTTAGAATTTGTTAGAAGACTTATTAGAATTAGGAGCAAGCTGTTCAGGAGGCATCTACATAAATGTTTTTAGCTGCTGTACGTTGGCTACACTGACTATTTACAAGAGCAACTTTACAGTAGCTGTCGCCCTTGACCCTGCGTGCTCACTGAGGAGGATACAGGAAAAGCCCATAAAAAGGTGAAGCGAGGCGCAAAGAGGAAGTCTGGCATTCCACGTCAGAGCAATGCGAGAGATTGTGACGAGGGGGTCAACAGATTGCCTTTATTTCCCTCCACCTCTCACTCGCTCGCCCGCTATCTGCGTCAAAAGGATTTCCATCATGCTGTAAAAACGTGGCAACGACATGCCAAGCGTGAGAAGTGCTTTGCATTGCACCAGAGGATGGCATTTCTCCACCACTGTTGGATTTTTACACGCTCACGGGAACGAGGCAGTAAATGGCAGTTAATGGCCTTTATTGTTGGTTTTCGTCCATCAGCGTAATTGTTATTAACTGGGTCACTACCTGCGGACCTCTCAGTCCGTCACTGACAGACGTCCATTTTGTTGACGAATGACGGACTGACGGAATGCCCACCTTTCTCTGTCGGTCGTAAAATAGTGGTGCTGAAGTGATGATTAAAGTGTGGTTAAAATAAAATGACAGAAGGAATCCCAAGGCGCTGACAAATAACAAACCAGGAAAAAAATAATAAATGCCCACCTCTGTGTTTTCTGTAATTTGCAAGTAAAAGTAGTATCAATCAATACAATACCATGTAAACATTTTGCTTGTGTTTTCCCCCTTTTTTTTTTTTGGCCTCACTGGCACTGAACTTCTTTAGAAGACGTTCTCCTTGTGCATCATCCAAATCCATTACTTTGGGGATATGACAGAAAACAACAAGTTTCCTCACAGATGTCCTCCTCATCTCTTTATCACCGACATCTTCTTTCCTTCCAAATCTCCGTGGCGGTGACATTCTGCCAAATGCTTCGCAGCTGCTTGATTCGGCGAAGACTTAACTCAGCTGTGATGCCGGATGACGGCAGTTACAAGGCTAAACGGTGACTTGTAAACACACACTGCTCAAGTGAGACATTTCAGGATGAACTTTAAATGATAACCTTTACAGGTGAACTTCATTTCACCTTGTCCAAACCTTTGAATGCTAATGTCCAGCTGTCCCGTTTCAGTACTTTAAGTGCAGTACTTTTTGTTCTCTAACATGGCAAAATTCACTACAGGTCATGGAAATTTCCAAGGATGTCCACTATTCTGCCTTTCTGTGAGTCTTCCAATCTCTCTGTAGCTCAATTGCAGCCTGTGGATGAACACTCTAAGCTCAGTGGCCACTTCCCTCTAAGAACATGCTGGTGAGGTACTACTGATCAATTGTTGGGTGTCGTCTTGGTCTCATGAGGTAAATCTTGAAATTTACCAGAAAGCCTCAACTATAAGTATACAGTACAACCAAGGACTGAAATGAATAGAAATCCTAAGAAGGAGACAAAAGACTGCCTCAGCGAGAGTAAATATGCTACCCTCATAAATCTTTGGCCACCCACTCCCTGAGCAGAGATCATCTTTAGAGGAATGCAGAAAAATATCTGCTACTCCTCCATATTACTTGTTGTTACTCTGCATTACCAGCCTTGTAAGGAAAACCTCAAAGTCGTGGTGTGTTCTATGGATAAGACAAGACTACTTTTTTTGACAAGGTAGCGTTATGGAATCAGAAGAGTTTGAAGAAAAAAACCATGGCAACCGTCAAAGGGGAACAAAAGGCAACCTCTGTGCTCAGTCCGAAAGCATGTTTAGCAGTTCAATGGCATCTTTTGTGTTGCCTCTTTTGGATGATCGTCATTTCTCAGGCGCAAAAAAAAAAAAAGGCCCTAGGATTTTTATATTGCTGAAGTACTGTGAGAACAGTGGCGCCTGTTTTCATGAGTCCTCCCTTAATGAAGTTTTTGGGCATCATTGGATGTTATGCAGATTCTGAGGGAATCTGTCTGGTCCATCCTGAGAATCACTGGCACAGCTGATGCTGGAGCAGGAAATGACACATCTCAGGAAGTGGAGCACAATGACATACCACTGATCTTTTTTTTTTCTTCTATATGGATGGCTTCTGTTTTTGTGGGAAAAAGATCGCCTGTGTTTTTGGCCGGCAGCGTCTATAAATTGTGGAGATTTCCGTGTTCCGTGAAAACAGGCTTGCACCAACATTCTGATTCTATTGCCCATGAATTTCATGTACTTCCCTGTTGACTCCAGGGATGGGATAATGGCCCAACAAGGAATGTTGAGGAATTCACAAGGTTCAAAGACCTTTTTGATGGTGTTTTCACCAAAAGGATGCAAGTCGGGTCTTTTCAAGGGATCACAACCACTTGGATCACTCATACTTTATAGCTCCCCGGTGCATAAGATCACATCCGAACAATTCAAAGCTTCCAAACGCATGACGTGCACGTCTACTCAAGAGCATGTCTCGTTAAACCTCACGCAAACAGGATGCGCTCTTTTGTAGATGGAGAGTAACCCTTGAACTTCAACTTCGAATCACCTCATGGGTTGTTTCAGTCGCATCAGACAACATTCCACAGACACAAATTGATGAAATTGTATTAAGAAGAATAACCATGTTGAGGTAGTGATTAGTTTGTCTGCTTTTGCTGATTCAAATCTCAGCTCAGGAACTGATCATGTGTGGAGTTAGACTGAATCCCACATTCAAAAAATATACCTGGTATCTTAATTGAAGACTCTGGATTGTCCAGTAGGTGTGAATGTAAGGGTTAATGATTGTTCGCCAATGGGGTAGATGCCACCGACCTCCGACTTCCGGGTTTTACACATCAGCGCTGTTTCTGGCCACTGCTGGCCACATTCCAACACTCGCACCCCAACCCCTGTGCCCCCCCCCCCCAACCGTGCGCTCCCACTCATCGGCGGGAAGGCATATCGACACTACACACTAGCACCCGTCGACGGGCACAAAGGCGGAAGCGCAAGTACTGGGACGCGGGGAAACGGAAACTAAGTTGATGGGTGAAACCTCGGAAGTCCCGCATCCTCCGTGGCATATAGTCCATTTGTGTCCTGCGATTGGCTAGTGACCAGTCCAGGGTGTACCCCACTTCCCGCCCAAAGTCAGCTGGGAGAGGCTCCGGCTCAGCCATAAGCCTTATGAGGACTAGCGCTACAGCTAAATGTAAATGCTAACTTGAGAAACACAAGTGACAAGCATGCAGCTACACCACTCACAATTTTCTATAGCACAAACATATTGACGCAAGACAAAGATCCAAAACAAAAGTCCTGAGACCACTGTGTAAGAATTCTTCACACATTTTGTCATTAACACCAAATCCCTAAACTGGAACGCTAACAGTTTCATTTATTCCCCTAAATCGTTCATAACAAGGCCTGGCAAAGACAACCGCCAACTGTTTGGCATTGATGGGGGGTGTAAGGGGAAGTCTGGGAAGACCAAACCTGTTGCTGTCACTAAAAGTTGTGCGGAGAAAGATGGGTTCTTGTTGGACTTGGATAAACTCCATGCAGGAACTGGACAAGCTCTTCTTGTGTGATATTATGATGTAGCAAGATTTAAACTGGGCAGATTAAACAACAGCTGGGGGATTTTAAGAGGAGATCTTTTATCAAGATAGAAGAAACACAAATTGACAAAGTGGTCTCTGAAGAATTTAACTGGAAATCATACCCCCCAAAAAAGTGCTAAATTCTAGCAACATGAGAGAAAAAGTTGGACTTCTTTCTCAAGGCAACGGTATGAATTGTTACACGATATGTTGTATGTTCTGTTTGTATGTGTTGCAGGGATTATAGGGATTATAGAAGGTTTCTAACTACTGCCTGTAACATATAAACTCATTTCTGTTAGCCTAGTAAAGGTCGTTTCACATTATATGTTAGCGTTAAGCTAGCAGACTTCTGTTAGACAAAATTACCTTGTATGCTTGTGTTGTAACATGTACCATTTACTTACATAACTGTATCATTTTGGTGTTTAAATATTCATTTTTGTCACTTTTAGAAGGAATTTAAACTGGTAGTGACAATTAGCATACTGAGATCCTCACAACATTTCATCTCAGCGAGCATATGAAGGATTATTTCCACAAGTATTGCTTTTGTTGATGTTGTCGTACCATTGATGGCAGTTTGTGATCTAGCGATGGTAAAGTAATTAAAGTAATATTTGCTCGAGTCTCTGTCCTGGCTACTCGGTTCAATATGGCAACAATAATTCAAATAATGGAATGGAACGTACATTAAAAAAAAAATCCTAAAAACAGTAGTGCTGTTGTTCAATTAACAGCACCCATCATCTTTAGAATTGGGTGTGAGACCCCCCCCAAACACACACACACATTAGACACAGCTATAAACAGCTGGGTGAACAACTGTGTGCCAAACATGGGTTGGATTGGACTGGAAATTTTTACTCAGGATAATAATTTCTTTGTATTATGATCTTGTGACATTTGCCTTGTGAGTCATCGGCAGTCTGGACTAAATGTCTCTGAATTCTTGTTTGTTGTTCCAGCCAGTGTGGTCTTATCCTTTCTGCTTGATTTCAAGTCAAATGAAATAACTATAAATAGTATGATGGGGTGATTCTTCTTTTCATTTTAATTAGTAATTGTCATTGTAATTGATTCATTCTGATTGAGGGGAATTGAGCGTTGAGTCGCTTCTTGAAAAAAAACTGTCAAAATTGAGTGCACTACTTGGTTGCAACCAGCAGAGGCACTGTCGCTTCACTCACAATCAGTTTGAAAGAAGATTTAAAAAAAAACAGCTATGTTAATTTCAGCTACATTCAGTTCACACATTGCCTCTAGTTGTTCAATATAAAACACATGAATGGAAACCAAACTTCAAAACATTCGGAGAAAGACAATAACAAGTAATCGATTAATCTATTTTTCATGTACCTCCTAATCCATCAAGAACATTTATTAAAATGTCAAGTCATAGCTGTTTTGCTATAATACTCCTAATCATAGTCATTGCCGCTTCATAGCCTTAACTTGCACGCAATTTGCCATATATTTATAAACAGTCTAGAATTTAGTCTACTTTTTGTGATCAAATCAACGATGTGCTGAACCGCCCAGGTAGGCATAGCGTGTTACTACGATAAATTCACAAACACGCTAGACTAACACCTAACCCCGACATGAAAATTCAGACGTGCCCATTTTTACTCCGAACGTGCGCCACTAAAAAAAAAAAATACAGCTCATGATGTTTAAAGTAATGAAACCAGCTAAATAGAGTGAGGGTGTGCACTGCTGTTTTCGGTCTGACAAAGATTGTGTCGTTTGGAAATGTGCTGCTAGCTATAAAACATGTTGGGATATATTTGTAGGAGCAGAAATATGGCTGCACTTTTTCTCGTTTATTGTACTCATAACAAGGACTGCAACATGACACATTCTAAATTCAATAATAGTATGTTTATAATAAAATTACCATAATCATCCATAATTTAGATTTAGTTTCTGCTTACTGTGAACCCAGTCAGCAGTCGAGTATTGACGTCAATCTGTCCTGCGTGCTTGAATCATCAGCCAGAACATACGGCGAAGACAAACGCTGCTAACAAAAACGAGGCGAAGAGGCTCCAGATATTTGGATTTCTGTTGCGACTGGCGGATTGTCTGTTTACATCTATGATTTATTTGGCAATATGGTCCTTTCGTATCTTTCATCCAGACATCTTATTTTGGTTCAAGTTTCATGGAAGTAACGCTTGTTAATATGGCGTCCACATGGGGGGACATCCCCTTGAAGATACTGTAGCATCTGATTTACACGCAGGATATGTAACGGTCAATGAAGAGTGTCCTTCGGGCGGGAGGAAAAAATGATGCGGGGTCACCAGGGCGACGCCATATGTTCCCCATCAGGTCGTCTCGTGAAAGCTACACGGAGGGGACGGCCGCACAGGAAACAATTAGCTCTCGTAAATACGTCCCTTTCCCTCTTGAATTCCATTTTTCCTCAACGTTTACAATGTTGCCCTGAGTGATCACGCTCGACACAGGGTCAGGGGTCAAATGCGTTGAGGTATCCAATGGCTGATTTGTAGCCTGCCACCAGGCTGAATAGTTTAGTTTGGATTTGTACTTTGAATGAGCAGTGTCTGCACAAAGAGTATCACAGAAAAGTGAGCACACCCCTCACATTTCTGCAGATAGTTTGTTATATTTTTACATGTATATTTTACACAGTGTTGTGTCGTACAGAAAAATACTGCCTGTTGGAGGTCTTCATGGATTTAGCTTTTACTTGACGTCATGTTGTTCGTTAGGACATAAACTAGTACGCTCTATTTTGTCACAGTTGAATCCACAATCAAGCCAACACAATTGTCACGATCAAGTAATCAAGTAGCACTCGTTTCAAGAAACTGATCATTTTGGTAGCATTTGCCATTTTGACAGCATAAATGCCAAATAAGGCATACCATGATGAACTGAACTGAACATAACTATACAATTAACTAAAAAAAATAATGATTATGATCATTATTAAATAATAAATAATTATTAAATCTCAATTATTTCTTGTTACGCCAAGGAAGAAGATAATATTTTGCACCCAACTCCCAACTGTGACTATAAATAGTATCATTTGTCTATAAAATGTTTCTAAATACACCTCTGCAGATGAGCCAATACTCCTTCCGAGCTCTCTGACAATGAGAGCGCCACTGCCACCTACTGTAGTGGATGTGCAATTATACTTTATTCTTGTACGCCCAAAAAAAATCCCTGAGGGCAATCGGGAAACAAAGTATCAAGATTTTGTCAAACTCCTTGTTGCTATAGTTACCTAAAACTAACAAAGTAAACAAAACTATATACTGTATATTTTTTAAATCCATTAACAAAATACAATTTAAAAAAACAAGTGCTTCTAAATTTTTTTAAAAAAGAGTATGCCCAACTGAAACTGCATTTAACTCAAATTAACTACAGTTATAGCAGTTATCGATAATACATAAGCTTTCAGGGTACATTTTAATTTACAATTATTTGAGTACTACTGTACATTCATAGATCAAAGAAGAAAGGTTGAACAGTCATTTGGGAATTGTAGTCAACTTTATTACCCAATACTTAGTTATCTTTTTTCTTACACTTGACGAATAATTGATACATTTCTATTACTAAATGTACTAAAAAATACTAAAAACAAAATGAATAATATTTGTATTAAAAAATAAATAATAACTTCCAAACTCTAAAAAGTGAGAAAAAAACAAAGTGAAAGTAAAAAATTCTAAATGAAATAAAATGTTTACTATACTGAAAAATCTAAAAACCGTTATAGCACTGATGCTCCACCAAGGTTTAAAAAATATATATTTATATGCAAACATTTACGACATATTAAAAGATCAGCATTATCATAAAGTAGTTAGACAGTTAGGCAATTGGCAGATACAAAAGCAATAAGAGTCTGCATTTGAATTTGGATTGCAAGGAAATGGAATGGCCTCCTTATGAATTTTCATGTGACAATTCTACAGAATGCTGCTAACAAACAAATGATGACAAAATCACCACCACAAGCCTTTGCGCTTTTGTTCTTGGCGCAGGTAAAAATTCCCCAATGACTCAATTTAAGAGGTACTGTAAGTAGAAACTCCCTAAAAACATTCGTCGGCCCCAAAGAAGCAGTCATAATATAACCGTGGGAGCAAAAAGCCAAATGGATCTCATTATACATAAACACAATCAGACATCGTGCAGACGTTCTATATCGACACGTTTAGGGCGACACCTCATTCCGCACGGCGCGCCATTCAATATTTTTTCTCACGCTCGGACTTCGCAGCTGCGTCCTGTTTCGACACAGGCGTGCTTTGGGCCAGCAGGCATCTCATTCCTCAGACCTGAGGCAAGAGCGCAGGTGTCGAGCCCGGGAGGATGGCGGGGAAGTCCGAGCGCTTCTTGGATCTGCCCCTGGAGTCCGGCGCGGCCACTGGTCATTAAACGCATGCTCGGCAATTTGGATGCATGCGTGTGAGGAGGGTCGCGTAAACAAGGACTCGGAAGAAACAAAAAGTCGTAACTGACTGCAAAAGCATGCATCCGTCTGTCAAACATCCTTCCTTGCACCTTCGTTGGATATTTGAAGTCTGTGCTCATCCAGCGGGGGTCGTCGACGTTTTTCTTCAGCCGCAGGAGGATGGAGAAGACCCCCCTTATTTCCCCCCCTGATCCAAACACACTCTCATAGATATCCAAACATCATCTGCAGATGTTTATTTACTCTGCCTGAATTCTCCTTGGGGCATCCATCGCAACACCCCCACCAGTCAAACTGAGCCCCCACTTCATGGACATGGAGATCTCCAGGAAATGAGTTCACAAAAGTTACATCCAATACAAACTTGTAAATGGGGTCACATGGGACCAAAATTCCTCCAAGGGAAACTTGTCCCTAAAGCGCTTTGGTTCAATTCTGCTCTTGGATTTTTCCACTTTCTCGAACGGCTGCTAACCTTTAACCTTCTCTGATGTTGCAGGATAAACTGACCCAATTTGAATTTTTTTCTAAATGTATGTCATCATTTTCAAATAAAATTGTTGCGTTAAATTAATTAATAATTAATACATTGAAGTAACGGCAGCACGGTGGCTGACTGGTTAGCACGTCCGCCTCCCAGTGCTGAGGACGTGACATCGAGTCCGGGCTTCGGCCTTCCTGGGTGGAGTTTGCATGTTCTCCCCGTGCTTGCGTGGGTGCTCTGGTTTCCTCCCACATTCCAAAGACATGCATGGCAGGTTAATCGAACACTCCAAATTGTCCATAGGTGTGAATGTGAGTATGGTTGTTCGTCTCTGTGTGCCCTGCGATTGGCTGGCAACCAGTACAGGGTGTACCCTGCCTACTGCCCGAAGCCAGCTGGGATAGGCTCCAGCACCCCCGCGACCCTTGTGAGGAAAAGCGGTCAAGAAAATGGATGGATGGATGGATGGACATTGAAGTAACGATATTTTGGGTTCTGATGCTTTTGGATCATTAAAATTCTCTTGGTCAAATCGACCCATTTAAAATACAAAAAGTGTAACGGCATATGTGTAATCAACTATAAATATGAATTATAATGGTTGCTAATCATTCAATATAACAAAAAATATTTTTGTTTCTGATACGTTTGGCTTATTAAACATGACCAAAATTGACCGATTTTAAAGCATTTTAAATATGCATGGAAATGTTTGTTTTATATGCTCGGGTCAAATTGACCCGCTAACATATTTTGGGTTCTGATGCTTTTGGATCATTAAAATTCTCTTGGTCAAATCGACCCATTTAAAATACAAAAAGTGTAACGGCATATGTGTAATCAACTATAAATATGAATTATAATGGTTGCTAATCATTCAATATAACAAAAAATATTTTTGTTTCTGATACGTTTGGCTTATTAAACATGACCAAAATTGACCCATTTTAAAGCATTTTAAATATGCATGGAAATGTTTGTTTTATATGCTCGGGTCAAATTGACCCGCTAACACCATAGCTGTGCCTGAGAAACAAAATATAGACTTTTTCAAAATTATTTTTAATCAAGCTTTTCCTAGCCTTATTTGTATTCATTATTTTTTTTTAAATTATTGTTATTATCGACACTTTGAGGTGAAATAAACTTGTGCGGGTCAAACGGACCCATTTTAAAGTTAGGGGGAAAATGCTGCAGCTTTATTAATTAAACATGCTCTAGGTCAAATTTGACCCAGAGACAATTTTCATATTCATGTAAAGTAAAATCTAGAAAGAAAAATCTAGGATTAAATTTGTATTATTATTTTTTAAATCTAAGAATTGAATTTGCGTTGTTTAATATTTTTCGTTTGATAAAACAACCCACGGGTCAGATTGACCCTAGCGAAAATAACAGGGTTTAAGATGACAACTTTTATTTTGAAAAAAAAAAAGTCAAACATCCATGAAGAATCTACAACTTAGAATTCAACTTAGAAACATAAATCTCAAATTTGCTTTAGCCTTTTCTCTGGCTTTTTGTGCCTGATTGGGACGGCGTGGCTCAGTGGTAGAGTGTTCCTCTCCCATCCATGTGGGTGTGGGTTCAATCCTCACTAATGATGACCATGTCAAAGTGTCCTTGAGCAAGGACTATTCCACTCTGACATCTGCCCATCCATTATCTATGCCGCTTATTCTTCTTTGGGTTACGGGTGAGCTGGAGCTTGTCCCAGCAGGAACCTTGAACCGTTCGGCACATAATGAAAAACACACATTCACATATATGGACATTAATTTAGATTCTTCAATTCGCTTCACATGGACATTTTGGAATGTGTGTCATTTCAAAAAGGATTAAAGTAGATTATACAATAAATATATAATAATTAAAGAATTTACAAGTGGTCATCTGCTGATTGTGAAATGCTAAACTGTCCTAGTTTTGATTTCTCTTCTTCTTCTCCAACAAAGCGTGCTTCCGGAGAGTTGTTTATGGGTTGATTTTTATTTCTCCCGCAGGTCAGAGGTCGGTACACAGGGCCGTGTGTTTCCCATCCTGTTCTTATTGGGCCCGTCCCAAAACGTCCCCCCAGGAGACAGTTCCCGGGACCAAATTAAATTTACGGCGTCAGACGGAACGACTAATAGATGTGCGATTTAAGAATAACAAAAATGCAAACACACAAAAGCCAGAGCGGGGGGGGGGGGGGGGGGGGGGGTCTTGGCCGTTTTCCGACAGATGTCATGGTGCCGGTTGAGACGTAAATATGTCACATCGAAACTACTTAGAGTTGTGTGACTAATATGAGAAAGCACATTGTAGTCTATATTGTTCCTTGTTTGCTGTCTTAAGAACCAGCTCGCGAACTGAGTGTGCGGTTTTATCCACTAGAGGTCAGCAAAGGCAAAACTTTCTAGGAATGTTAAAAACATTGGCTACCCACTATATGAAAAAAAAATAAATAGTATTATAAACCTCCTTTTTCTTTTTCTTTTTTAATAAATTGTATAACTCAATTCTGCTATGCCTCTCATTTATGTTGGGTGTAATTCTACTGTCAGCCACTAGATGGTGGCCCACTAATTTGACACTGTAAATTTGACAGAGGACGAGGGAAAACAGGAAGTAGACCTATTTCAAATTCAGCCTAGTTTTTTCTTGAAGAATATTCAACATGAAACCGTCTGTAATCCTGCTTTTACACCTACAGAAAGTGACGGCTGCAAATTCAAGTTATAATCTGCATCTTTGGGAATTATTATTGATGTATATTTGTGTGAGATGATAAGTTCAGTTTGTTTGGAAAAAAAATAGGATTTGTTTACTATAAACACTTAAAAGGATCCGTACATTAAAATATGATTTGTACAACGTTTTTGTGTCATCCGTTGCTCTTGCTCAGATCCAAAATGTAGTGACCCATTTTTAAAACAAACAGTAATCAATCAAAAGTGAGTTTATTTCTTTATTTTGGGTAAGAGCAGACTTTTTGATACAGCTTTTATAATTTATTAGGTTTCAATAGGCAACATTCAGGTGTGCCTAATAAAGTGGCTTGTTAGACCACACGTCCTTTGCGCAGGTCTTTCAAATTTGCACGTTCAGGTCAGAGGTTCCGTCTTTGAAGGCAAACTAGTCGACGTCTTATCTGTCTGTTTCTGACTTTTCAAAGGACAGGACACCTCAGCATCACTGTGATCGGTCAGCAGGTGTGTTTGTGTCTTACGATGTGTGTGTGTGCGCGCCAATGTGTGTGTGGAATTTTATGTTCTCTAAATTATGTGAGAAGGGATTGGATAAAACACAGACGCCATTTACCAGATCAGCATGGGAAACTCTCATATTATTGTTCCGTTATAGCTCGTGTTTTTATGTCTGTTCCTTAATTAGGGTCATTATTTATGGTCAAATGATGTAATATATTATGTTTTCACAATATGAGGCAATTTTATATGAATTATTATTTGCACAATTTTTTTTTCAAATCTAAAATATAGGCCATAAAATCTACACAGCATGTTCATTTTAATTAAAACATCACATCTCAGCTCAATTGCAATGAACTCGTTTGGGTTCACAGTGTTACAGTAGAGAGCACAGACAACAGCAGGATGTCTTTTATTTGTTATCCGTTTGCCTTGTCAAGAGATTGTCCCCTTGGCGTCCGAACGAGGGGAAGTACTTTGACGGCGATTTAGAAAGAGAGTTTAGGGAGAGGAAGGCAGGAAATGCTGGTAGAAGCAGCACAGGCCGATAACAATGGCGAGCTGAGGACGAAGAATGAAGGAAAGGAGGTGACGGCAACGCGATGCTGAAGAATGTTGAGTGTCCCAAGGCGGCGATGGAACGCAGATACCTCCACCAAGGCCTAAAAGTCATCTCTACATGCGCCTTCAATCAATACTTCATTTGACATTTTGCATTCACGATGGGCGTCGTCTTTCTATAGTATAAAATGATTTTTTTTTTTTTTGAATGCAGCATATTATGATCCCAAATGTTGACGTAGGCACATGGCTTTTAGATGGATGGATGGAGACTGGGGATAAGTAATTATTTCATTAATAAATGTAAGATGCATGTATGTCATTTATGTCCAATTTAAACATCGGGGACCCAGCATTGACCCCTGGGGGACACCCTCATAAAGATAGATAGATAGATAGATAGATAGATAGATAGATAGATAGATAGATAGATAGATAGATAGATAGATAGATAGATAGATAGATAGATAGATAGTTTAACTCAAACTAAAAAAATGAAAATATTCTAAAGTCTTGTCACATTTGTTGCTGAGATTTAGCCATTCTCCCACTAGAAAAAAATGGTTGATTAAAAATGTATTACTGTAGTTAATTTTCATTTAGTTTTACTAAACAATTAAGTATATTTAAATTATTTCTAAATAAAATATAACATGAGAATTGTTTTTTATTATTATGATTAACTTTTTTGTTACATATTTTTCAAACATTATTTGCCATATTTTATTTTATTATATTTCTATTTATTTATTTATTTATTTACTTCGTCTTAGACCTGAGCCCACTGTCCATTTGAAAAATAAAAGGTGATTGGAGACGTAGAGCACAAGTTTGCCATGGGGATTTGGACCCTTCATGACTGTCCAGCTAATGAACACAATTGTCTTTGAAAGGAATGTAATTTTATTTTATTTTTTATGCTGTTGTCGTTAAGATCCATGATTTTTTTATGGGTCATTTCCTCACCGAGCTTAGTGGTAAACAGTTAAAGTTGAAGTTAGTTTTTTTGTTGTTTTTTATAAGCTTTTTGTGAAGGCCACCATACTATAATTGACTAAGAATAATCCAACTCACCTGTATACTATAATTGGAAACAATGTTTTACTGACGGAGCCAAAAGACTCCATTTAAGTAGTTATTTTTGCTAAACCATATCCGGATAAAGTTTTGATTTAATCTATGAAAGCATGGAAATTGGGGGGTTGCAGTGCGTCATGCATCATCCTGCGAAGGGGCTTTTCCAGCAAAACAATGGGGAGCACATCTGTTTCTTTACACATTGACCATGATCATAACTGTCTGATCCTAATCTTGCCTGTAAGTGGTTCACTTCTGACATATAGAAGGTCTAGCAAATCTCCACTAACATTTCATATGTGCTATATGCATGTCAAGCTAATTGAAGACTCTAAATTGTCCCATTATGAGGACCAGCGGTATAATGGAGGGATTAATTTTATGGCTGTAAACGCATACACATTAAATTAGAGGTGCAGGTCTGCCCATGACCTGGAATCCGTGTTGTTATGGCGCCCCCATGCGGTAGCGTTTGGTTGTATTTATTTGGACAGAATGGTGGCGGTCTTGTGTGAACAGCTGCATGGTCCAGATGATGCGAGACAAAACAGAAAACACACACATCCGAAATGTCGGTCATCACAACTGTCTAGACGCGCACAAACACACACAGGCATCAAAATTCACACATTTTAGGATTTAATCCCCCCAACAACAAAAAAATGTGAGTGCACTGTTTTTTGTTTTAACAAAAAAATTATTTCTTTTTTAACTTGCTTTACAGTGAAGAGGGTGACATGGAGTGACCCACACTTAGCTGAAGCCTGGTGTCCCCATGACCCCAAACCATTTGGGGATGTTTTTGTTTGTCCTCACAAGAACATGTTCAGGCCCCCCAACCTTAGTGGTCCTCGCTGGCTGACCTTTTGCACTGTCAGACCAAACAAACAACGCCGTTTCCCATGATATCACAGACCACAAGTTTCGCAATCATTTGTAAACTCATAGTTTCTCCCGAGTCCAACACTTCAACCCACGTCTCAGACCACCGGAACCGCCCCCAACAGAGACACAGAAACAGGAATGTAGACAAGAATGTTGTTCTTTTTTTAATCTTTGTATTTACCTTTTAAGGGGGTATTTGTGTCCTACATTCGTCTGTGAGTGGGAGGCTGATGCTGTAGTAACACAAGTTGGCCACTAGATGAGTGTAAAGAGCTTTAAATGCCCAAAAAAAAGCTACGCTGAGATGAACACTGTGCACGAGGACATTTTAAAAAGTTGGCTAAAGGAGTGATTATTATATCGTCATATTAATACTTTAAAAACACAAGACTAGGATTTAATTTAATCTAAAATAAAATGAAATAAATGCAAATTAACTCAAAACACATTTTTAGAATAACATGACCTGAAAGTTTTTCTTTTAATGCCAGACTTTCTATAATTGAAAAATTTCTATAGACTCAAATTTAAAGTAAATTTAAATAAATATAACTTTTGTTGAAACTACTGTACCAGTAAAATAGGTCTACATATATGCCACATGGCCCAAAATCTAAAAAATTAAGAACCAGACTAATGTACAAAAATACTTAGTTAATATAACATGCAAAAATAAGAGGAAATTATTTAAAAAAAAAAAATAAATGCAACTATTTTACGCAAGCTTATTGCTGCCACACCCAAAAAAATACAATTCCATATTCTACAACACTGGTTCTCAGCCCCGATCCTCGACTACCCCTATCCAGCCTGTTTTCCACGTCTCCCCAGCCAACACAGCTGAGGATGTTATAGAGGCTTCATGCAGAGCTTGCTGATTAGCTGATCGTTTGAAACACCTGCGCTGCTTGTGGGAGACATGGAAAACAGACTGGATGGGGGTACTCGAGGACCGGGGTTGAGAACCACTGGTCTACAAGAATTAGTCATTTTTATTTGAAATTGAAAGAACATTTACTACAAATAAGAAATGATTCCAAAATTACCACATCTAATAAGAGAAGAAGAGAGGAAAATTGCTATAGTGGAGCCTTGAGATACAAGTGACCCGACTTACGAGTGTTTCAAGACATGAACTCTTTTTTTTTGCTTCTAATTTTGAGCAAAAAATGGACATAGCCGCGCTATATCCTGGCGGTGAAATTAACCCACTTCACAACAAGCAGATTTTCAACACTATGAACAAAACTTTAAAAAGAGGCCTCAAGCTGTTTGATGCCACTCCCATTTTAAGTTTACTGTCAAACTAAACATTAAACAATGGTAATTACCACATAAATTTGCTTTTAGGTCCATTAACTTAATGTTAACATATAATGGGAGACACTGAAAAATGTGACTAAATGACTCCAGTCTCTTCTCCCCCTGGACACTGAACTGACTCACACTTGCTTTTCCTTTCCTTCCTCAGGGTCAACATGGGCCTGTTGGTCCCCAAGGCATCACAGGGCCCCCGGGGAGGCCAGGAGATCTAGGCATCCAAGGGCCAAAGGGACACAAAGGTGACAGCGGACGGAATGGCAACAATGGACTCAAAGGAAATATGGTAAATTGTAAATCTATGGAATTGTTTGAAGAAAAAAACAACCTTCTGATCTGCTCATGTTAAATTGTTCGTCCACAGGGTATGACAGGCGTACCCGGCTTCTCTGGAAACGATGGAATTCCGGTAAGTAACTTCTTTTGTGGACACAATTTAAAACAATGAAATGGTGATTCCTTTCTTTAGGGCCACCCAGGACATCCAGGACCCAGAGGAAAGCCCGGGGCAGACGGCTGTAACGGGACAGCGGGAGAATCCGGCGTCCCGGGTCAAATCGGCCGTCAAGGAGTACCTGGTTTTCCTGTAAGCGTACCTCCAGAATGTTTTGATAGCAAATTGCAAATTGTACTTTCAGTACCTGATTTTGTGTTTCCTGTCAGGGCCAAGCGGGCCGGAAGGGGGAGAAGGGCGACACCTTGGATGTGACCGTGTACATGCAGAGATTCAGGGTGAAGAATATTTCTCATGAAACATTTGTGTGATGTCGACAAGCCCGTTTTGCTGTAGTCACATCATGTGAATATTTTGATCATCTCTCCGCAGGGAGACTCCGGCACCCCGGGAACCAATGGGCTACTTGTAAGACACGATCGTTGGATTTGTATTCATATGTAACGATGTATCATTTCAGTTAACCTAATTTTTAAACGGGAATGGCCCCTCCCGCCCTCGAGTCTCTGACAAAAGCCATGCCCCCTCCTGCATAAATGTGCACTGTAAAAAGGTCAACGTTAGCCACAACTGCTACGTTGAACTTGACTTGTTTATAATGGAGTGCTACTACAAGACTAAATGTTACCGGTTTGAAGTTTTTGGAATGTATGATCAATTAAAAATCAAAAGGCTGTGATTTTAATCAATGCTGTTACGCAGCGATGTCGGTAATTCCACGGGGCTTCTAAATCCTCAGCTGCCCTAAGGTCCCTTGACTCTGCTCACGTTAGCTAGTCTGATGCCCACTTGTTAGCAAACAAAGACAAATAAATAAATAAATGTTTGCCTTCTTCTGTTTCAATTCTTCTCAGTAAATCACGTAATCCCATCGCTGAGGAGCTAGTTTTAGAACAGATCCGTGGGCTACTCATGTTGTTCTTGTGGCTAACTAGTACCCACTGGCACTTATTTTAAAGACACTTGTGCAATTATCAAGTCTGCAAGCAGCCAATCATATGATAGATAGATAGATAGATAGATAGATAGATAGATACTTAGATAGAGAGAGAGAGAGAGAGATATTTAAGATAGATGGAAAAAAACTGTAGCAAAGCCAGCAACACTGCAGACATAAGTCGCAGCACCAGCTCACTGCCTCAAAATAAAAGCACCACATATTTTATTTTATTTTGATTTGAAAAGGCTGCAAGGGCCGGTCAGAGACTGGTAGGGCCGGATGTGGCCCGTGGGCCAGGGGTTTGCCAATGCCTGCTCTATATTTTAGTGAAATCTGTTGTCGTTGTAGACTTGCCTATTGTTTGTATGACATTTTCACAGGGCGCCCCTGGTAACAGAGGATGGCAAGGAAACCCAGGGATCCCAGGACCGAAGGTAATAACAATTTCACAAATAAAATAATAATAATAAATATTTCTTACAGGTGAGTGTTAAAAGTTTCACGTTTTTCTTCTTCTAGGGTCCACCGGGGCCACCAGGTCCTCGTGGCCCTAAGGTAACTCAGTCTCAAATTAAAATTTGCATGTGGACGACTTTTGTCACTCAATTTGATGCATTTGCTAATTTTTGTGTGTGCGTGTGTGTTTTCTGCACAGGCCGTGACAAATGTCCTCAAAGGGATGAAGGGTGACCAGGTTAGTGACCGCTTCTGTCAATGACATTGTTAGGCTATGTCACATGAACACACCCAGATACTTCATAAATAGACGCTTATTTCAGATCAGATGCCAGGTGCTCTCTGCAGTTAAGTAAAGACCTGGATGCGATTTGAGTAAACACAGTACAGCTGTCCCCTCAAACAGATGCCTACGTTAAATAAGGTGTCTAGTTTTTTTTTTTTTTTTGGAGACTCCAGAAAAAAAAGAAAGAAAAAAAAAGGTGTCTAGTATTCAGAGCAGTTTTGTAAGCAATAAAATATTTAGTACTCTCTGCAGTTCAGTAATCATCCCCCCCCCCCACCCCGACACTCCAGAAATAAAAAAATAAAAAAATAAATAAGGTGTCTAGTATTCAGAGCAGTTTTGTAAGCAATACAATATTTTGTACTCTCTGCAGTTCAGTAATCACCCCCCCCCCCCCCCCCCCCGACACTCCAGAAATAAAAAATAAATAAAAAATAAGGTGTCTAGTATTCAGAGCAGTTTTGTAAGCAATAAAATATTTAGTACTCTCTGCAGTTCAGTAATCACCCCCCGACACTATTTGGGAAAATGGGATACAAGCCAAACAACTTACTTCAAATTAAATGCTTTGTTCTCTCTGTAATTACACAAGCAAACACACCTGGAATCTATTTGAGGAAATAAGGTATAGGCCGCCTCTCAAATAAACACAATGCCTGGTGTCGTTTGGGAAAATGGGGAACTAGCTTCCGCTCAAATTGATGCCTAAATAGGATACCTAAATAGGATGCCTGGTTTATCTGCAGTTAAGTAAGAGATACTGGATCCCATTTGTGGAAATTTTGTTCTTTCATTTAACATTGGCAAGTTTTTTGTGTCATCTTTTTTTGCACCACAGGGGGACATTGGACCCCCGGGACTGCCAGGAAATTCCACTCATCCCCACAGTCAGCCCCCTTTCGGACCCTTGGTGCGTACAATCGCTGCATTGTCCTTCCTCAAATGCGTTTTGATTGCATAGTATGAAAATATGCACGTCATCTTTAGGGCCCGACCGGACCGAAGGGTTCTAAAGGAGAAACGGGGGATCTGGTAGGTGCTCGCCGATGCCTCTCATGCCCTCGTTTTATTACATAAAAGGCATTGTGACGATTGCTTAATTACAGGCTGACAACAAAGGAGAAACTGGAATTAACGGGTTCCCGGGAGCACGGGTGAGTACTTTTCCGCATATTCCAGTCTGACCTCTTTCAGGCCTGTGTTTCATTTTGTCTTCATTAATGCGCATTGGATGCATTTCTAGGGTCTACCTGGTGCACCTGGGAGGCCTGGACCAAGGGTATGCTTGTATGACACATCAAGGCTGATGATGTCACCTATTCCCCAGTGTTATTAATGAGTCTCTCTTTCAGGGGGATTTGGGGGAGCAAGGACCAATAGGCAGACAGGGTGCCAAGGTGAGTATTTTCATTTTGATTGAGAAATTCAACATTAAATGACATGACATTATTCAAATTTTGCTTTCAATTTCTATTTTTACTATCCCTGAAACATACCGAATAGATACTTATTTGTGGAGTCTACATGAGTTCTATTAATTTTGTATCTTAGGGAGTGAGAGGTGAAGCTGGAGAATTGACTTCATCTGGACTTTGGCCCTGGTCTTCAACAGGTATATTAAGTGATTTAAAAGAAATAACCAAAGTCTCCATGATTGGTTGATTATCTCTAATTCAGTTAGCGCAAGCACGGTAATGATTACAGATTTTTTTTTAAATGCCCAGATGCTAAAAATAATCGCTGTTTTTCTTTGTTTTTCAACCTTATAAGCTGGTGCCCTTGGTCCACCCGGTGAGCAAGGTCCCCAAGGTGAAAGGGGACCGATAGGAGATCAAGGCATTCCTGGACCACCGGGACGCACCGTTTCGTACACACAGCAACAAGGTTTGTGATAGCAATTAAAAAAAACAAAAAGATCAGATTCTTACTTATCAAATTAACGTCAAGGGGCAGACTGGCCATCGGGAAATTCGGGGGTTTCGCGAATAGCAGGTCCATTTTCAGCGTGCACTCCCTTCTGATGATTTTCCCGGACCGAATTTTGTTCCCAGTCTGTCCCTGGAAACAACCTATTTTCGCAAATAGTACTCACATAGATCACAACCGATAGCCATAATAAACTCCCAAAACAACTAATTTACTCTGAGAAATAAAAGACAAGTGTTGACTAGTGAGTGATACCATAAACGTCATATCTGTAGAGGTGACCTTTACAGTAATTTTGTACGCAATTCTGGAAAAAAATTGTGATCCGCTGACAAGAAGAGACCAAGGTACTCTCTACAGTTGCATAAATAAACCACTACATGAGGAAATACGCTACTCCAGGATCAAAAGTGAAACTTTTTTTTTTCCATGGTTGGTCAGTGTTTGATTACGCCGGGCCGTTTGGAAGAAAAGGGGAGCCAGGAGAGAAGGGCCAACAGGGGGAACAAGGAAGTCCTGCTGCCAGTGCAGGACCACCAGGCAACCCTGGTCGCCCAGGTTCTAGAGGTCCCCCAGGGCCCAAAGGAACATGTGAGTAAACAATCAGCATTATTAATTTGAAAGTAATGCAAGATTAAATGTCCAATGTTTCTGCCTGGCATATCAAGGGGGAGAGTTCTTCAAGGGGTCTCCTGGTGGTAGAGGAAGGCCTGGAAATGCAGGTTTCAAGGGACTCAAAGGTACTGTTTTTGCTAAGTAAAAAGAAAAAGTGTTGTTGTAGAAGTTGTTTTTTAACTCATTCACTGCCATTGACGGCTATAGACGTCAAAAATTCATTTGAACTAGTTTAAAAATGTTCCCACTTTTGACAAGAATATAAAAACCTAGAAAAAAATATATTGTACATTTTGAACAGATATAAAAATTTTAATTAATCATGACTTAACTATTGAAGTCATGCGATTAATTACAATTTAAAAAAGTTATCACCTGATGCAATAAAAAAAGAAAAGATTATTAAAAATTAATTGTAATTAATTGCATGACTTCACTAGTTAACTCACAAATAATCACAAATTATATATCTGTTCTAAATGTACCATTTTTCCCCCCCTAGGTTTTCATACTCTTGTTAACAAAAGTGGGGAAAAAAAGTTAAATAGAAATAGTTCAAATGAATTTTTGACGTCTATAGCCGTCAATGGCAGTGAATGAGTTAAGTTATGGTGAATTTGTTGCTTTTGTATTTTTAGGGGATCACGGGCAATGTGAATGCGCCGTTAACAACTCCCCAGCAGGGCCACCCGGGCCAGTTGGTGACGCCGGAGACCCTGGGATGACTGGAGAGTTTGGAAGGGAGGGTGACACTGGTGAACCCGGACCCTCGGGAGTGGATGGATTCCCAGTAAGAGAAATCAGACATCGTTCGATTTCCTGCTCACTTCACACGATGATGTCTTTTTGCAGGGAACCTCGGGGGTCATTGGTGAGCCGGGTCCAAGAGGCAGAAAAGGAGACACAGCTGTGGCTACACAGAAAGGTGTGCTTTACTTATTTGATTGTAGGCCACATGTGGGCTTTTGCTAAATTTTGGCATCAGTCATCGTCGGTCTGTCTTTTTTTTTTTCCTTCAAGTCAAACCAATCTTTAAATACTCTGTCAGCCCCTCATGATATTTTAACCACACTTCTGTTATCATTTCCGTTGCCACTATTTTAGGACCGACAATAAAACTGGCGCTCAACCTATGCTGTTCAATAATGAAATAAAGAAATGCATCATTATACCGTCACTGTATTCGGTAGTTGAATAACCAAACACAATATAAACAATTCCTATCCACATGAAACACATTAAATTAGTTAGCATACTAGCCTAAACTAGTAGCTACAACTGTCGAGACATCACACACGAGCATCCACGTAAGCTATAGTCAATAATTAACACTTGACACAGTACAGTCTGTAGAGTAAATTTTACTCTAAACAGAGTCTATTTGGTCCCACTCCAAACAGAGTAAAGTTTGCACTTGGAAGAGCGTAAAATATTCCGGGTAAATGTTACTCAAAGGACTGTGTACGAGAGAATTGGCCTATCCCATAACAAAAACCGAGTAAAGTTTTTTCACTCAGAAATTCAAAGTAAATTTTAGAAAGAATATTTTTGAGAACATTTTACAAGTTCATTTAAAAAAAAAAAAACGTTACACAAGTGTGGAGGAACAAAGTCACGACCTTCAGTTTGGAAGACTGCCACTCTACCACTTGAGCTATGCCACTCATACTGTTTGCTAACATCCAAAAGGAGATCCTCTTGGAGGTACGAAAATTCAAGATGACACGAGCGATATACTAACACACAGTAGGAGCTGCATGGCTCAGGGAGTAGATTGGCTGTCTCCCGACCTGAAGTTGTGGGTTTGTTCCTCAAACCTTGAGTGACTTTACTTTTTTTTTCTTAATTTATATATATATATATATATATATATATATAAACTAGTGCAATTTAGTCAAAATCTCTCTTTGCAAACTTGACTTAGAATTTCTGAGTGAAAAATCTTTCAAAGGTCTTTTTTTAATATATATATTTTTTTAATTTACTCTGAATATTTTGCTCTCTTCCACGTGTAAATTTTACTTTGTTTAGAGTGGCACTAAATAGACTCAGTTTAGTCAACTTTACTCAAGACAGGATCAATTTATTGAACCCTCCTTTTGGCATCTACACACAATATTAAAAATGTGGGAATACAGGCAATCTGTAACTTTGAAGTTGGAATGCCCACCTAATGCTGTAGCATAGCGTACGTAGGTCTTTATGCATTTAGCTCAGTTTCCCATTGCAGATTCACAGAAAACTACTGTAGGTGAGAGTAAATTAGCATCATTGCTAATAGTTTTAAGCAAATCATGTACTCCAGTTTTTCCCAATTGCCTTAAAAAAAGAAGTCAACCCAGAAAAAAATTCTTGACTATGATATGTCCTATGCAGCCCCACTAGTCTAAATACAATATTTTGGTTAGTATTTCATTAGTGGAATATGAGTTAAGCAGCAAAATCCAGCCGTTTTTATCAATATCAGAAGGCGACATTTTACAGAGCAACCGTGATGTCATCTTCAGTCGACAGCAAGTGGCAAAATGGCCGCCCCCTGAGATGGCTAAAGAAGCGCTGGAATTAACTTCATAATTTATATTCCACAAATGTGATATTAATCTGAACGTCATGTTTAGACTAGTGAGGTCACATATAATAATATTATTGTCAAGCAATATTTTAGGTTTACTTCCCCTTTAAGACATGATTAATCAACAATCAGATCCACATAATCAGCAGTTCGACACAGTGCCTGTATAGCGTCAATATTCCTTAATGCAGATGCAATATCATGTCCGCAGGCTATCGTGGAGAACTTGGGATTTCGGGATTAGTGGGTGAACAAGGAAAGCCAGGATTTCCGGGCCCAGTTGGTCTGCCTGGGTTTCCTGGCAATCGTGGTCTTCCGGTGAGTCCAGCATTCATTCTTTCATTCATTCCCTAAATAATCATCAATCATATGCATAGGATGGTGACGCTACAGGTGTTGTTCATGTAAACAGGGGGATGATTCCAGAGGAGAGAGCGGAGAAAAAGGTTACTCGGGTGTGCCAGGTCGAGCTGGAGCACCTGGACTAAGAGGAGAGCCAGGTCTAGAGCTTGAGGGTATCAAAGGCCAGTCTGGTTTACCCGGTGATGCAGGTCTTGATGGTTATCCGGGAGTTGCAGGAACACCTGGCAGCCCAGGTAAGAGGCATCTAATTGATTCAATGGCACACATGCTCCGCTGTTTCATTTGATGCTTCATCTAATTTTATTTTTTTTACTCTTTACACTTTTTTTAACCTCATATAAGCTCTTTTCATTATTTTTTTGCCAAGCACTGAATTTGAAAAGAGCAATCATGGCTTGAGAATTCAAAAGCAGGACGCATGATGAGTATATTTTACTATCGTACTGTGACTTTTCCTTCTGTGCCTCCTCCATGACACCTTTGTTGCAGGGCGCGCAGCCATCAAACCAGCTCGGGTTGAGCTTGTTTGCAAAATAATGCTTATGCTTTTGAATAACCGAATGTACCGAATGCCTCTCTCCTTCTGTTTCTCTCGCAACTGAAAGGCGGCTGTAGCCCAGCAGGAGATGGAGAACAATGGGATGTAACAGGTAGCGGGCATAATGATGTTTTTTTTTTAAGTCTCTTTGTGCTTTGCTTTGCGTGCATGATTTTATTTATTTTTTTGCCAGAATTGAATTGCTTTTAATTTGATGGTAAAAGTACAATTGTGTGTTGCTAATGTAAAGATAATGTGATTGCATCTATAAACACAACCCACGCTGGGCAGCAGACAAAGTCACCAGATTATTATTATTTTTTTTTTTTTTTAAATCATAACTAATGTGGTTTTTGTTACTTTCTTTTTAGGTCCTTGTGGAACTTTCCCAGGACCTCCTGGACTGCCTGGTTCTCCTGGACCCGGAGGATTGCCTGGTCTCACGGGTAAAGACCAGAAGCATCAGAGTGGTCTTGCTCTTTGGCAACTAGTGAGCTGGACTTACTTGTATTTTCTCTCATCAATGATTAGGTTTTCCGGGTGACAAAGGTGTTCCAGGTCTATTCGGATTACAGGGAGGAAAAGGAGAACAAGGAGACTACGGCCCAGGTGGCATACCTGGACCACCAGGTTAGCAATGACAGCTATGCAATCTATGAAACCTAATGTTTACTACAGGCCTGGACGTGTCATCTGGCATAAAGGGCAGGTGCCCGGTGGGCTGGCCTATTTTGGGGCCAAAGTGGTGCTATTTTATTATTCATTTTCTCAATTTTTCCACAAGAGACCACTGAACCAATCAGTGGCAGAGCTATGTGGTAGCCAGGCGTGGTTAAGAGTCGGGTGAACCAGGGCCAATTTTTGGTGCCAGTTCAGCCCTGGTTTACTACCTAACCATTTTGTTGTAATAACCCGAATGATCCCTTCTGATAGGTTTTTCCGGTTCCCGCGGTGAATTGGGCGTGCCAGGCAGAAAAGGGTCCGTTGGCTCGCCAGG
This sequence comes from Vanacampus margaritifer, assembly GCF_051991255.1. NCBI lineage: Eukaryota > Metazoa > Chordata > Actinopteri > Syngnathiformes > Syngnathidae > Vanacampus > Vanacampus margaritifer. The sequence continues at coordinate 13,450,317 of NC_135442.1, forward strand.
CGTGCCTGGACTGTCCGGACGAATTGGACTACCTGGGGATAAAGGTGTACACGGGGAAGTATTGGGTGCCTTTCAGGGACCCCCTGGTGACCCAGGACTGTATGGGCTTCAAGGAAGCAAGGGTTTGGCTGGAGATCAGGGAGAACCAGGCTTCCCAGGTAAGGCATGTTTGAAAATACTTTTGCTCCAACATCGCAATGTTCGGTCGACTAGACTCTACGGTTTTTGTTTTATTTGATGTTTCATTCTGTCTATCACTCCAGGAAGGTCGGGCATGCCTGGTATGATTGGTTCCAAAGGTAACATTGGCCTTCCAGGCCCGCAGGGGGTGGAAGGAAGTCCTGGGCCACCAGGCAATTATGGCTACCCTGGTGATTCTGGCAATGCTGGTGAACCAGGGCCACCGGGTGCTGTCGGACTTCCAGGTGACACCCGATCCATGAGTGCATTTCTTTGAGATGTCCTTGTTCATATTTACTTATCCTGTTTATCCAGGTTTAACTGGTTTAAGGGGTACAGACGGAAACCCGGGAGCTCCAGGTGTATTCGGAATAAAAGGCTTCCCAGGTGAAGCGGGTAACTATGGGTTTGATGGGGAGAGCGGCTTGCAAGGTAACGCAGGACAACCTGGGCAAGAAGGAAAACCAGGACCCGCAGGGATGAAAGGTCAGTTCCACAGATGACTACTTCTCTAATATTCCAGTCCAAATGTACACGATTCAAGCTTTTTGGTGAGCCAATGTTTCTCAATTTCAAGGATACAAAGGGTCTTCTGGCATGTCAGGCTTTGGCGGGGCCTCCGGTAATACAGGCTTTAAAGGAGTCAGTGGGATTAAAGGAGACATCGGATTGTCTGGACAAACTGGCCCAAAAGGAATTACAGGCCAAACTGGAGAAAAAGGTGCTGAACCGGTCTTTTCCAAAACGTGATCTCCACCGTTAGTATAGAGGCTCGCTCTCATCTGCTGATTTCATTGGGGTCTGCCAGGTGATCGCGGGTTAAGGGGGCGACCTGGCGAGAAGCCAGAGATCCCTGCAAAGTTGATCGTCGACATGAAAGGAAACAAGGGAGAAAGTGGAAATCTAGGAAATCAAGGCTTTGTCGGACCAAGAGGTAAATCAGATAGTAATTGCCCAAAAAAATGCCATTTTACTTCCTCACAAAACTCATTTCCACAGGCTCAAAGGGTCTTCCTGGTGTTCCGGGCCAAGAGGGAGGTCATGGGTTTCCTGGAGAGCCCGGTCATGAAAAGGGTTTCCAAGGAGATCCCGGTGCACAGGGGTTTTCGGGGCTCAAAGGAATGCCAGGGTATACTGGGAGTCAAGGAATTTCTGGCTTTGATGGAATGAGTGGTCAAAAGGTGACTAGGAATTGCTTGTCAAAAAGTCTAGAGTCTCTATGTCAAGTTTAATGTTCCATTCTTTTATTGCTTTTTTGCTTGTCACTGTCCATTTTTCTAATGTCTTGTTCTTTTTCTAGGGGACCAAAGGAAGACCTGGTGCCTATGGTGCATCAGGAGACAAGGGCAAGAAAGGAATCAAAGGTACAAACTCCAAATTGGCTTAAAACTAAACAATATTTGTTGACAATAGTTCATCATTACTTGATATTTTTATTAGGGGTGTCAGGCGATTCCAATTTTTTTTTAAATGTACAATAAAACATAATTTTCTGAAGTTCATACGCTCGTTAACATAAAAGTGGAAAAAAGTTAAACTAATTTAGAAATGGCTGCATCTTTTAGTCATTGATACAGTAATTTCATAATAATTCATAAAATTGACTTAAAATTCAAAAGACGTACCACACTGTAAAAAACGAGTGTGATATTGATTTGTGTTGAGGTCATTTGCATTTGTAAGACGTTGGTGACAGCTCAGTGCATTTTACGTTTCATATTAAGAGCTATCTAATCTTTAACATAAAGTAACTTCTGAAATTCTGCACATTTTTTAAATTGTAAAATACAACTTGACCCCAGTCTCCACAAATATATGCATTATTATTACATTTATTACCGATCAATTTTGGCGTGGACGTGTCTACTGTGACTGGAATTCCCCCAGTACAAGCTTTCCAAGTAAGGGGCAGTCATTAATCGCGCATTTAAAAAAAACTGTGGTATTAAAGGAACTTTAAATTAACTCAAAATTAACGCACTCATTTTGCCACCCCTAATTTTTATTTGATTCAAGGTGAGAGTGGCCCTCGCGTCGACATTCCAGGAGCAACTGGACATAGAGGGGAGCTTGGTTCTTCAGGAGACCCAGGTAAAGCAAACTATCAATCATGCCATGTTTTAGTGCTGAATAGCATTTCTGGGGTTCGCTGTGCTGTTGTGAAAGGTTTCATATCATCCAAATAGGTGCGAGAGGAACACCTGGGCTGGCTGGAGAGAGGGGACTGCCTGGTTTTGATGGTATCGAAGGGAAACGGGGACAGTCAGGTGAAGCAGGTGATGTGGGATATCCAGGTAAGAGGTTTACCTATTCTCTTTTACACAGAATTGCAGTTGTAATAAAAATAAAAAATAAATTAATTTTTAATTGTAGGTTCCGATGGACAGAAAGGAACTTCTGGTAACCAAGGTTATAAGGGTTTTGCTGGGACACCTGGGAAAGAGGGGCAGCCAGGTTTCCCAGGCTTTCAAGGAACGAAAGGTGAAAGGATGAAATGAATTCAGTCTTGCTCATTTTCAGCAGATAACAATTCTATTTGTCACATTCATGCTTTATTTTGCAAATGTGTGCAGGCGTCCCTGGCCTCATTGGTCTTTATGGATTAGATGGACTGAAAGGACAAAAGGGTGTCTCTGGCATCACAGGTATTAATGCAGCATGTTATTCCATATTAGTGTTCCTGTAACTGTAAAAAAATATATAAATATTTGAGTATCCGAAATTGAGGAAAGCCATTGTGGGAGTTGAACATTGCTTCTGGTTCTTGTCAGGTTTGGATACTACTGGACCATCTGGCAACCCAGGACCGAAAGGAGAGAAAGGTGATGGTGGCAACCCCAACAACCAGGCGGGTGTGCCGGGCGTTGCGGGTTCCAAAGGCTTGCAAGGAGATATTGGTAAATTTCTCGGCCACTTACTAAGCTCTCAGATGAGTAATGTTTATTTCATAGTGAAGACTTTTCCAATGTTGGGTCTGTTCAGGTGACCAAGGTCAGTTTGGACCATCGGGAATTCGCGGGCCAACAGGACCAGATGGAAAACCAGACAGACCAGGACCCCCAGGGGATAAGGGCTTTCCTGGAACCCTAGGGCTCCATGGTGAGAATATGCACTCTAAAAACAGTTGGGTCAAAAATAACCCAAATTGGGTCAAAAAAGGATCGACCCAATGTTTTGGTTTACTTATTTAACCCCCCAAGCAACCTTTTTTTGTTTTGTTTTTAACTCTTTCACTGCCACTGACGTTTAAAGACGTCAACTAAAAACCTACCGAGCACTGCCAATGACGTCAAAAGACGTCATCCAATGATTTTTTTTTTTTTTTTTGAAACGGGTAGAGGAAACCCTTCCGCATGTCTGGTGAAAGTTTCCAGCCTGTCTGTTGTGCCTAATGACTATTTTTGGCCCCTAGAGGGCAGCGATGACTCTCTTTTGACAAGATCGGGTGGGCATCAGTAGAGGCGGAGCTAGAGCGTCGAGCAGGAGATGAGAATGGAAGACAAAGGAAAAATGGCGGCCGGTCGCGAGGAGCTCACGCCCGAGCCGTTTTTTTTCAAAGACCAAAAGCATCGCTGAAAGAGCACATTGTTGACGACGATGATCATCATCGATGATGAACATGAGGGTGGTGACTCCGTGGTTGGGAAGCATTGACGCGGCAGTAGAAGACGTTAGATGGAGCTAGATGGAGGAGGGAACGGGCAATGGCGAGCGTTTGCAAGCAGCTCTACACATACAAGACGAAAGGCATCGACCAATGCTAAAATAGTACATCGATGACGACGATGATCATCATCGATGATGATGAAGGTGAATCCGAGCTTGACGGCGAAATTGGAACCGCTGACGCGGCGGCTATGACGGTGTCGTAACGCGGAACGCAACCGAGCACGCACAGGCGGACGTTCGATCGGACGACGGAGAGTGCCCCGAGTCCAACTTTTTGGGTTACGCATGAGGGGGAAAAAAAAAAAATATATATATATATAATCCAAATTGGGTCAAAAAAGGACCTATCCATGTTTTGATTTATATATTTAAACCGAAAAGTTAGGTCAAATGAATAACCCACGAACAAATCCAATTTAAGGTGATCGACCCATCAAAAAATAACCCAAAACCCAATTTTTGGGGTTGTTTTGTGTGTTATTCATTTGACTCAACTTTTTTATCTAAATAAATAACCCAAGCATTTGGGTCGGTACCTTTTTGACCTAATTTGGGTTATTTTTTTACCCAACTGTTTCAACAACCGAAAACCATCATTACCATAACTGCTTACCTAGACTTGATCCCAAATGCTCTGATAGCAGCAAAGAATGACTCAATTGTCATCCATTTTACTAACCCTAAAATGATGTTTCCCAGGTTTCCCTGGAGCCAGAGGGTTTCCTGGTATTGATGCCGCCGCTGGAGAAAAGGGTATATCTGGAGTACTTGGGCATCCTGGAGCCCCTGGTAGGAAAGGATTCAAAGGAGACCAAGGTTCAAGTGGATATAGGGGACCAAATGGGATTTCTGGGAAGAAAGGTACAATATGCTTACGTTGCGAAAATTGCCACATCACAAATCCACATCCACCAAACCCCTCGTGATATATACTGGTCATTTACGTCACATTACAGGTGAGAAAGGGGAACATGGCTCAATGGGGACTCCAGGTCAGATTGGGATCCAGGGAGAGAGAGGACCATATGGCCCTAAAGGAGATGTCGGACCTTCAGGTAAATAATTAATTTATTAGATTAAGACTTCCTATTGGTTAGTCTCCAGTTTGTCCCGGTGTTGTTTTAAATGGTCTGTTTGGCTTGCAGGTTTCCGTGGGTTGCCAGGAAACCAGGGTCCACTTGCAGATCCTAGGATAGTCCCAGGAGAGAGGGGCCCTCTGGGACGACAGGGTATTCAAGGACCGAGAGGCATCCAAGGGGAAGCAGGACCACGGGGACCCTCTGGAGATGCCGGTCAGTTTTTTTTAATGAACAAACCAATGAATGAATAAATAAGTCGATAATAATATGTCTGGTTGATTTCAAAAATGTATATTTAAGGTTTTTTCCAATGTGTAAACATTCAAATAAATTCATTAAAACATAAAAAATAAAAAATAAAGCAACACTAATATATATATATATATATATATGCTATATATGTACTGCAAATCGTATAGGCAAAAACATTTCAATTCTGTAATTAGTGAATTAAGGAGATCATATTGGCGGGCTCTGTCATTTTTCAGGTTTTGTTGGGCCCATTGGACAGAAAGGCATGCCTGGAATAAGTGGAAGACCGGGAACGCCTGGGTTCCGTGGGGAGGCGGGTCAAGTGGGCCATGCTGGTTTGCAAGGCATGGAAGGTACGTCTGATCAGCGCAGATGAGGATTAGTGTTAATAGTCTTGGATTAACGGATTGAAAAGTAGGTGCGGGTTTATGCGGGGAATTGGTTAGTTAGCAAATAGGATTTTTTTTAAAGCATTCTTGTTTTGTAAATGTTTCATAATAAACTGAGAAACTACTGAGTGTTGTAAATGATCGACGGATAGTCAAGCACGAGTTTATCTTTGAACTCTTGATTTATTATGTAATGATTATAGTTGAAGTGGTTGTTAAGATGTGCCAGTTTGTTGATAATTTTGCATTATTTTTGGTGAAAGGTAACCGAGGTAAATCAGGTGCCTCAGGGTTACCTGGCATGCCCGGCCGCAGTGTCAGTGTGGGTTACTTGCTGGTCAAGCACAGTCAGTCCGAGCAGACGCCCATGTGCCCCGTGGGGATGTCAAAAATATGGGACGGATACAGTCTTTTGTACCTGGAAGGTCAGGAAAAGGCTCACAATCAGGATCTTGGTGAGTCTGGATAAACTGAAGTGATGTCATTCTTGATGAAAAATGAAATCCATGTGCGTGACCTTCATATTGTTCCGGTCAGGCTTGGCTGGTTCCTGCCTCCCACGTTTCAGCACCATGCCCTTCCTGTACTGCAACCCTGGAGACATTTGCTACTACGCCAGCAGGAACGACAAGTCCTACTGGCTGTCCACCACCGCCCCCCTGCCCATGATGCCTGTGGAGGAGGGCGAGATCAAACCCTACATCAGCCGCTGCTCGGTTTGCGAGGCGCCGTCGGTCGCCATCGCCATGCACAGCCAGGACATCACCATCCCGCAGTGTCCCGCTGGATGGCGCAGCCTGTGGATTGGATACTCCTTCCTCATGGTGGGTTTATTGCTATAAAAAGAAAGATTAGAGTCTCTTCTTTCATCAGGTAAAAAAATTGATATTTCTATCTGTTTCCGTTTTGCAGCAATTAGCATCAGAATATAACTAAGTTTCATCATTATTTACAAATCTGTTTAAAACATTGGGGGAAACAGTTTGTTGCAACATGACCCTGGTTGATCTCTTATACTCTGCTACTACCTACTGGCCGTTTTTGTAATAACTACCATTGCTTCAAGCATTCTCTTCAGAGGCTGTATCCAAAGCCTTCCGTATGCTCTAGCATTAAAAAAGAAAAGAAAAAAAGAAGTATATATACGTCTTTGGGAGCATGGTAATATTTAAAATAGAATGTATTGATACATTTTGGGGAGCAAATGATTTAATGTGCATTTGAACCCTCCTTTTGGCATCTACACACAATATTAAACATGTGGGAATACAGGCAATCTGTAACTTTGAAGTTGGAATGCCCACCTAATGCTGTGCCATAGCGTAGGTCTTTATGCATTTAGCTCAGTTTCCCATTGCAGATTCACAGAAAACTAGGTGAGAGTAAATTAGCATCATTGCTAATAGTTTTAAGCAAATTGTGTACTCCAATTTTTCCCAATTGCCTCAAAGAAGAAGTCAACCCAGAAAAAAATCATTGACTATGATATGTTCTATGCAGACCCATTAGTCTAAATACAATATTTTGGTTAGTATTTCATTAGTAGAATATGAGTTAAGCAGCAAAATCCAGCTGTTTTTATCAATATCAGAAGGCGCCATTTTACAGAGCTGTGCCTTCTGTATGCTCTAGCATTTAAAAAAAAAGAAGAAAAAAGTATTTATACGTCTTTGGGAGCATGGTAATATTTAAAATAGAATACGTTTTGGGGAGCAAATGATTTAATGTGCATTTGCTTATTTGTTTTGTTTTTGTGGGCCGGTCTGAGCCCTGAAACTCCAGAGCTGAAAATGAGTCCCAGCTAACATCCCTGAATGAATAGGGTTTTTATTCTATCTTGGAACAAAAGGCTATGTTATGCCCTTTTTTCATGATGTCAGGATCAAAAAATAATAAACAGGTGTCTGACGGAATGACCTCTACTCTAACCTGGGAAAACAATGTTTGCTACAAAATCCAACCAAATGCATGACCTCTTTCTCGCAGCATACGGCAGCAGGAAACGAAGGCGGGGGCCAGTCGCTGTCGTCGCCCGGTTCTTGCCTGGAAGACTTCCGGACGTCGCCGTTCATCGAGTGCAACGGCGCCAAAGGCACGTGTCACTACTTCGCCAACAAGCACAGCTTCTGGCTCACCTCCATAGATCAGTCTTTCCACGCCGAGCCGGCTTCAGAGACGCTCAAAGCGGGCCAGCTCCTGTCGCGCATCAGCCGCTGCCAGGTCTGCATGAAGAACTTGTGAAAGGAGAATCCTCGTGTATTAAGTCATTAGGTCATCTATCAGTGTAAACGACAACAGCCCCGCCCCGAGCCACGAAGCTCGAATACGCAATGACTGTTTGGTGCCTTGAGAAACAAGTATGTTGGTTCTAAATGTGTAATGGTGCTTACTGTTTTAACTTATTACCTCAGGCAATCACACAGAGACTGTTCATTGCTACTATTGCACTGCATCCAACCTTATCTTTAAGCCACTAACTCTGCTTCTCCACCAGGCCTTCACTATTGTTATGCTTTGTATTACTTCCGTTGAGTTGTTTCCATGTCACATGCACATCTATCAGCCATAATGTTAATTGCAATCCACCATATGCAAAATGCACTGATTGTAATTTTGAGGTTATTGTTTATGTGAACTTGACAGCAGAGAAATTTCAGGCTCACTTTCCACTTAACAAATCCGCTAATGATTAATTCATCTGCCAGGCAGACAGAATGTAAACAGCCTGGACCTGGATCCAAGGTCCTTGGGTAACCGTTTGCTTATCATGGGACTATGCAGTTTTTATAGTCTTCCTAGGGCAGAGAAGGGCAACTGCAGGCCACTTGATTAGTTTTCACAAAGAAATTAAAATATATATTTTTTTAGGGGATTATAATGATATTTCCTGTACTAAAGTGGAAGATTTTTTTTTTTTAGCCATTCATTTTCCGAACCGCTTCAACAGCAGGGAGTCTGCTGTATAGCTTTAAATTGTTATATCATCATTCACCACTAGATGGCAGACACCACTGGTTAGGAAGTGTGTAGTCCTGTGGCCCCCAGTAGTACTGCTGAAAAAGTAAAGGGATACTCATTGAGCCATTTTCAGCAATAAAACGTTATTGTTTTGTCTAGAATGAATTTGGTAAATTTTCATGCACAATTAATACCTTAAAATAGTATTTTTTTCCACTTGCTGTCAACTGAAGATGACAAGCTTTGCTGACCAAACCCAGAAAACAGGTGAGCCACGATTGGTCGTTACCTACTTCCTCAGCACAGGTGATGCCATATTCAGTCGACAGCAAGAGGAAAAACATTTTTTTTTTAAGTTATTATACAAGAAAAAGAATGAAGATTTCATTCTGGACAAAATATTAACTTTATACTGCTAAAAATGGCTCAATTTGTCAAGTATTCCTTTAAGACCCCCTCCTGCCCATCTCTGACTTAGTACCATAAATTGGGGGGGATTGCAAATTTTTTAATGTGTTCGCTTATATAAATTATGAGGATTTATGGGTTACATGTTTTTGTGAATAATTGGCCAGATCAAGTGCTCCATTTAACACATTTTGTCCTTTGTTTGGAAACACACCGGATAATTATTGGTCAAGCAACGCTTATTCATTGAATACATTATTATGGTATTATAATGCAAAAGATTAAATGTTGTTTCTAAGAGTCCTTGTGTGATTTCATCAATTAAACAAAACACAGCTAAATAAAAATCTTTATTATTATGACACTTGGCTTAAAAATTCAACATAGCTGTGTGCCGTTACATCACATCAAAAAAATCAGTGTTAATGAGGGTAACGAAAGATTTAAGTCTGATCCATGAAAGTGATATTAAATACAGTGTAATGTGCTACCTACGTCATAATTTGTGCAATTAGGTCTGTGAAACTCATGAAAAGTTCATTTCTGGATTCTGAAGTGTGTTTATTGTCCGCAGACATCCACTTTTAGTCACTGTCGAATAGATGCTGCTTCACAGTATGAAGGCGGTATTAAGGTGACAAAGGCGAGTGCTTTCTTTGTCGATTCACATACAAAGTGGTGCGTTAAAACGCTTCCTGGGGGGTTTCCTAGCAGCACGTCGACCGGCTCCGCTTGCCGCCGCCCCTCCGGCACACTTCCAAGTCCACGGTGGCAGACTCCTGGTTCTCGTTCCTCTTCCTCAGGATGGAGGGGAGCACCAGGTCGAAGAGCGCCTCGAACAGAGCGTCCACGTTGTAGCCCGTCTTGGCGCTGGTCTCAAAGCACATCTTCTCCGCGGGCACGCTGGTCCTCTCGTCCGAACCCTTGTAACGAAGAATCCGCCCGTAGAAGGCCAACGCGTCCTCGCGGGTGACTTGCTTGGGAAACGTGACGCTGGGAATGGACACGGGCGAGGCGGGCGGCGTGGGGCAAGCGGACAGCACATCTGATCTGTCCTCAGATTCTGTTTGATTGGCGGTGATCGCCTGCTGAGCTTTAGGGTCCGTCAGGTCAGCCTTGTTGCCCACCACGGCGTAAATGCAATCGTGGTTGGCGGTGTCCGTCAGGGAGAGGAAGCGCTCCTCTAGCTCGGCCAGGCTCTGCCAGTTGGTGACGTCGTAAGTCAGGATGACGGCGGCGGCGCCGCGGCAGTACATGGAGCCCAAGCCGTGGAACTGCTCCCGGCCTGTGGAGGGAGACATCAAAATTCGAGGTCATGGGAAAAAGCCACAATGATTTTTGAACAACACTGACACAGGACAGGCAATATGGGGTAAAATTATTTGTGATAATCCTTTTTTTTTTGGATACAGAAAAAGTAAGCAATGAAGACTTTTTTTTACTTGTATTTTTCCCTTCTGGGATTTGCCCAACTAGCTTTAAAAAAAATTACCAAAAAAACTTGCATCAACAAGTGTTTATATGATGACGTCACTCTTTAGATATCGCGTCCTCATTACTGCTAGACTTTAATGTCTTTGTTAAGCTAAGTAAGATACTATATGAAACACAGCACAGCTAAACTGTGTCAATATAAATGTGCACAGGTCTCAAGAGTGCAGGCGTGGGAAAAGTCGGTTTCTATACAAAACCTCATTCAGCACAAAAGTACAGCCTGCAGCCACAAGAAGTGTTTTGTCATCAACAAGTTTTTCATTAGTTATTGTGCAAGGGAAGAAAACTTTAAAGGGATACTTGACTCATTGAGCCATTTTCAGCAGTTAAAAGGTATTTTTGTCCAGAATTAATTTGATACATCATTATTTTTCATGTACAATTAATACCCTGAAAACCTAATTTTCCTCAGCACAGGTGATGTCATCTTTAGTCGACAGCAAGTGGAAAAAAATCGTTTTTCAAGGTATTAATTGTTCATGAAAAATAATGAAGTCATCATATCATCATAGACTAAATATTATCTTCTTACTGTTGAAAATGTCAAAATGAATCAAGTACCCCTTTAATAATACCTCTGTGAATCTCCAACTAATCCTGTCATCTATTTTATATAATTCCAGCCACTTTCTCACTATATATTAATTCCAGGATTTGGGCTGGGATTTGACTACATTTCTTAATTGATGATTAGGAAAATAAATTATCTTATAGATGAAGATTTTGCTTTCTCTCCGGATCCTCTAGTCTGAACTCATTTTCATGCCATAGCACAACATTGCTGCCTGGTGGACTACAACTCGATTAAGCAACATAAGAATATTCAATGCACCGTCATTTCAGACAACAAGGTAATGTCGGGAATCACGTACAACATATCACAATGATGTCCCGGAATAGATCTATTGAGGATGTGAGAGTTTTTTTTCTTAATACATGCTGGGAGGGACTGATAAGACGTTCTTGTGCTTCTGGAAATAGCTGGCTGAGGCATACGGTCTTCCTGTCATGACGCCATCATGTGACTTTAGAGGAAGAGGGCAAGATCCTTAAAAACACTGCCGGGAAACTCAGCTGTCCAAATGAAAATGTCAGATGGGAAAGACGAAAAAAAGAGCAGCTTGTTTGTTTTGAAAACATCCCACAACAGGTTTCTTCAGCAGAACGGCGCTGGAGCCGATCTTGCAATTTCTTAAGCAAAGTGACCCAATAAAGCAGACGATTAAGCCTTGGGAGAGGTCAGGGAAACGCAGACAGGAAGTGACTCGCCAACCCTTGCTTATCTTACCTTACTGAAGTATTTCAGTAAGTCATGCTTAAATAGCGGTCCGCGTAATGACTCACGTCACAGCTAGCACGTTCAGTCAACATCATGATGGGACACGATTATCTTTCGGATTAGCCCGGGACAGAAGCGCTGTATAAATGGGAAAGTCAGCTTGAATAATCAATTACTCGTGTGGGCAAAAGTGGACAATGACTGCCTGTTTCTGACTTTTGAGAGGAAATTTGTCACAAAGCTTTAGTTATTCCCAATTAGATAGACAAAACATTAATAAACAGTTTATCATGCACAACGTGTTCATTCAATCCCAGACTGGAAGTGGTGAAACGCTATACTTCTTAGTGGCCACCTTTCAAAATAAATCATGAAAGAATGTAACGTCGCATGTAATTGTAAGACAGGAGAGGAAATTGTCACAATCGGAATGGACGCTGACTCGTGCCGTGACATCATTATCAGAACACTGTTTTTTCCGGTGAGCTGGCCTTGGATTTTTCTTCCGGATGAACTCCACTATTTCGTAACCCTTTTCAACAACAGCAAAGGTTCAAATCCACAGGCCATAGCCTTTACGCAATGTCTTTTTTTTATTTTTTATTGAGGAAGCACTTGCTCAGGAGTTGCCCCTTGCTGCACATTGGACAAATAATAAGCAAAATGGAATTGAAGGCCATGCAGTGTACAATTTGGAAAGCAAAGTAAATGTTTGGTGAGGTGAAGTCACACCAAAGTTCAAACTACTTTCACAGGAGTAAGTAAAGAAATCATCAAAGGAAAGCAATGCTGGGTTTTCTTTAGCTTTGTTTTGACTTTTTCCAAAAGATAACGACATTTTGGGTTACGCGAAGACAAATATACATCGTAAGTTACATGAAGTCTAAACTCAAATTCCAAATAGTCATTTTTTAAAATGAAGGTAGAGCGATTTGCTGTGTTTACATTTTGCTGCGGTCAACTTGTATTCACGTATCACGTATCACAATTCACCCCTACTCACCAAATTCTCTGTAGAACATAACTAAGGCTGTATGCTGAAAAACGCACCAAGAAAATTTTTGAGCATAATACCAGTAAGATGGCCAATAGGAAAGTTATAATTGGCAAAATACATGTCAGCATTCCTGCACTTCCAATGTATTTCTTCAAGACGAAAGCATCTTTAACACATTTATTTTTTTAGAGAATGCTGTAAGATGAATATGAAATCACATTAAATGCTCTTGGAATCAAATTTCTGTCAATATTTATTTATGGTATTTATGGTTGGAACAATCAATTCGTTCACAGCTGTTAACATTAGTAAACTAAAATCCATTTATACTAACCAATACTGCTATTGACGTACATTTATGAAGTATGTTTTCCTGGCAGGCATGGAACAGGGTCTCACCATGCTTGTCAGTGAAATCTCTCTGAGCGGGGAATGCTTGTGAACGTAGCGAATTTTGGGTTTTTATCAGGATTTGTAAGATGTCCGCAGACAGTTTTTGCTTGTCGCTAAAGACATTTCGAACATATTCAGACAATTTTTTCACTGTCAGCGAAGATCTTTTGAAACCTTTTATAAACGCTGACAACGACCCCAAATTTGTCACTCAGTGAGATACAGGGAACTTTTCATTTATAAATTTATTTAAACGTCCACTTTATTAAAAAAATAAATTATGCTGACACTAGGAACTCCCTACACTTTTTATTTAAAAAATTTTGGGGGAAATTTTGAAAAACTATTTACAGTAGAAAACTTAAGGGAACTATTATTTGCTCAGTTTTTAATTCATCTTAACACATGCTGATGATCCTAATCCTAATATTTTCTCTTTTATTGAAAATAAATATCGGCTTGAACTTGAAGTATGGGTTATTGGTCTCCTTGACTACTAATAAATCTGTATCGGCCGTGAAAAAAAAACATATCAGTCTATCACTAATGGAAAATCTTCTGAGTCTTGTTTACTGTTTGTTGTCTCATTAGTTTGAGGTGTCACAAAAGCAATAAAATATCAGCATCGAAGTCTGTTCTGGTTGACGTGTTTCTTTTCATTAAAAAGCTTTTTTTCCCTCCCCTTTTTGGTGAAAGCAGCCCATGTTCTACTTCCGATTACTAAAGAACAGAAAAGGCTAGAAACAAATGTTATTCCTAAGTGAAAGCAGAGTCTATTTCTACTCTTTCTCTTGGTATGGACGCACTTAATATTGTCGCAGTACGTAATATTCCGCGGGTTTTATCAGTCAAACTGGAACAATTACTTAAAGCACAGAGCCGAAACTTTGTCCATTTTATGACACAGGTAGCCCCGTGCCAACAGTCCCCACGAGAGACGAGTCCTCAAGAGTCATCCAGACTGCAGATCACATGCCACTGATTGCCTCGACTGCAGGAATCACGCGTCATTGGGCAAACGCAGCGAGTAAACTCACGGGAATTAGCACACAAAAAACAAACACATTTGAGAGGAAGTATTACCAGCGGTGTCCCATATGGAGACGTTGTATGGCCCCCACTGTTTGAGGAAGAACGCCCCTCCGACGGTGCTGATGGTGTCTTTGAACTTCCTCTCCGTGTACCTGTGGAGGAGAGACGTCTTGCCCACGTTCATGTCCCCGAGAAGCACCACCTTCACGTCGGGCTTCCTCATCTTCGACGACTCGGGCATGTTCGCCGCAACTTCCCCCCGCCGGAGTTACGCTACGTTACGTTATATAAAGATAACAGGCGGCCTAGCTCGTAAAAGTCAAGAGCGTAGGGTAGAGCAACGCCATTTTTACAAAGTGGCAAAGTTGGAGGTGCTGACTATTATAAGCGGGTCATCCTGAAATCTGCGCTCGCACTTTTGAGCGATTGCGAGCAACCGCAAGTGAGGTGGAAGAGGAAGTGAAATTGGGGAACTTCGTCTTCAATCACGCCTCGCAGGTTCAACCGTGGCCCCGCCCCTTCAAGGCGCTCGTCATTCTTCATAAGGCTCACACATGCATAGCAATATATTTTCAATGCTATTATACGTACACAAGTCATGGAAAAAATTAAATGTTAAAGTTGCAAATAATTTAAAAAACGGTCATGAAATATATAAATGAATAAGGATGACTAAAAAGGTTCGATTTAAATAAAATATTTCAGATTTGAATAGATAGATAGATAGATAGATAGATAGATAGATAGATAGATAGATAGATAGATAGATAGATAGATAGATAGATAGATAGATAGATAGATAGATAGATAGATAGTTTTCTTTACTTAATTTACTTGCAATGTTTGCTTTGTTCTTGTTTTACTTATCTGTACTGCATGACTGATTTATGTTCCATGCACAGCACTTTGTATACAGCAATGTTAGTTTTAAAGTGCTTTATAAATATAAAGTTGAGTTGAGTTGGATAGCCGGACGGACGGATGGACGGAAGGAGAAGAAAGAAAGAAAGAAAGAAAGAAAGAAAGAAAGAAAGAAAGAAAGGAAAAAGAAAGAAAGAAAGACATTTTTCAACTCTATTGTTCAATTATTTAAATGATGTGGCAGGCCAGATATGCCGCACCCCAATTCCCCCCCCCCCCTTGAGCTTGTCAGCTGTGCTCTCCAATCTAGATGTTTTGTTGACCAACCTTTACTGAGCCTTTACATCAGAAAACTCTCACAGGACACCACCAAACAGAAATGTGACCGAAATATTAAGGAAATGTACTGACTCAGTATGAAAACCATGAGTCTCTGGATAGCACGTTAAATGTACCTTCTGCCATCTGGTGGGAAAAAAACTAACATTTTAATGGTTTTTGCCTGCCACCATGCAGTATTTGTAATACATAACAGTTTTAAAATAGACGCTATACATACAGCACAGTGGTTGAGAGTCACCGCCCTATATATATAACTACATAACTGCTTTGACTTGATTTTCTATTATTATTCAATATTCTTAGAGGAAGGCAGCATGGCGGAGTGGTGATAGTAAGTCTGCCTCAGAGTGGAGAGGTCTTCGGTTCAAATCTCAGCTATGGCTTTCCTTGTAGATTTTCCCTATGTTTGAATGGTTTTGTCTGTGTGTATGCCCACATTCCCAAAACATGAAGGTTCATTAAGACGCTAAACTGTCTATAGGTGTGAATTTCAGTGTCAGTGCTTGTTTACCATTATGTCCTGCTTCCCTGTAACCCTAAAAAATGTTCTATAGTAGAGATAGACTCATACGGTTTTTTTTCAGGGCCGATACGATGCCGATTATTAGTAGTCAAGGAGGCCGATAACCAATATTTGAAGCCAATATTAATTTTCAGTAAAAAAAAAAGGGGGGGGGGGGGGTATTGGCGTAAAAATGTTTTAAAATACAAATGCCAGTCTTGACTTTGTTGCAATGGCTTTAGGCATTAATGCTTATTGAACAATTGTTCACATTTTTCAAAATGTAGAAGCTTTATAAAAAAATTATCTTGGACAATATACTTAATTTTAAATTTCTAAAAAAAAATAAAAATGGTTATCACTACGCCTTAAAAGGTTAAATGGAAACTGGAAACACATTTCTTTGTTTTAATGTCAAACAAAAGGTTCAGAAGGTTCACAGGGTCACCAGCATCTCTTACAAAGTTAACTGAAATTTTAAATAAATAGTTCCCTGAGATTAAAACGTTTTTAGCTTTACCTTTTATCGGCCGTCAGATTTTGAAAAAAGGCCGATACCGATATTCGTCAAAAATTTCCAATATCGACGCCATATCCCCTGATAGAAATAGATAATTGAATGGATGTTTTTAAAATGATAAATATGACCAGCTGACAATCAGTCAAGAGTGTGCCCAGCCTCTGACATCAAAGTCAGTTTGCATAGACTCCAGCTCAACCGACAAGCGATAGATGGATGGATGATGGCTGGATGGATGGATGTCGAGTTGACATGTATATGTAAATCGTTATATTTTTAAGATCATTCTTAATTCAGTAGATTTCAGGTGGCAGGTGGAAGCGATGCAAGATCAACACTTTTCCCCTTTGGCATTGATTGGTGATACACTTATGATGTCATATAAAAAATAACAGCCAACGAAAAAGCTCAATACGTTTTTTGAGGTAATCCCTATAAGGCCTTGTTCTTCAGACTGCCAGCCTTAGGGTTTAGCCATTTTTAGCCCATCCAGATGAAAAGGGGTGGCTCGTTTGTAGTATACTACTCTGAACAGTCACAAAGCACATGAAATCCTAAGATGAAAACCACATGCGGGAGGTAGTTTCATATCCGATTTGGACAGGATGCGTCTCAGTCTGACGTCACTCTACGCGTGCAAAAACCCTATGCCCCGCGGGGCCTGTCAATATCCTGTCGGTTCGCTGCCCGGCTGGTTCCTCGCATGCTCGGCAGCCAAACGTCTTGACGGCTCCACTGCCCAGTCGGCTCCGCTCATATTCAACCGGAAATACAATGACAGTTTACGTTACTTGAAGCCGGTCTTGCTACCACATCAGTTCTTCACATGCGCAACCGGAAATAGGCAATTAATGCCCAGCCTTAGCCATAAATATATGGTCGTTTTAAAAATATATATATTTTGGGGAGGGGGGCAAAAGCCTTGTATTTTTCCAATGTATATGTTCATGTAAATTGTTCCATGCAGTAAAAACAAAAAAAAAAAACTGCTGCAAGTTTGGAAACAACATCCCTTTGAAATATTACCCGTATACAATTATTCGAAGCTTGATCACTTAAGAGTAAGCACGTATTACCAATGAATAAAGTATAGGTTTAAAGTGTGGAACAGTACATTTCAGACCTTTAGGAGCAGAAATCAGTAACCGTCGAGAACCCTCAGGTATAGCATCAAAAACAATAGCGTATTCACGAAGCGTAACAGGTAAACATGTAAAAAATAATGGACCATTCTCATTCAATAATTGACTAACTAAAGAAATACAATTATCAACACATGGGGGTCTGTATATCAGCGACCAGGACAAAAGAGGCTGACTATATGAAAAATTGCTAATTTAACTGGTATTTTTGAAATATTATAATTACATCTCAGCAAAAATTCTAAACCTCATACTGACTTGAAAACATGTGTAGTAATGAAGTTACATATTGAATCGGGGTTATTCAAATATAACTTGATCCATTTGATTTTAAATGAAGGGGGCGGGAAGTACGGAGCGGTAAATAGCGTCACAATGACGTCAAACACTACACGCGCTAGGCACCGCCTCCGTTCGACGTCGTTGCTACAGCAACATGTCAGTGGGTCAATAATAATGTAGCTCAGTCTGAACAGGGCCAGATCGGATTTGGACACTTGCTAAAACTAGTCTGAACAGTCAGCCCTAAAAATCGTATTTGAGTTGGAATCCGATTGGAGTTAGATATGCCTGCAGTCTGCACGCAGCCTAATAAATAACACCTACATATGGCTATGTACTGTATGAATCAGTTATGCAGCAATTAATCAAGCCTAAATGAATACGTCAAACAATAGATAAAAGAATATGAGTTGACTAGAGCTTTATGCCATAAGATTGTCGCATAGATATGACATTTTTTTGTGGATTTAGGAATTTCCGAGTAGTCTTTAAAGGCATCGTGAACTATTTCTTCCTGTATTGCTGTGGCTAAGTAAACCTCATGACCAGACGTATTTGTGCACAGTTGACAGCGTTGACACGCTCTTGGAGTTTAGGTAAGAAGTGTGTGCACCACGTAGGGTCTTCCTGTCGGGGAAAAGGTTAGTTAGCGGCAAGCATGTCAGTAAACAATGAATGACAACAACATGCCGGAGCCCGTTCAAACGCTCGCCTTCTTGTTCGTCACCGTAACTGTGTCGATTATCGCCACATTGTTCTATTTGAACATGGAAGGTAAAGTGAGACCATGTGTTTAATGTACTGTCATTTCTGTTTTATGGCGTTCTTTCTGTCATATTCTCCGTTTTGTCGAAGTATTGACACCTTACGCTCATGTTGTTAGCTATGAATTTGACTTGGTGGTCTTTAGGACCCCGCAGACACCACGTAAACCAGGGGGTTGACGCGAACCGACACTCTCAGAGGACCGATCAGAGGTCAGTTTTTAAATTCTCAAAAATGAGACTAAGACGGGAATTGATTTGGAAAGCTGGTCCTTGTTCAGTTTTGTTGAAACTTCCCTGCTTGGGCATTTTTGTCAACGACGTAGAGGGATAAACATGGCAAGGTTTTAGCTAGAACACGGAGATTCGACGTGCAAATGCGCCCTCATTTGAACAATACGCACGCTTTCACCATTTCAAGACACCAGAGGTAACCAGAGGTTTTTGGAGACGAGACAGGTAGAGAACCAGGCCAGCTACATCCATCCCAACTACTCGAGGCTCGGCTATGCTGCTCAACAACACAACGCGGGGCTTTCTGTGGTCGGACGCGGAGACGAGGACGTTATTGAACATCTGGGGGGAGCAGGACGTCCAGGAGGCGCTGGACGGCAACTTCCGCAACAGCTTCGTGTACCGCGATGTGTCCCGGAGGCTGGCGGCGATGGGCTTCGAGCGCACGCCGGAGCAGTGCAGGGTGCGGATTAAGAGCCTCAAAAGACAATACTTGCTGGCCAAGGAGGGCAATCTGCGCAACAACAGGCAATATCACAAAATCGCCAAGTTCTACGACACCATGGAGCGGATCCTGAGCAATCGGCCTGCCCTTGACCCCCAAGAGTTCATAGATGGCGGGCCGGGAGGGGAGGAGGCCGTGGATGGCTTGGATGAGGATGCGGAGGATGCTCAGGACGTCTACTCCGAAAGTACTGGAGACTGTCCCTTCCCCGCCGAGACTGAAGTCAAGCTGGAGTACCCCAGTATTCCCATCCCCATCCCGGTTAAAGTCACAGTGGGCAATAACAGTAAGTGCACATGCATTCCATTGTTACGCGTCTAAATGATTGCTTATTGTGGTTTTGTGTCAAAGATACAAGATACAGATACAGTTACATATTTGTTATTTATGGTAGAATGCAGTGTATGTAACATGGCGGGATTCAGGACAGATGAATTCAGTTGATCCGGTTTAACTCAATCCGTTCCAGATTTTTTCGGATTTAAAAACAAAATCAGTGACTGAATTAATCTGTTGCAGTCGCCATTATAAAACCTTTATTAACTGTACAGACAAGGGACTTTAATTAAACATGTGATACCCAACCAGTATTCAGTGAGAGATCTTCAAGTGTGCTACCAGAAATTATTCAAACTCACTTAATTGGTCATTGTATCTTCACCTTTCTATGCCAGCTACTTGAAATGACGAACGGAGCAATTAAATGCTCTTCCACTAGATGGCAGAGGGTAAATAATTCACCTGCGCATCCACAGTTTATGACATTTTTGTTTGGTGGTGTTCGCGATATTTTTTTCGACCTAATGTAAAATGTGTATTTTGACTTTTTGAGAATCGCTGCACTATGCTCTTATGATTAATGGTCTAATTAATGCATTGTGGATGTAGCTCAAATTTGAGCACATTTTTAATGATGACTTATTTTCTGTATTTTAATATTAAAAGTAAGCCTCTATTTCTATCAAAAGAGAAGATACTTAAAACACTCTTAACTAAATGTGATACAGACGTGCCTCTTTTTAGCATTCCACTGTCACACAAATGTGAAAAGAAGTCATCCTTACTTGCTATGTCTTCCTTGCAGTCAACTCTTCAGGTCTCAAGTCTCACAGGTCGTGAGGCGTTACGGTCAACCTGCAAAAGTAAAAAGTGGTGCTGAAAAACACTGTCTTACAGTCAACAATGCGCTAACAGTGGAGAAGCTAGGCCTCCATGATAACATTTTATTTTTTTTCCTTCCCACAAATTTGATGTGTGATTTTAATCTATTTCCCCCCTTTGCTTAAAAAAAAAAAAAAAAAGTATGACGATGACATTTAAGTACAGTTTTGCTCCCGTAATAACTTTTGAAACATATTTTATTGCCTATCAATTCTAATATAAAATATCAATAATGTGTTCAAATCATGTTGTCATGTTTCTTTTTCATGGTACAAAGAGGCATAGAAAATGGAGGTGAATTTGTATGTAGCAAATCGCAATTAGTCAGGGCAACACTTGTCTCATAGCTAACCAGTCAATCTGAGGCTAGCGCTAAGAGCATTGTTAGTGGATTACCACATTTTACTAGCTAGCCATCAAAAGTGTGGAGCTGCTACCTCTACATTTAAATCCAAATGTCTCGTTTCTCCTTCAGGTACATCCGAAAGACCTCTCAACAGCAGCCAGTTGGCGGCAAACTGCTCCGCCTCCACACCCAAGCAACGGCGGCGGCGGCGCGTTAACTTCCCCATGGAGAGGCTAATGGAGCAATTCCTGAAGCAGAGCTCGCAGGCCGAGGACAACTTCTACCGCATGGAGGAGCGCCGCTTGCAGGCCGAGGACAGCCGGCGCGAGGCGGAGCACGCCAGAGAGCTTCACATGCTTCAGATGCTCGGGCAGATGTTCTCTAACATCTCCTCGGCCAGGCCGAGCTCGGGAACGGCGCCCCCTCCTCACTTGAAAACCGGCGTGCCCGTCCACACCCCCGTGTTTTCCCAAACCTGCACACCCCACCAGCCCACGCCCCCAACAGACAGTTTGGCCAAGCAGGGTCAGATGTTGAAGCCTGACTCTCAGCCATTAGGTATTATTGGAGCTGTCACCTGTGCAGACAGCAGGTTGAGGTGGAGCTGGCACTCAATGATGCTTATGTGACCCCCGCCCCCACCCTTTTCCGAATGCGTCTTTAATCTGATGGTTTATTGCACTTGGTCTTTTTGATTTATATTAGACAGGAATAAAAAAGTCAAATCACTGTCATAAACAAAACGTGCACCAAATATAAATCCAAATTGGGTATGTGTGGAAGCAATTTAAATTAAAGAGGGGAAGTCAACCTTAAACATTTCTTGACAATAATATATGTGACCTCACTAGTCTAAACATGACATTCTGATTAATATTACATTTGTGGAATATGAGTTGTGCAGAAAAATCCAACCATTTTTATCCATCTCGGGGCGGCCATTTTGCCACTTGCTGTCGACTGAAGATGACATCACAGTTGCTCGGGCAATGACTATTCACGGCTCACCTGTTTTCTGAAGCTGAGCTGTGATCGGTTGTTACTTGAGACCTGTGATGTCATTTTCACTCGACAGCAAGTGACAAAATGACCGCCTTCAGATATTGATAAAAAATGCTGGACTTTGCGGCTTTAACTCATATTCCACTAACGCAAAATTGACCAACATACCATATTTAGACTAGTGGGGCTGCATAGAACATATCGTCAAGAAATTTTGGGAGGGTTTTGACTTCCACTTAGACCATGGAAAATGCAACACGGAGAATTTATCTCACTCAAATCAGATGGTAGTGTGTTGTGCTTATGTAGGATAAGATTACATTTTGCACCCTCGGACAAGGGATGGACATTTGCCTAAGAGGAAAAAAAATATTGAATATTCATGTATCATTTTTATTTTAGTTTGCACAAATACAAAAAGTGTGTTTTTGCACATTTCAAAAGTTCTTCTGACAGTAAGTAGCACAATCCATTTTGTCTCTGTTCCTTCAAGACACGGTAATCTAAAATCAATTCCACATAAAAACAACTTCCTTTTAGCTATTAAGATCTGACGAACTTTTTAGCTTTTAGTTTAAACCAAACCGTGTTTCAACCTTGTTTTATTCCTGCAGTGTTTGAGCGCCGTTACAGCTTGGCCCCGGCATCTGACGGGGGCATGGATGAGCACGTCCTGTCTCTAGTGAAGAAGATAGTCCCTCCGTTGTCCAGCCACAAGCACAAGGGACAAGATGGCCGAATCGGGATCATTGGCGGATGCCAAGAGTATGTCACACGCGTGCGCACGCCAGCTTCGGATTTCATTTCCTGTATTGATCACATTTGATTTCACCCTCTAATGCTTCCATCTTCACCTTCAAGCTACACTGGAGCACCATATTTTGCCGCCATCTCCGCACTGAAAGTGGTATGTAAAATATGCCCCGACTGTCTATTTGTACATTAAATTCAGTGATGCTGCAACGTCTTTGTCTTGTCTCCAGGGTGCTGACTTGTCTCACGTGTTCTGCACCAAAGACGCTGCAGCTGTAATCAAATCCTACAGCCCTGAGCTCATAGTTCATCCTGTGCTGTGAGTAGACTATTTGTGTAAACTGATCATGCGAACAGATGGCAAAAAAACTCCAGTATTCAGTTTCTGCCTCACTTTGGTCACAGTTAAAAAACGATGATGATCCAGTCTAATTGCTTTATCTATGCAGTATTTGATCACATGACACGTGATTGGTCGTGCAGGAGAAGGGAGCATGAGGGGGATAGTTGGACCTCTAAAGTTGGTTAGAGTGGGTTTATTTATTTATTTTATTATTATTATTTTTTTAATCTTAAACAAAACATACTCATGGATTGAATCTTTTAGATGTTCACTGAGATGAAGTCCTTCCTGATGTCATGCATCAGAATTATTGACCTCTGTTGACTTGAGAGTTTGTTCATTTTGTTCCAAGTGTGTGTATCTAATTTTAATGTGTTTATGTGTACCTTTTTAAAAGGGACAGTCCAAACGCGGTGGAGGAGATTGAAAAATGGCTCCCGAGACTGCACAGCCTTGTGGTGGGACCTGGTCTAGGGAGAGAAGACTTGTTATTAAAAACAGCCAAGGCACGTACTGAATATTTGCATGCATTTAACGAGTACATGGAAGTAAGGGCTCATATGTTAGCATTAATATAGACTAGTTGGTTATTTACATGCTGGGGATTCTGTTACATACTGTAGTTTGGATTTACATGTACTCGCCATGCTTCATGTAACACAATTATGCTTTTTTTTTATGCTCTCAAGTGACTCAATGCAAATTATACATCATGAACAAACAGGAGGAAATGCAGGAAATTTTATATCTTAAGATCAGAAGCAGGCGTATCGTAGATAAAATTGATCACATTCTGCTGTTGCGACTGAAGCATAAATAGACAGATTGGATGTAAATGTTTCCCTGTCTAGTTGGAAAGCTGGTAAATTAAAGTTTCATTCACCATTTATTTAACCCATTGACAAAAGGAGGAGGTAATTTTTGCATATTACAAATAAACAACTGAAAAATGATCAAATAAAAATGTGTTTTGCATTCAAAAAGTATGCTACTAATGTGGAATATGCGACCCACTTATACAATAATAAGGGATATTTAAAATATGTTTTTGGATATGACCTATGAGGACAAAATGTTGAATCCAACGTATCTTGAACCAGAATATTTTCACAAGTAATATATTTCTCCCTTGTAGGAGGTGATTGAGAAATCCAAAGCAAGAGATATTCCAATCGTCATCGACGCAGTGAGTATTTGCCTGCATCAACTTTGTCTTGTCTTTACAAAGTTATAGCGACTTTTTCTTTGTTTGCCTTCGACAGGACGGATTGTGGCTGGTCACAAAGCAGCCGTCTGTTATTCAGGGCTACCAGAAGGGCATCATCACGCCCAACTTCATGGAGTTCACGCGCCTGTACGAGACGCTGGTGGGTCTCTCGCCAAGTGATCAGTTCAAAAACGTCTGTGCCAAAAGTGTTTGAATCCTGCGTGTTGTCATGTCAGCAACACAAGGCTGTGGACAGCGGTGATCACCGTAGTAGCGTCCTGCAGCTAAGCGAAACCATGGGAAACATCACCGTGCTACTTAAGGGAGAGAAGGATCTCATTGCGGATGGTAGCACAGGTTTGTATTGAGCCTGCTGCTGATTGAGTGTTTATATCAGTGACACATACTGTTAACATGTCACCTTGTTTTTGTGTTTTTTTGCAGTGGTCGCATGCAGTACAGAAGGCAGCGGGAGGCGATGCGGAGGACAAGGTGATCTTCTGTCTGGATCTGCTGGCGTACTGGCACACTGGGCCTATGCTGCCGCTCAAGCAGGACTGATCACAGGGTGGGTACTCCATAAAAGGATAGGGCATGTTGCTCGTAATATGCATTAAATATGGATGAGTCTTGAGTTAACTTGATATGCTGGCGATCATACACTCAGCCACAACATTAGTCTAGCCAATGAGAGAGCATGAAAATGTTCTTTTAAATTTAAAAATTTACAGCCTTGATGGATATTTTTGGGAATGTGGAGTAGGGGGGAGCTGGGGTATTTTTGACTGTGAGGCAAATGTGCTAACACCTTCAACAATACAAAATTGGGACTTAATACTTAAATTGGATTTCATTCAATAGTTTAAGTGAACCTAATGTTTTATTCATTTTTCTAAGTAACGTGCAATTGTGCATTATTGCCAACTCAACTGATGTCTTCCCGCAGTGTGAACCCGTCAGTGGTGGCAGCAATGGGGGCCTCTTCACTCACCAGACAGTGCAACAGGCAAGCCTTCCAGCGACATGGCAGGTCCACCACCACGACGGATATGATCCAGGAGATTGGCCCAGTCTTCAAAAATCTATTTGAAAGATGAAAACTGACATTGTACATACAGTCGATTTTTCATTTTGTGCTACCAACTATTACTTTCAGTCTTTTTCATGAATGGATGAGGGTTAGTGTGAAAAATAAAATTAGCCAAAGGCTGAAGATGTGTGGACTATACCTCTTTGTGCATCCCTCGAACACTTTGTCTTTCTAAGTCTTCCCGGACCACATAAGTGATGGAGAGAAATATGGATGTAGTTGTAATTATGTTTTTTTTATGACGAAAATAAAAATATGACTTTGTGAGTCAGTTTATGTGGAACAGTGGAACAATTATTTAAATACTGCTCTTGTTTAAAAAAACAAAAAAAAAAAACAATAAACGTGTTCGCCACCAGATGACAGCATTGACTCAGTACGTAAACTAACGTGGATCCATTGTTTGACCACCACTGTACTCTACATTTAAGAATAATATTTATTTGAGCAACGTAAAGTAGAAATACATATTTAATGATTAGACATGAATTAATTTCAATAGAAAGGTTTTGACAATCGAAAAGACCAGTGTCGATGGCGGCGTTGTGGCGCTACGCACATGCGCAAATCCACCCCCCGCCTCAAGCTAACGGTTAGCATTTAGCTGCTCCAGTCGCCGACTCACCGCACGACTGATTTTAACATTCATCAAGCTCATTATTTGATCGGACGCCAAGAACAGAGAATTGACTGGACAAATAGAAATACACACACGCACAGGTAGGTAGGCATGCTTTCAATTCGCGTAACCGTGGAATAGTAATAGCTGTTTGTTTGTTTTGCAGTGATAAAGCGTCCCGCTAGTAGCGACAAATCCTGACTTAGAAAAACACAGGAACGTTCACGTCTCTAAGATTCGAAGTGTTAATGTCTGTGATCAAATATCCGTAGTTTTGTCGATCGTTGCGTTAAACCAACAAAGTATTTTTTAATCGTTTTTTTTCTCCGTTGGTTGAACTCCAACGTTTGACTCTTAAGTTAAGCCAGCGCACACGTAACTTGGGTAAGCAAACACTAAAAGTTAAACACGGCTAAATGTACACTATCCAGAGTTGAAAGACTTAAAAATCGGTTGCCATGGACAACGCTGACTCGTCAAATTAACGTTTGATGGAGTTGACGTCAACTCACCGAAAGGGCTAACTGCTTCATTAATACGCTAATTACTACACACCCAAACGTTATTATTCGTACTCGTCGCAAACTCCACATTGCGCATAATATTTTAATCGACGTCGGTTTTCTACTTAACACCAAATGTTGATTTTATGCTTTGTTAACGTGAAACTCACTCGTTTTAATTCGCCGGGAAAATAAGCTAACCTGCTAGCCTTGCCACCAGCTTCGCGCTTGCCTCGCTTTCTTGTCGTATGTTCGAGGGAATGAACTTTGTGGTTACATACTAATTTACTTTGTACACCTAGAACATAATTATTATCATTGAAACCGTCTTTGGTAGTAACTTTGTTGAAAGCGACGTTATTTGACATGATGCCCTCGCCCTTAGTATCGATGGAGTACATTGAATGAACGCGTCATTTGGCCCCTCCCCCTTATGGTGTTTTTATAACCCACGTTGCAGTAGCCTTCGAACAAATGCGGTTAGATTTTATTTGTATACCTCTAAATCACACTCTTTAGAATTTTATTTGCAATAATAATGCTATGGTGATGAGCAGTACTAATTGTACTACGATATTAATTCATACACTGCCAGTCGTTTTTAAAATTCCCCATATTGCCAGCTGTTTTAAAGCATTTTGAGACAGCAGTCTTATAGTATACAATATGATGATTGATAATGTTAATTACACTAGAGCAGCTGTTTGTACATAAATTATAAACATTTTACCACGTTTTCTTCCAGGTGGAGGTGTGTGTGATAAAAAGAGTGGAGGCACAATGTTGAATGCCACGAACGGCGACCCCGGCCATGTTGTTGTCAATTATGTGGAAGAGTATTTGGACCTGGTGGAGTCACTGCCCTTTGATTTGCAGAGAAGTGTGTCCCTCATGAAAGAAATTGATGCCAGATATCAAGGTAAAAATGCAGTTTGTTCACCAATTTACCTACAGACTCTGATATGTAACTTAAAACATTAAGTTTGACAACACAGGACAGAAGAGTGTTTTACATTATGAAATGTTAATAGAAGGATTTAAAGACCTCCACCACGAACTAAGAAACTTGCATTCAGCATTGATGTTGTCCTCTTTCTGTCAGATGTTCTGAAGGAGCTCGAGGATGCATATGAACGGTATCGCAAGGAGTCGGACTCACCCCAGAGACGCAAGTTGCAGTTGTCCATCCAGAGGGCGCTGATCCGCAGTCAGGAGCTCGGAGATGAGAAGATTCAGATTGCTGGACAAATGGTTAGTATGTTGCAATAAATCGACTCAACTCAAAATACCTCGAGGTGTAAATAAGCTTTGTTCCAGGTGGAGTTGGTAGAGAACCGAAGCCGGCAGTTAGACTGGCATTCCGAACTCCTCGTGGCCTCCCAAGAAGCTCCAGAAAGCCACATTGCCACGCCAACGTCCTTGACAACCGCCGCGGTGTCCATGATCACGTCGTCCTCGTCTTCATCCGCCACAACCCCGAGCAAAACGACTCACAACGACAAGAAGCGTGACGAGGTCACGCCCAGCTCGGCGGGAGGAGACAAAGCTGGCGGCAAGCGCTCCAGGCGGCAGAAGAACGGCGAGAGCAGGGAGAGCTACAGCGGCCTGGACGTCACCGAGGACGTCGCCGCCGGGGCGTCCCGCGAGAAGAGAGCAAAAACGTCTTCCAAGAAGAAGAAGAGATCCAAGGGGAAGTCTGAGCGGGAGGTGTCGCCGCCGGACCTGCCCATCGACCCTGATGAGCCCACGTATTGCCTGTGCGAACAGGTGTCCTACGGCGAGATGATCGGCTGCGATAACGACGAGTGTCCCATCGAGTGGTTCCACTTCTCCTGCGTGGGCCTCCATCACAAGCCCAAAGGCAAGTGGTACTGCCCCAAGTGTCGCGGTGAGAATGAGAAGACCATGGACAAAGCCTTGGAGAGGGCAAAGAAGGAGCGGGTGTACAACAGGTAGCTGACCCTGGGGCTCCAAGAACACTTTTAGTATTATTATTATTATTAACGTTAGGTTTTGTCTGTGTTGTTACTGAATAGTTCTGTAAATAGTTATTTTTCTAAGACTACTTGTTAGGGCATTGTCCTGATACAGGGGTAGGGGACCTCTGAGGGGGGTCAATATTCTTATAACAGTTGTTTAGAGGTTTTTTGTTTTGACAATTACATGGTGGATGAAATGCTCTCACAGGTTCCCCACCCTTGTACAATGTTAGTAAGCTAAGCACTCATCTTGTTACCACATGCATGCTGCATCTCCCATTCAACTGTGTCCAGTTAACTAATAAATCACCCTGTAATAAACTTAAGTGTAAGTTTTTTTTGTTTGTTTTTCTGGAGAGCTCAGAATTGTTTATTCGGTAATTTTACCGATTTGACATGTCATCATCATTGCTTTATTTTTTGTTTTTTAATTTATATAGATTTTTTAATTAATTTTTATTTTGTATGTGGGTGAGTATGTGCATGTGCGAGTGTGTATTCATTAGTTCACCTAAAACCTATTAAAAAAAATCCCTAAACCGAACACTTCAGAATCCAGCCAGAGTCGTGAGGCTGTCAGGAGACCCGAGGAAGGACCAAAGAAAGGAAAGTGAAATCCAGCACCGACCACACACCACCCACCGGGCCACCAACCAGAGTCTTTCACCAACCCCAGAAACATCTAAATTCCAACAAATCAGGGAGACCTCAAGAGACCAAAGGAGAGACTGAGGAAAGGAAGGATGATGAAGGGGAGATGGGGGGCACCGGGGGACGGGCGGCACCCCCGAACCCCAGGCCCAACGGGGAAAGGCCCCGGTCGTCACTCCAGCGTTCTTAGTAAAAGCTAACCCTGTTACTGAGTTCGCCGGCTCGCCGACTGGTGAACTCTACCCCTACACCTTGAATGTGACCCCAACCAGTGTATATATAAGTAATTTTTTTTTTAAGTTCTGATTTAAGAACATTTTACTACCTATATTTTTGACTCAATGCCACCACTTGCGGTCCACTGTCACAGAAGTAGAACATAAACCAAACGCTAATTAAAAATGTAAACAGTTTAGCTAATGAACAGTGCACATTCAACGAGTGACAAGCTTGTAAAAAGCAGCGGACTATTCAGTGGCTAGCGTGAAGTTCGTCACAGTCTACATTGTCACACAGTGCTCGTACCAAACAGAACATAGATTCAAATAGCTACTATCTAAATGAGTCAGTTGCCCAAAAAACACTGGTCAATACTGCCTCTGGTTGAGTGTAACATCTTGCAAACAAATAAACAGGAAGTGGAAACCAACCAAAATAAGCAGCACTTCTGTTCAGTCATTCACATTTCTCCTAGTGATTATCGGCAATTGTCATGACACTAGACCAGATAATAATATTGGATAGCACTGGAGTATTTCTACTTTGAATCCATCAGCTCGCTTACATCGGTCACTTCCAGTGAATAAGTGTCACAAAAAGTCCCAGAAAATGAAAAAAAAAAAACACAAATAACTATATTATTGTTAACTGTAATTATGTCTAGTAAGGTGTGCTGACATCAGTATTTTTCTAGCTTTAGCATTGCACCTGTAGCGTCCATCCCTTTGCTTTAGTGCAGGACAAGCGCTAACCGCTAGCTCACCACGCTGCCCATTTCAGAATAGAACACAGTAAGTCTAATGGGGAAAAAATTACAGCATTTAGCCATATTTTAAAAAATAATAATAATAATAATTTGATTGCCTCAAACATTGAACCCTTATAACTAAACTAATTGTGCTAATGTTGAAACTTTACAAAATAAAGGTAACAGACTAAATTTAGGCAGGCAAAGAATTACACCAGAAGGTCATCATGCATCTATTTTAAATGCAACAATGCAAGTGCCCTAAATAATATGCCTAAATGTTTTTTTGTATGTACAAATGTTGGGGGAAAAACGACATGAGAGACCACCAGTGCAAAATCTGTACATATATTCAGATGCATGTTTCTTATATACAAGAGTATTGAAGAGGGAGGAGGTAAGGTTTGCTCATGCAACAAATGATTCACAGCACAACGGAGAGATAGTGTAACAATATTGAGAGTCCACAACGGCAAACTTCTCGGTGAAAAATGACGTGATCGGCGAAGCACCTGAAACATTATACACGATCAAAGTAAAGTTGGTGGCCCACAAACAAGGCAAGATTCAGCACAAATGCTGCTGGGAACACGGGCGGCAGAAAACAATTCCCTCTTGGCAGGCAAGTAAAAATAAAATCCTATGATGGGACATTGAAGGTAAAGTGCATACAATGTTAAAAATAAAAAAAAACGAAAAGGTGAGAGGAGATTAAGAAGGTTCTCCACTCTAGCGTTCCGCACAGACCCCCAACCAGGTCAACTATCTCGCCAGCTTCGTTCTACGATGGCCGAAACTCTCTTCTCGTACTCGCGCTTGTTCTCCTGGTACAGCTGAGCTGCCTGACTGTTGGCCGGACTGTTGGGGTTGGGCTCATCCAGCAAAGACTGCGGGACAAAACATCACAGGCAGGCATTTATTTAATTCACTTTGAATGTGTCAAGTCATGTGTTGCCAAGAAAATATCACATCTCTTATTGTTTACCTGGATGGACGTAAGGATAGAAGACACATCATAAGTGGGGCTCCATCGATTTTGGAGGATGTCCAAACAAATACTACCATCTGCATAGACTGTAAGGGGAGATGGGAGGGCAATTGATACAGTAGATAAATATCACTTCCGTTGTTTCCTTACATATACACAAGGAGTATTAGGGCCTCAGTGAAAAGACAAAAATAGCTAAAATACAAGAGCGTTTTCCCTGGATAAAAGTCTAAAATGAAAGTCCAGTCATAATGTTCAAAAATAAATGTTTTTTCAGAAAAAACTCAAAGTGCAAAATGACGGTCAATATTTTTCTCCAAAATGTAATTCTACGAGTATAAAGCTATGTTTCAACAAAGAGTCATAATAACAAAAAGACAATATCTGAAGAGGGGACCAAAAAAAACCCTGTCAAATCATGGACAATACAATCATTGAAATGAATGGCGGGCTACCAGGGGTCGAAATCCCCCATTGAAATGAATGGCAGGCTACCAGGGGTCGAAATTCTCCAATAAAGTTTTCGTTTGGAAAAAAAAGTTTGGCTTTTTTACTAAAGTAATCTTAATGAGAAAGTTGCAATTTACGGGGGAAAACTTTGTAAAATTCTAGGCAAAAAGATATACATATTCAACTATTATAACATGTAAGAATAAAGTGTCAATTTGAATGTGTTGATCATCAAATTTCTCACAAACTATAATAATATTAAGTACCAAAAAAAAAAAAAACTGAGTCCATGTATTCATTCACAGGAACAAACGTTTACACAAATGAGAACATTCTCAACACTACTCCTCTTAAATACTTTTATGATTGCAATCTTATCTTATTTTTAATTTTGGGGGAAAACTTACAAGCAGAGAAAATAAAGCATTTTCTTGAAATATCACTTTAACGTGGTAATTCTACTTTGCTTCCAAAAAAGTTACAGTATATTCTCCTACAAAAACAAACCGATCCTAAAACTACTGCTTTTCTCCCTTTAATACTACTTACTGCATTTTCTATTAATTGGTTCTTGTGAAATTGTGTGGGTTTTTTTCTTCAAATTAAACTGTGACTTAATTCTTCTTCATTAATGCAGCATTTTTTTCTCTGTTAGCGTGGTCCTAATACTTTGTACAAACATGTGCACGACAATCATGCAACGAGCAGAGCGACATTCTTACCATTAGGATGAAACATCTTTGACACAAAACGCACTGTGGGAGGTTTGTTGGGGTATTCTTCTGTGAACTCGACAATGAGTTTAAATGTACCTGTGCGCAAAAACAGACAACAATGGAGTCGTCATGTGTCGCAATGATTTATGAAACAAACTTGAAGGCGTCAGTCATTGCCCATGAAATCAAAATACCTACCATCTTCAAATGGAGTTCCTTCAGGGCTGAAACATAAGATAATTGAGCATTAAAAATGTCATTATTTTAGGCTTAAGAGAAGACAAGACATCGACCAGTATCTTAATTTACAAGTGCCCCAACTTGCCAGGTTTTCAAGTTCGAAGCTGTTGCTTGGTAGATTTTTTTGCTTTTTGTTGTTAGCCCAAATTTCATTTAGGAGTGAGCTTCACATGTGCCGCCACTCGAGTGAAATGTGGGGTGGGAAAAGTCAGGCACCTGTGATGCCTGAAATGAGGATTAACTAAGGATGGGCTTTTGTTTTGCACATTTCCTCATTCTGATTGCTTCAGTAGCTGGCAGTAGTAGACTAGTACTTACTGCGCCTCAAAAGGTGTTTATATATGTCATTATGGAATATTAGGAGATATAAATATTCACAAAAATCAAATAAAACGCCGTATACAGCGTGGAATTAATTTCAAGTTCTCCAATGTTAAATATTGCCGTCTGCTGCTCGTTATGAAGCGCACACAAGAAGGAGAAAAAAAACAGCATTGAATTGGCCGAACGACGGCTCGTACCTTTAAAACTCACAAGTCAGGTCATTTGTAAATCGAGGAACCACTGTATGAGTAAAATGAGTTACAAGCCTGGTACAGAAGAAATTGACGTCCTAAATCAAAGTACCGATGTATTCAATAGATTATGTCTTACCCAAAAATGACTGCATTCCACACCATAATGTTGTTTTCAGATGGGGCTCCACTGACACCAGCTGGGGGGTCCTCTTGTAGCCTGTAAAAACAACAACAACTCCTTTTTAGAGACACCAGTGCTAATTAAATTCCTTCCTCGTGCACTTAATATAGTGGCAAGTGAGTGGTTAGTGTCATTAGAAGTTCATGTACATACTTGAGCACCTGAAAGTGTATGAAATGCTTTATAGTTAATATGAATTGGAAATAAAAAGGAAAAGGTAAAACGATCCACATTCCATGGACAACTTCCGCCATTGCCCATTTGTTTACTTATCAAACAAACGTTAAGCGTTCACAACGAAAGGACACGCAAATGATGACATAGCTATGTTACAAAATACTTGTCGAACAATTTAAGTCTTGCTTACCACTGGCTAAACATTAGCTCGTGTTGTTTTCTGAATTTACTCCCTGCCTTCTTGAACATAAGATTTAATACATTTTACACATTCATATTACGTCTGGTAGCTTTTCGACCGGATTTGTTCTCGCTGCGAGCTGTTTTTTGACAAATAATTGCGGGCTACATGCAAACCAAGCAACTCACCGCTTAAAATCTCTCATGAGTCTCCTTCTAGCCGGTGTGGACATGGTACAATTTATAGAACTGCCTATTTAATTCGTATTATAGCTTGTGTTTTGGTGTTTTTAATTATTGCCGCTGACGTTTATCTGATAACATCCTAGTTGACCCGCCTCGAAGTTCGCGTTCCTGTCGTTTTTTGATAATCCGGTCTGGTTAGCCCAGCCCATTTAAATGGCAGATACCATGTGAATGAATTGAGGGGGGCGTAAAAATACTAAACACATAACCACCATAAGTATCTCGCACTAAACCTACATACAGTAAATATCGCAATTTTCCTGTTATCCGTCACATATTTGCGGGTTTCCACAACTCAAACTAAAGGTATCAACAATTCAGTTTATTTGACAAAACGATTTTTCACTCCCCTATTTCAGCAAAGTGGTAGCGTACGACGGGGCGCGGCCACAATGACGTACTATTTGTGCCGCGCTGTAGTGGTGAAGGTCGGGCCTGCTCTTGACAGGTGACCGGGCTTCGAACACCGACGCTGCGGGGGCCAAACACGTGAGCCCGGGTGTGCCAGCCCCTTCCGCTCTATTTAAAGACGCAGTCTGGGCAGGCTTTCATGAACCGAGCTGCCTACAAATTACTTAGTAGCGGAACAAAAGAAAATAGACTATCCACTGGAGAAGTGAAACAGAATACAAGTAGTGTACCCTCTTAGATGCCCGCCTGACCCAAACATAAATGACTCATCGCGAGAATGCAAAGAAAATTAGATAAATTCCATTAGCATGAAGATAAATTAAACTTGTTTTGCAAGACGTTTTAAGTTATTTGTGACAAATAGTTGTAATTTTACCACATAACAGAAAGTGGAGAGAAAAAATCTAACGAGGAATATTAACAGAAGAGCTTCAATTTTCCTACAATATGCTAAAAGTAATGATTGAAATACATCCTTAGAAATTGGGTGGAGAGAAGTTGTAATATTTGCAAGAAATAAGTTGTAATATAACAAATTCCATTAATAAATATGTTGCAATTTGATTAGTTAATAAATGTCAGATTTTTCCTCAAAGCTTTTACAATTGATTATTGCTTTTGTCTTATAATACTGTACGACTGTTAAATTATGAACTATTTCTTTTTTTGGCCTCTAATACTCTTTCACACAAAACAAACTGAATCATTTTAGACGTTGGCAATGCTTTAATAAAGTTGCTTACTTTAGAAGACGTAATGTTACAAACAACAATTACGTTAACAACCCAAACTAGGAATCACTTCTTTCAAACGTCACATAGAAAAAGAAAAACTGCCACACTGGGCCTGCCCTTCACAACAGGAAATTATATAATTAACTAGCAGCCCACCACTCAATGGCTTTTAAGGCAAATTTAAAAAAAAAAATGTTAGG
This sequence comes from Vanacampus margaritifer, assembly GCF_051991255.1. Taxonomy (NCBI): domain Eukaryota; kingdom Metazoa; phylum Chordata; class Actinopteri; order Syngnathiformes; family Syngnathidae; genus Vanacampus; species Vanacampus margaritifer. Next base: position 13,485,261 of record NC_135442.1, read on the forward strand.
CTAACAGCTTGTTGTTCATCTGACTTTAGGCTCCATGGTAGAGGAGCATGGTGCTGAAGAATGTGTGGTCATACAACTGCTCCGCTTTAACAGACTTTTGGTGCTCCACTTGGCTGATTTCGGGCAACCCCCTGTAGACTGCAGCAGAATCCCACTCGCAGGGAAGCTGCGGTTGACAGTGACCAAGTGAGGAAATGCCCACTGACACTGGGAGGGAGAAGACAAATAGTCAAAAGCATGTGCAAATTAATCATTGGTGAATGGTGACCTGTTCAAAATATCTCGGTCATTGAAGTGCTCTACAAACGTTGAAATGTTTCACCGGGCATGTGGAAGTGTGATCAATAAATTGTGAAAGATTGCTGACATTATCGCAAGTCACAAGGCCAAACCGGCTTCTAAATAGGCCACAACCTGATTTATGCATGCTGGATGACACACTGAACTACTTTCCAAGGTGCCACTACGACGGAAGGTTCAAATTTTTTGAAATATAATCTTCTCCTGGTGCGCTCCAAGTCAGAACAAGATGTTAACAACTTCTACCATCAATTCACGACTGAAATAAAGAAAAGAAAAGCAGTTTATAAAATTGTTAAACATTTAATGATTTGACATAATTAATTACAAAGCTAACATTTGCTCAAAAGTGACACACACTCACAGATCACCTGTAACTTTCGTATACTAAAGCACACACAAAATCCCATACTAATTTAAATGCAATAAGGAAAGAAAGCACATTTGTTCCACTATCAGCTCAAGTAATAAGGCTTTTTTTTTTTTAAATCCCCCTTAGCAAACTATACAAACTTTCTTGGCCAGCTAACTAACATATTATGCAATTACCTGCTTTAAACTTTTTCCTTTTTTAAATGAACATTGTAGAACATGTACTATGGTAACAGTAAACATTCATCATACTTGAGCAGCAATTCTAAAAAAGAAAAAAGAAAAGTAAATGGAGTACTCTGGCACCTTCAAAGTCGAATGCCATAAATGCTTAGATATTTGGGTGTTTGACCATCATTATCAGGAAAAATTTGACTGGTTAGCTGCCATATATGTGTTACTTGTTTTAAACTTGTATGACAGCTAATGATGTTAATAAAGTTACTTAACATTGCCTGTACAGTTAATCAAGACTTTATGGTGGCAACAGTTTTCTGGAAAAAATCATTTCAAATACAATTAAGATTTCAAAGGGGAAATGAAGTCCGACCAGCGTCAAGAGATAAATCGTAGTCGACCTTTGAAGTAACTGTACTAAGTCTTAATTTGTTCCATCAACAAATTGTAAAAGCCAGTAGAAAAACTGCCCTTTGATTGATTTATACTCCTAGGAACTACATTCATGTTGGAATTTGCTTTGGCAGTTTTAAATGATTTAACAGCCTATTAACTAAGGGCAGTTAATACCTCGATGTTGTCAGGTTTTCATTAAAGGCAAATCTACAAGGAATGTTCTACAGCAGATCCGGCAAAAAAAAAAGAAAAGAGGAAGGACGGCGGCACAATGCTAAATTAAACCATATAACCCCAATTTAAGATGTATTGTGTCACAAGGCTAATAATAAAACTCAAGCTTCCCTTAAAAGTTGTAAATGAATGTACATTTCTCAACATGTTTAGCTTTAGCCACAACAAACAAGCATACAACAGTAAAACTGATAGTTGACTATGGTGTGAATGAAGCAAATAGTCATTTCAATTGTTATAAAGACGACAAAACAAGGCCAGTACTCTTTTTGCACTGTTCAACCAATTAGACGGGAAACTACAAATAATTTTGTTTTCTGTAAATGTCCTATAAAAATGTGCAAAATAAGTCTATTGTTACAATAAACCTATCAAATTGCCAGTATAACTCTTTAAGTATAATTTTGATTGGAATCAAGTACATAAGAGAGTAGAAAAGCTTACGCACACTGCTACACACCTTTCTAATATTTGACTTTATCCATGTAAGACGCAAACAATTACCATAAACCATAGTTTAACAAGAGCAAAATATTTACAAAACAAAAGTGATTAGATTGTGCCACCACACGCAAAAACAGACACGCATACGCTCACTGTCTCTCTACAAATAAGCATACGAGTTGGTGCAGCGACAAGGAGTCTGCATAGATGCCACATTGAAGACCTCCAGCTCTTTAGCTGTGGGGCCGGGAATGGGCCGTCCCCCCTGGTCTTCCCACTGATCCATGGGCCCCGGCCCGTTGGCTGGCGCCACCCCATTCAGCCCCAATGCAAAGGGTCCTGGCCCACCTGAGGTCACAGTTGACGCCAACTCCATGCTTTCCATTGGGGTCTCTCCAGCACCGACCAGTGGCCTGTTGCCGTTCTGCAGTTCAAACGGCATCCCCAGAACTTGAAAAAAAGAAGAAGAAAAAAAGACCAATAAAGGCATTAAGTTGTTTTTTTACAGTCTAATTAATTCAGTGAGCATAATTCAATACAGTTAAGTTAACCTTCTTTAGCTGCACGAGGGCTCAAATAAATTCTATGAACACTCAATATCATTTCTGCCACTGGACTTTCGTGTGTCTCATTAAATTTGGTCTACCTTGTGTTCTAAGGACTGGCTATTCAACTATTTCCTTAATCTATGAATGGCAAATTTATCATTTTGTTCAGTAATATCAGATTTCTATGCCAACCCGTAAAGTCCGCCACTAGCTGAACCTAAAACAATAGCACCCTCTGCTGGTTGCTGCCGAGTAGAAAATCTTGTTCTTCATGCTTAAAGACCAAAAAACACATTTGTTTAAAGTGCTAAACATTAGCCTGATCAAGCAACTCTAAATCAATCGATTAATCCAGTGTATCCCATTGACTGGTGACTGTATATTATATAAAGTTGAACAAGTACTAATGGCTGCATTTGATTTTGTCAGATTTCCTTCTATTAGTATCTATTTTCAAGTGTCCAAAATTCTGCCTTTACTTTTATTAAACAATCCACACGTGCAAACATCTAAAATGCACACAAGCAACTACATAAGTGTTGGCTGAGACCAGTAATAACGTGCAAGAGAGCAAAACCAAAATTACAAGGAAAAATAGGCAAAGTTTAGTTGGTCTGGACATGCTGACATATCCACTAGCAGCTCAGAATTACTCCACTGGTCACTGTCTCGAACTGTTTATTTTCATAAAATTTGAATATATTGGTATTTTAAAAAAAAAAAAACTCCAACTTTAAAGCATATTTTCATTGAACAATTTTTAAGATTCTTTTTTTTAAAAATCTTATTCAATACAAATAAAATCTTATAGTAAATAGCTCCCTATTGTTTTCTACAGTAAATAAACTTTTCCAAAATTTCTGAAATGTTATATTTTTACTTATGTTAGTTTTAAAACAAAAGTTGCAGAGAGTTCCCAGGTTCACTAGCATCTCTTTCAAAGTTAATTGAAAATTTAAATAGTTCCTTGATGTTAACACAGTTTTAAATTGATCTATCGGTCATAAATCATTTTTCAAAAAAGGTCAAGGCCACTATTTTTCAAAATGCTTAATATCATTTGCCCAATAGTGTTCTTCTGTTCTAGTGTTCATTTAGCTTGTGGTTCTTTATTCACTCTGGTTGTGATGTTTTGGTAAACTTCTAGTTGTATTACCATTAACATTGACCAGCTTATTTTCATTAAAGTGGAAGTCAACCATAAACATTTCTTGACATAATATGTTATATGTGACCACACTAGTCCAAACACAACATTCTGATTAATATTACATTTTTAGAATAAATGAAGCAAAAACCAGCCGTTTCTATCCATCTCAGTGGGCGGCCATTTTGCCACTTACTGTCGACTGAAAATGACATTAGAGTTGCTCAGGGCTGAGGCAACAACCAATTAGAGCTCACCTGTTTTCTGAAGCTGCGCCTGCGCTGTGATTGGTTGTTACCTGAGCCCTGAGCAACATTGATGTCATGTTCAGTTGACATCAAGTGGCAAAATGGCTGCCCCCTGAGGTGGATAAAAACGGGTGGATTTTGCTGCTTAACTCAAATTCCACTAACGCAATATTAACCAGAATACCATATTTAGACTAGTGGGGCTGCATATAACCTATTATTCTCCCAAAAAACAGATTTGGGTTAAGTCAGGCGCACATTGGCTGTGTATATGTAATTTGTCCATTAACAGTTGCCAGATAAGGAATACAAGCCCCTCCTCTTTACAGTGCCACAATCCATTTTTAAATTGTGGCACAAAATGACTTACCGTTTGGTCTCGCCTTCTTCACTGGGTTGATTTCCTGGTCATCGAAAGACCTCTTTCTGTTGGGTATGCCCTTGAAGAAGCTGCGGCTACGGATAGTGGGGTGAGTGTGGCTGCTGCTATTAAGAAAGGCCCCGTTATGGAACTGAGCCATGTTTTGTTGGAAGTTCTGGGCATTGGAGAGAAGCTCGGCGCACTCTTGAAAGCCCTGCGCGTGGGCCAGGTCAGCGGCGGTCAGCCCATTGGCATTCCTCACACTGCACAACGGGAAATGTTGAGTGTCAGCGGGACTTACTGCATGTTTTCTTGAAACACAAATAAATAAATACAAACAGGACACACAAACACCCGCTCTCTCACACTCACACACACATACAAACAGACAGACTTATGAAGCAAACACTCACAGACATATACAACGATGAAATTAATTGCCTTTGTCATCATCATGACGGGTGATGATGGATCCCTTTTGGATCGTTTGCATCATCTTTCGATTGAATTGAATGGTTCCAAATATTCCGAAGAAAAAATAGGTCTGCTGGCCAAGAGACGGGATTAAAACAATTGAAAGTGATGCATTGTCATTTTTACGTGTACCTGAAAGGATCCACAACAGGTGAGCAGACGGTCATGTGTCATATGATCAAGAAAAGACTGTGTGCAAAGTTCTTGAAATGCAAGAAAAGCTAACATGGAAAAGGACAAGATCTCCTTCAAATCCAAAAGGTGTGCAAGTTTTCAAGTATGGATTGCACCAGAAAAGAGAGTATGCGAAGTTTTACGTCTGTAAGGTAGATGGTAGAAGAACATACCTATGCTAATGATATTTGTTAAAAATGACAATGATGTGTCCAAAGCCGACAAGGTAGGATTTCAGAATTGCTCCATGATAAGTCCAAGATATCCTGAGGATGAGGAGAGTAAAAAAGACTTTGCAGGGTAAGTCAGCTGAAAGTGAATTAAAGTATCTTCGACAACAAGTCAATGTAGACGTTCAAGGTGAAAGTCTTGGTCTTGGCTGAAGATTGACCAGAAAAACATAAGCATGCGTGTCCGTGCTTGTGTGTGCGTTGTTCACACTTGTGTTAATCGCGCCTCTTTGCAGCAGACTTTTAGAATATGAGAAATGATCGAGCAAACAGTGCTGGGACTGGCTCTTCGTCTTTTGTGGAATCGATGTTACTTGACAGTAAAACCTTTACCTATCAACTATCATTATTCCAAAACTATCCAAAGCCAATGGAATATAGTTGTTAGGGACAAAGATTTTTTTCCCTTAATTGACGTGGGGAAAAATAAAGCTGAGAGATGGATCTCTTCTAGATTAATGAATGGAACTCTCCATTTACAAAACAATACTGCACTTGTTTGTGTCACTGTCATCACAAAGTATAATGTGTTCTCAGCGCAAACAGAAAGGTCTTTGTTAACTAAATGGAGCTTCTGGAGAAGAGCCAGGATGCAGCTCTACGTGAGAGGCACCATTTTCATGTAGGAATGATATCATCCCACAGAAGTTCTAAAAGGCCTTTGATTTCACTTGTGTTCAGGCATGTTTTAAATCAAACTGTATAGTTTTACTGTAAGCAAGTGGCATCGGCTTCCACAAAGTGACGACTTCCAGCCATTTCAATCAACTCGTGTAAAAATAAAAATAAAAAACCTTTAGAGAAATAGTGCACATTAAGTATCTTAACACTGTCAAAACATACAAAATAAATAATTAAAAATCACACAATAACTTGTTGCACATCACCCACCCCCATTCAAATTAATGCTTCCAACGCGATAATCAAATCAGATCATTTGTATTACCGGTAAGTTTTGTAGTCATGTAAATGTACTAGTCTCACGCCAAGGAATACAACCATGTATTTATTATTAACCACGTATTGGTGGTTTAAAGCCCCAGATAACCACAGTCTGGAATAAATCCTCATTTGACCCTTTAAAAGTGTTAAAAGGGTAGCGGTTCGACTATGTGTGTTGTGACGTCAGCTTGTAGCCTCAACTCATTTCCAACTAAGGCCTTCAGCGCTAATCCAGCAGCGCGATCTTAAACACAGTGCTCCAGCGCTCCCTGTAAGGAGTCGTGCTGTTCTGTTGATTTATCAATCGGATTCATAGTTCCAAACAATAAGAAAACATTTTCTGCCAGAAATTGACTGAAGACACTAATTACCAGTGGTTATAAATTCATCAATAATCCAGATAAAATTTGAAAAGTTTACTTACTTAGATCAGAGTGGTAAAATACATGTATTATTCATTGGCAAGAGTTAAAGTGAGTATGCTGTGGACTTTTACTGATCATCAAGCAAACATATGATTTCTTAGCAAAGGGCTTCTTGATTGTTGTGTTATCTATCATTAATTCATGTGCAGTGTCTGTCAATTGTATCACAATGCATGATGTCTTTTTGGAAGGTGCAAAATAAAGTGAAACTTGACTGGAATCTAATTTGAATGTTTGAATGCAATCAAGATATATGCATGGGTTCTCTTGGTGCTTCACAAAACAAATTTCTATCAAAACTAAATTTTAATTTGTATACCCTAAAGAAAAAAAGAAGCCAAGTATTCCTTTGGTGAGACATGACATCTTCAACGTGCACCGATCCAATTGTTTGGTTTATGTTTTAAAAAGGAAGCGTTAATTCTTTTTAAATGCCTGGTATGCTTTGCTTTTCAATCCTATGTACATACTGTATGTCTTCGCTAACTAATCGTCTAACCTCCCAGAGGCAGCCTATAATCATGCTAGTGCTTTGACATGGGACTCACGTGATTAAACCTGTCCATATAAAGGGCTCCTAGTGGTTAGTTGACAAAAATAAAGATTGAATAAAAATAAGCTAAAAACAAAGACAAAGGCTAGATATAAAACAATCATGGGTAATAAGCAAAGCATGCAGGTCTAAAAGTTTCAGTTGTGATTCATTGACATCAAAACCTAGCATTAAAACCAATCACCGCAAGAAATACCTCAACAGTTTGCCAGTGTGTAGATAGGAAGCGATAGTGAGAACACTCAATGCCACAACAGTGCGGCTATCCCAGGGAACGGGGCAGACTCAGCAGTGTCTATTCTCCCCCTTTCTAGGATTACTTGAAAAAACCAAGTCATTTCCAACTCAATGGCTGCAAAACAATTAAGATGTACGATTCTGTTTTAGCAGGTGAGCAAACGTTTTGTCTTTTTCTTGTCACTTATTGTCACTTTCATAAAGGAAAAGGTGACAAAGGATTACAGGATATTGTATCAGGTTAAAAGTGTGACATAACAAAATTAAGACATTTCTTGGCATGACGTTAAAATATTTGACAACAGTGATATAACAGTGAATAAATAAATAACCATTGCACAGGATGATGGTTACCATTACACAGTTAATAGGTGAGTACATGATGCTTAGCAACGCTAACGCTAACAACCCCTAATCGCTCAGCTGTTCTAATATTCAGTGTCTGCACTCTTCCCTCACAGCATCCTGCCTCCTGCTAGCTGCTTTTCCACTTCCCAAGGCTCATGACAAATTTAACTAAAAATTTCAAGAATGTTAGTCTCTTTGGGGTCGAGGGTTATCAGTATTATGAAGTTATAACGTTAGCCAACAACTAGAAATGTCATGCATGTAGAATTTTTGGACATGACTATGTTAGAGAACATTACATTTTAAGAATAATTAGTGTTGTTCCGATACAGATGCAGAGGCCCAGATACTGCATAAAAACAATGGTATTGGCATCGGCAAGTACTAACAAGTAACATGCCGATACTATTATTTCCAACACTAATATAGGACTTTGGATGCAGCATCTTGTGTTTTACTTGTGCGCAACATTCACTGATTTGTGACGTGTTCACTGCATGCCAAGCTAGGATATCCTATTGGCCCTTGAATGCTCTGAACCAATAGCAGGGCAGCTTTTTCATGTTGAAAAAAAACAACAACCCAGGTATCTGAATCGGTATGAAAGGGGGGGGGGGGGGGGACGGTATCGGAACAACACTAAGAATAAGTTAAGGTTTAGATTCCACCATAATTTTTCCAAGTATGAGACAATTTATACATCCTTTTTTATATTAGGAATTTACTGTCTGTTCTATCCTGAAATCAAACAGCCGATTTAATGCGAGCAGTTCTGCCAGGTAGGACGAGAAATGAGTCGTCCACTCGTCCAAACATTCCTGTCCTGATTCAGAGCTATCAAATAGAAGCATTTGGATGTTGGATCACAAGAAGATGAGCAGAAGACAGGCCTGAAAGTCAAGACCTTAAAATCTGCATCCAACCAAGTCAATGCAAATGTAAGACTTTCTTGCCTTCAATGAAGGCCTTTTGTGCAGGATGAGGATCTCCTTTGGAATCACAGTCATATTCTTCTGGTCGGGTGTGGTGACTAAGCAGCAGATGTTGAATTGTATCATGCTTCCACTAAGAAATTGTGTGTTTTTTCCATTTTGGTTTACCAAGAAGATGGAATAGCAGGATAGACAGTAACACTTGATTAGATGTTAGGAGTCAGGACTGACATTCATCTCAAGAAATAGAGTTGTTAAAACTCCATCTTGGCACTGTATTTTGAGCGAAATTCATAAACGTAAAGGCTTTGAATGGTGTGAATGTTTATATTGTGTTCATGATATTCAATATTTATTAGCAGGGTTAGCATGTCTATTTTTAATTGGATCTGGACATGCTGACATATTTTGACTGACAATCCAATTGTTTGCTGTTGCAAAACACTGTCATACGAAGTACAGTTAATTATTTGCAAATACCGGATTGGTTAATTCAGTGTCTGGGCTGTTTTATAAAGACTTACCATACTTTTATGTTATGTGGGTTTCGGTGGATGTTTAAGACGTTTGATGTACATATCTAAACGTGCAACTATTAAGTCTGAAATTAAAACTTTAATTGGTTTGTCATGAGCCTCATTCCCACCTGACTTGCTTACCTTAGACTCCCTCTTAAATGTGGCCCCAAAATTTCCCTGCTACTTAAAATAATAAACTTTATAGCAGGGACAATCTAATCTATAAGGGGGAAAAAAATAACAACATTTTCAGCACTTATACATTTACTCATCAGGTAATAACCAAATGCACATCACAAGCACTGATCAATTTTGGTGAAGTCAAACCAACCAGGGGGTTCATGTGTCATGAAAAGTCACATTTCAATGCAGAGTTAAATGCTGAATTAATTAAAGATCAGAATTAAATTTTATTTTTTAAGTTACCATTCTGATAGCATACATTTAAGTTGTTTCATCAAAAAAAAAATATTCTTCTTAAATTATGGTTCATCACCTATAAATTAAATTTTGGTTTGTCAGTTCCAGTATGGAAGATTCCAAATATTTTTGCTCGGACCCGTCGTTTTAAAGCATTTTTTTTTTATTATTATCAATAAATAAAACAATGTGGTGGTGAGGGGGGTGACATCTTAAAGCTCCCTGGAAGCTCTGGATCTCACAACAATGTCAAATGGCATTAGAATAATTAGCCACGCAGCCGAATGCAAAGTATGAAACTGCAAGTCAAATATAAGCTAAGGAGGGAAATAAACTGGAAATAGGCAGTAAAATATGCTATTTGGGGTTAGAAACTGACTAAAATATTCAAAGCAAATAATGCAAAATTACACTGCAGGAGACGGGGTTAGGTAGGCGTTTTAAAATCACCTTAAAATCTCTTTAAAAAGAAAATCACTTTAAGATGAACGTTCCTTATGGTGGTGTTTTTAATAATTATTTTATTTCTGTACTTTATATGGTCTTTGAGCCAGGAATAAACAATTTATTATAAATAAAATTGACTCATTATTGTCTGAATAGTTAGATGTACGAAAAAGCCAAATTGGTCATTTATGATTTTTTTTATTCTGGATTATTAAAGATTATATACTTCTTGCGATAACAGTAAATGGCTAGTTCATGGCATTTACTTTACACATGTGGACAAACTAAATAAAAAGTTAAGAATGAATAAAGTAGTAAAACAAAGATTTAATGAAAATCAACCAATAAATATCAAACATTGCTTTTGAACTGTGGTTCAACAGAATTATTTAAAAAAAACAAACGCATGAAACAGGCCTGGACAAAAATGATGCCACCCCAAGAAAAAATTGTAAATAATTTGACCATAGGAAAATGGTCAACAAAAGGTGCGTCCTTTAATTCGCTTCCCAGGCGTCCACAAACTTGTAATCAGTCAGTTAAAAAGATGTTTGGTGGCGTGGAGTGCACTGCATGGACCAGAAGAAGCAAAGATGAGTGTTGTCTCGGGAGATTAGAAAGAAGAAAATGAACATGTTAAAAGTAAAGGCTATACTGTAAGGCCTTCTCCAAACAGCATGACGTTCGTGTTACTGCAGTTGCACACAAGTCTCAGCCTCAAGCACTTGGACGCATGTTGAAAATTGCTGGCAAATTAAAGAGGCGAATAATAGAAATGTTAACATAAAGGGCCCAGGACAATTTTTCAGGTGAACTCCAAGTCAAGCCAAACCCGTGTCAGCTCGTACTATCCATTGTGGTTTGAGCCAAATTGGGACTTCATGAGAGACAACCAAGAATGGCAAGACTGTTGAAAATAAATGATTGAATGTCCTTTGGCCAGACGAGACCACTGTGAAAGGTGGAGGAGCCTCTGTTAGCTTCTTGGGCTGCTTTGCTACATCTGACACGGGGTGCCTGGAATCTGTGCAGGGTGCAGTGAAATCTCAAAGACTATCCAGGTATTCTAGAGAGAGATGTGCTGCCCTATTGTCAGAAAGCTTGGTCTCAGTCACGGGGCATGCAAAAGGATAAGAACTCATAACACAAAACTAAGAATACCCAAGAAAAGCAAAGGGCAAAACACTGGGCTATTTTGAAGTGGCCATATGTGAGCCCTGATTTAAATCCTGCTGAACATCTGTGGAAGGAGCTGAAACATGCAATTTGGTGAAAACACCCTTCAAACCTGAGACAACTCGAGCACTTTGCTCCTGAAGAGTGGGCAGAAATCCCTGCGAAGAGGTGCAGAGGGGTCTCATTGAAAGCTAAAAATAAATTGCTTGAATGAAGAAGATGAAGATACTCTTTTCTTTCCTTTTTTTGTGTGTGGGGAGGGGGGGGGTGCTTGATGAATTACAGAGAACACACCATGTCAGTGGCATCCCCTCAAGCAGGGGGCTGGTGGCAGGTGCTTTACTTCACCACTTGGCCATGGTTGCCTTTGAATGCAATAATTGCCCCGAAAGGTTGTGGAACAAAATAATAGGTTTGATCTTTTTTTGTCCGTTCAGAGTTTGTTTTTTAATAATTCGGTTGAACCACGATTCAAAAGCAATGTCTATTTTTTACTGCTTAATATTAAATACATTTTATATATTATTATCATACTATTTAATTTTATCATTATTTGTGTGACCACTGTGATCCCTTCATTTTTAACGCATTGCTAGTTATTTTTGAGTTTATGCAGTTCCATACAATGCAATGCAGCTTTGCTAGAAAAAAATAAAAATAAACCTCCATAGTGAAATGTAATGTGCATTTGGTCATATAATAAAAACTTTATGTAAGACATGAACCAAAACAAACGTTAAATAAAAACACAATCTAGATATAACAAATATCATGCAACATAATCTACTATATTAAGAACAGTTTGTCAACATTTTCATCAAGTTGTCCTTGTGTTCCAAGTGACCAAAAAAGGTTGTACTTGAGCTCAAAGCAGTTAGGATAAGTTAGGGATCAACTTTTATTATTAGCTATCTTAGATCATAAAGGGTCAATTGAGTGAAAACAAAAACAATCATAAATTTGTAATCTTGGTAGACACACACAAGGGTCAATTTGATGAGAATTGTCACAATGATAATCAACAATTTCAAAGATGAACAAAATGAATCACCTTTTCAAGGGCACACCACCAAACGGAAGCTTTCACGATCATAATAAGAAATAGCATCAGCGCAGCATGGGCAACTTTTGTCGGAAAAATGCGGCTTTAAATTCGCATGACTGACGAGAGCTGCTGAATGCTCGGCGGTAGCATGTTTGGGCACAATGTTGCACATTACATTAGCAGTTTATTAAGCCCTTATGTTTAAAGAGTTGTGTGAGAATTTCGTTTTAACATGCAGTTGCAGTGGTAAATTTACTTTTACACGTGTTTAATTGTTACTTAAATCATTGCCTGCAGAGTGCATGGAGCAGGGCTCAGCAACTTGCAATTCCATTGTGGCTGAAATTCCATTTTCATTAGGCAAACGCTGCTTTTCCTACTAAGAGTGTCGTATCTCATTCAGTGCCAGCCCACTTAAAGTCGGTCTTTGATGTCTATGGCCGTCATTGGCAGCGAATGTGTTAATATGAGAGGAGATTTAACAAAATCGAAAGCTCACGGTTTGGTTTTATTGCGGTACTGATGTCACGGTACGATAATTATTGTGATATTGTGGGAAAGCTCACAAAGACATCTCCAAATATATGCGCTTCTGCACCCATCCATCCAATTGTTTACATTCGCAAACCTCCAAAACGGTATTTACTGCTGCGGCAATAATCACGCTATGTTCACATTTACAAAATTGTCCAGTCGTCAACTGTCTTTTTTCTTCTTTTTTGGGAGCAGTCCACTTCAGTCGCATTCGGCTACTTCGCTCTGGGCTCTAAGAAGTAAGTTTTAGTCAACATTTGCATTTTTCAAAAAGCTGACCCTGTAAACGTCGTCGCTGTTCTAATTCAGCTTTTGGTGGCGAGCCCTTGTAAAGGTATCATGTCCACAACTGGGGAGGAAGAAATGGGGTGGGGAAAGAGATGAGCTCACAACATTGACCACAGGACTTACTCAGCTTTTGCTCCCTGCACCAGGAGAGCGTTGATGCACTCCAGACTGCCTGCACGTGCAGCCTTGTGGATGGGCGTCTCGCCCACATAGTCCTGACAGATAAAAGACGAGCTCATGGTTAAACGCATGTTTGGACGAGATAGAACAAGAGCGAGCGCCTCGACATTTCTGGTTTCAGTGCCAAATATCTTTGCTGTATAAAGTTGACTTTTTGACATTTTTTTAACACGTCATTCCCTTAACTCATGTTGTTCAACAACTACTGAAAGCAAACATCCTATTTTTCAACAACTATTACCATTCGCAAGCAGAAAGAAGCGTGGTCAAGACAATAGCCAATCAGCTTTTTTTGGTAATGAATGTATGGATGACATGCACGTGAGGATTTGAATCAATGCACTATTACTTTTTCCATGTGTGAGTGATGAACAGGGTGGAAGTCTGCAGGCAATGCGTGAACTTTTCACCCAGACTTCAACACTGCCCTTCTGTAGCCAATTATTATTAAGAATGCAGTTGAGAGTGAGCGAGAGAGCGAAACACAAACACACCGAATGAGTCATGAGCAAATACCAGGCCATGCTAGCTACCGGCAGTCTAGTACAACTGTTGAGCAGACAGGAAATGACACAAATCCTCCGCTTTAAGCTGGCGTGTTAGCCCGCAAACGCCAGGAACAACCAGTTAATAGAAATAAAAAGTCTGCACGCTCTGTGTCATGATGACATCAGCAAGCTTGTTATGTCATTGTGACCTACTAATCTAAATTATTCATAAGTAGTGCAGCAGAGCATAAAACATAATCCCACCATGTAAATTCATTCACGAAAAGATATCAACGATTCAGGGAAAAACATGCAAAACAATGTGACTCCATTTTGAGAGAAGCGTAAATAGAAAGGAGACTGGAGAAGCAACAGTAGTCTGCAGGGCTCGTCGTCATATTAAGTGATTGTCCTCCGATGGATCGGCCTGCGCTCAACCCGTCACAACAATGCTCGTTTCACTTATTGCTGAGCCAAGCTAAGCTCAATTCACATGATGATTTGTTAATACAAGTAAGAGCAATAATGTGACTGTTCCCCACTTAAATTAATTTTGAGATGGTGACTTTAAAAGGTGATTATAATGTTTGAGTGTTGCCTTAAGCAATCGCAGCAAATAATTACACATAGAACAAAAAATTGCATCGCTGACATGTTTTTCTTTATTGCAAAACTAGGTATGGGCCGATTACAGGTTTGATGATTTACAGTGCTTTTAAAAAGTCAAAGTTTCAATAACCACTAATAGTGGCTGTCACCAGTAATGAGCTCCAATTGGCTGCGTGCAGAGTTGAGTAAAAAAAAGTTGCCACTTTGAAGTTAATTACCTCCAATTAACTTTTCTCCCCCCCTCCTTCTCAGTGAACAGAGAAGGGAAGGGAGGAGTGAGTTATGCACGGAGGAGGAAGTTGGCATGGCGAAATAGATCCTGCAAACACAGATGCTTTTTTTGTTCTTGATTTGAATGTTTATGTACTTTGGCCTTTAAAAAAAATGTGCCAGCAGGGTTCTAATTGGCCATAAGGACAACATGAATAGCCTTGGGTTTGCTCTAAAAATAGCTCGCCAGTCAGGGGTCACTGTGACTTACTAAGAAGAATTAACACAGAAGAACAATCTATCCATTATAAGAGCTTCTTATCCTCGTAATGCTCACATTTATATGTATTTAAACTGAACACGGTACACATTTCTTCTGTACGAAATATTCAGTTTTGTTTAAAAAGCGGTTTGGAAAATAAATGACTGCACGAATAAAATTGACTGTGTTCAATGGAATTTTTTTTTTTTTTTGCTGTGTTTCTTTGCCAAGGGTCATTTCAGAGCTGCAATTTTATCCCATGAAACAGTAATATTTTTGTTCACAGTTATGTCAGAAGTCAATTATCAGACCATGCCTAACAACACCATACCGGTAGTTTGGACTGAGTCAACAGCGCTGATGATGATCGCAGCCGAAGCATCACACTCCAGTTTAGCACAGGATGCGTTTTCAGTTGAATAAATTGTTAAACTACTATAGTATAATTGCCAAAGTCATTTTAACTTAACATCACAATATCAAAAAATGTTCTATGTTTTTTTTTTGTCTTGATGCCCGCATAGATGTGCAAGTTATCGAGATCATGTTAACACCTAAACTTTAAATCTAGGCAAGTGGACTCTTATTATTAAGTTTGTAAAACTAAAAAAACTCAAGTATGCTATTACACAAACAAATGTTTGAAATGATCCAGTTACATGGCACAAGAAGGCATCATCAGTTACCACTATACTAACTTTTCCCATTTAAATATTTTCTGTTTCCGGCCTAGAATTTTTTCTTTAATCAAATGCAATTATAAGTTAAGTACTGCCTTAGCAAGGTTAGTGATAGACTACAATGCATTCCAACTAATGTATCTATTCAGGTTACATCACCACTGTAGGAACATAGCTGTCATAAAAGTGTTTATCTAATGCAGAAACAGTAGCAGGTTTTGAACTTCCTAATGAAGTTGGGTGATCTTTACTTTCCATTATCTCTCTAGTGTCTGGTGCGCATACTCATCTGATCTCGCACCTGTCTATTAATGTCTGCGCCGGCTTGAAGGAGCCATAACAAGCATTGGGGATGGCCTCCAAATGCTGAAATGTGAGTTGGCGTCTGGGCAAACTTGGAGGTCATAATGTTGACGCCACAGCCCACTTGTACCAGACGCATCACACACTCCAACTGGGAAGACACAAAAGGTTCATTGGCATTATTATTTATTTAATTAATGACACTGGCAGATGATAGAAAGAGAGTTGGGACACTTCATCTGGAGTTTATTTGCATAGTAGGTTCAGTTGGCACGTCTTCAATTTCCTTGCAAAGAAGGATTGTCCTGGAAAATGTGTCATCACTCCATGCTTACAAGCCAGATAGATCACCACACAGGCCTGAGTGTTGGTGACAACTCTGGAAACCTGTATTTATCCTTCAAGGCATTCCCCAACTACAAATGGTATCCCTCTTTTGGGATACAAAACAACAGTTGTTAATATATATTAAAGAGGTGTCTCCCTGCCATTGACGGTGGAATCATCTTGAGTTGTGAATATTCTGTCGGGTTGTAACAATGGTTGTGGAAGCACCTGAACGCGAAGTGGATGTTTGTTAGTCATTTGTTTGAGGCTGAATTCTTTAATGAATCTCTTCCAGGACCTGATGGACCAGATGAATGATATTATTTACAGGCAGGATTAACACGCCCTTCCCATAACCATACTTGAACACGCTGGGTTTATTTTAAAACCAAAAGCTAAACGTTATCACAAAACAGACATTATTTCACTAGTGACATAGTAAAAGTTGTACTAATGTCGAGCCGGTTATTGACATTGGAGCAGTATAACTGAGGCTTAAGAGTTACTTTAGTTAAGCTCAATCGTATGTAGGTCTCACTCCAATTAATGTCACCAGTGATAACCAGAGTCTACAAATATATCATGTCCTCATTCATGATCATTAAGCCTAGTTGTGAAAAATAAAGTGTATTCGTGTGTAACAAACTGTCACCGCGCTCGATTCGCTCTATTGTCTGCTTACAGTTTACTATGGCGGCTTATATTCCTCATGAGCTAACAGACGAGGAGGCTAAAATCAGGAAATGGCCGAGACGGCTTGGCGCGCTCTGGAAATACGTCGCGCGCGCTAGCTCGGAAAACAAACACCTCCAAATTGTCTAGCTACCTTTCCGAAATGAGCTGCCCAGTGAATGGGCGTCCAGCCGTAGAAGGTGTCCTCCACGGTGAGGTCAGCCGGGTTCGCTGTTGTCTGAAGCAAGGAGCACAAGGCGCCGACATCTCCATCTCTGCACGCCCGGTGGAGAGGGAAGCGGCTGTTTAACACCTCCTCGCTCGAGAATCCAGACTCGCACCCAACCGACATTATGACTGGAAAACGGTTAACTGAACAAACGACTGACGAAGGGAGGGGAAAAAATGATGTGTGTGTGTGAGCAGGTCCCACGCCGCCCCGGTTGTCTGGTGTCTTTCTGCCTGACAACACAAAAGCACACTGCTGGAGTGAAACTTGAGTGACGCCGAGCGAGATGTGAAACGTGGAGTGGGTTTTTTCCACACCACTCGGAATGGCGTCGACTGAACCCGGAAGCGATGGACTGGATTTTTAAAATATCCCGGATTGAACTTCTCGAGCATTTCTTCTTCTGGTATTAATTTATGGTAGCTAGTAAAACTTGGTTGTTGACCACAGCGCTACTCTTTGGATGGAAGTGCACGCCAAACGAGTTCAAGAGAAAGCAAAATCAAGACTTTTATGGTATATGTTTGTATATTTGTATTGCGTTTGTGGAATAATAAACAGAAAAATCCACCTGTTTTTATCCCTCTCAAGCAGGGGCTGCTATTTTGCCACTTGTTGACTGAAAAAAAAATGACATCACAGTCCCGAAGGGTTTAGGTAACTCAGATTTTATTTTTAACAATTTAAAACATTTACAAACGTCAGTCAAACATGTTTGTGTTGTCTGTCAAATGTTGGGGGGAGTTTTTTTTAAATTGTTCGGGTTTACAGTTCACGAGCCACTCACAAATATACATAGCTTGAACATCAACACAACATTTAAATTATGGCCATTTTAAAAACTGCACTTTTTATTAAATTAGAATTTATTACAAATACGTTATTTTTTAAATCTCCTAAATAAAAGTTTAAAAACAATTTGAAAAGGTTAAAAATGTAGGCCTAACTGTATTGTAATGAAATATTATGCAACTCAATTGTACTAAACAAATTGATTAACAAAGAAGATAGGCCTATATATTTATCTGTTAAAACTGTCAATAGGCAATAACCCTAGTGGCGACCAGTCCAGAGTGTGCCACACTTCTTGCCCATAGACAGCGGGGATATCTCCAGCTCTCCCCTGACCCTAATGAGGATAAGCAGTGTACAAAATGGACAAATTACGATGAGGTCTTTGTTTCCAACATCATGTTACAGCCCTGTGCTTTGTTTTCTTCTTTGCCACAGGATGGCAGCACACAACCAGGAACACAATCTCACTCTTGCCCACAGTGAATGATATGCCTGTTAGTGAATGAAGAAGTGGTTTTCTGTGGGATTTTGAAGGCAATGCTACTGGACAAAAGCACAATTTAAATGCACCTGATGTAGTCCACCCATTTTCTAATATAAATCCCTGGTGTCAGGCCGAATGCTTGTACAGTACCTCCAAAATAGTCACTTTTCAGAAGATCTCAAAAACGGCATGTTTGTTCAAACCATAACCATTGCATCATCAAAGAGAGCAAGCCATTTTCAACACTTTAGATTGGTCAATTGTTTGAAAATAAATAAACAAATAAATAACCTGCTAACCCCTCATGCCCAATAGTATAGATTTTTGAAAAATATTTAATTTACCAAATTGTGATTTACAAGGTTTTATGTACATCCATACGAAGGGTTGGGGAATCCAGGTCCAAAAAGTAAAAACCCTGCCACAAATTGGCTTTAGTCACAGGTGTTTCTACTTTACTGGCAGATAAGCAAGCTCGTCTCCACCTGCTGAGTAGAAGCACCTGTGGCTAAAGCCAAACTGTTTCAGGCTTTTTACATCCTGGACTTGGATAAGATGGAATCGAGCTGACTTTGGGCACACTGCAGGGTACACCTTGGACTGGTCGCCAGCCAAGCGCAAAACTAACAACCATTCTCACTAAACATTCAGATAACAATATTGAATCTTCCGTGAATGTGAATGTTTTGGGAATGTGAACGGAACTACACAAACATGGGGTGAACACACAGGAAACCTCTACTTCATGTGCTGTCCTGATGTAGTATAGTATTTGCAAATCATTTTATTTTATTATTAAAATTAAACCTGCCCCAGAAAATTTAGCACATCATATTGTAATGATGTTGACACCAGCACTTCCCAACATGCTTTTATAGATATTAAGTTGAAAGTTGCTCTTAATATGCTCTTTATTTGCTTTGTCATAAGTGTGTCTGTGATGTCTTTGACTATGGAATGCAAAGGAAAAGAGGATATAAGGAACATTACAGATGAAAGGGTAAGAGTACCGTAAAGATTGAAGGCCGCTGTGTTGTGGTTGATAACAGCTCTTGAATAACAGCGCTTTTTGATACCGCTTCTGGAAATGAAGCACCGAAGAGCATCAGCAACTGTGTACGAACTGTTGACCTTGAAACATTCATGCACACGTGAATGCATTCTGGTATCTTATCAGCCTGCATCAAGTGTTTACTCAACAAAAACTGCAATTTGAATCTCCGTGCACCCCTCAGTGCACCAAACCTCATTAAAACCCCTCTCCCCCAGCCACCCTGTCTTTCCTCGGATGTGTGTTGAAAGTGTACAAAGGATTATTTGCCTAGTTTGGATAACGCATCGCTGAGTCAACTCCACGCAAGCAAAATCGAAGTGACGCAAAGGTGTTTGGTAAATAACAGGGACGTTAGTGCGTAAAAGAGAGTGAGGGGGCCTCTTTGGTGTCTTGCAACAAATACAGATTGTCCTTTCTACACATTTTGTTTAAAAAAAAATGAAAGAAACTGAAACACAAGAATTGATTTTGTTTTTTGTGGAAAAACGAATATAAACTTTTAATTGGAGAGTAATGTGTTGCCCAAAAACAAACCAGAAAGGTTTGATACATATTCCAGAAATTACATATTAAAATGCAGATATACGTTTATATTATTTTCTACACAAGACCAAATAAAAAAAGGGTATTTTTATCTAATATTTTTAAGTGTTCTAGTTGTAAAATATTACAAAATTAAGTATATTTTGCCCACTCCAATCCTATAAGTGCAGTTCTCTCTGCTGGATCTGGTTGGTCAGTGCACCCCTTGGCCGGATGCAAGTGGACTTACTTGCATGTGGACTGTAAAGGGGAAGGTTGGGGGGTGGGGTTACAGTACATCAATTATTGTATCTGGACATGTACCATAATTCCACAAAGTTGGAAGGAAATAATTTTTTTCCTGTAATCCTAAATAATAAACCCAGGAATCTATAATAGCGTTTGCCTTGTTTAATCTAGGCCAAAGGTAAAAATTCCTTCTTCCTCTTGTTATAATATTTTTTTCGCTGAACAGCCAACATTGTTCTTTGCTTTGCAAAAGGTTTCCTCTCATGACTGGCCAAAACATCATGTGATGAATGAGGCAGGATGTAGAATAAAAGAGCCTCTTTATCTAGCCCTACTGTACGCCATGCTGAGTGATGATGCCAACGATGATGTCAGCCATGTGGACTGTCATGTTTAAATTTATATCCAGTCGGCAATGCACTCCTTAAATATACACCATGCCAGGTACATTAACAGGATTTTATATTTTATAATATGACCTGACGGTCAAAATGTGCAACACTGAAGCCAAAATAGTAAACCCCTCTGTTATTGATGGTGGTGGGGTGGACACTTTGATGCTCAAAGGTTTTGAGGTGGGCTGTGCCGCACATGACAGCTGTGAAAGATGAAAGTCCACAGTGATGTAATCCAGTTGATGGTGTGACCTTGTATGTAAAGTGGGACGTGACTCGCAGACAGATTGGCCCTCTCAGGTAGCCTCAGTCAATAACAAAAAGTCCTCCTTATGTAAAGGTTTCAAATTTGTAATCTCATTGTGACGATACGCACATTATTCCCTGGGAGAAAATTATTGCATTTATGCTAACTGATGTGGTTGTCACAGTTCTCCATACACATACTGTGCACGTCGTCTGAATCTAAACACGCTGCCATTACTCAATTGCCCCGTCTGATATAATGGGATGCAAGCATTTTTGTGACAATTCTGATCATATTTTAAAACCCAAAAATGTTCTTTACAATAATATGTTGTATGTGTACCCGCCAGTCTAAACACAGCATTCTAATTAATATTGCATTTGTCCCATATGAGTTAAGCATCAAAATCCACCTGTTTAATCCATCTCAGGGGCGGCCATTTTGCCATTTGCTCTCGACTGAGAATGACATCACAGTTGTTCAAGGCTCAGGTAACAACCAATCACAGCTCAGCTGCAGTAAACAGGTGAGCCGTGATTGGTTGTTACCTGAGCACTGAGCAACTATGATGTCATTTTCAGACAACAGCAAGTGGCAAAATGGCCGCCCTCTGAGATGGATATTTTGTTGCTTAACTAACAATATAACTACCAAAGAGACTCCAAGGGGTAAAAGTTACAGTTTGGTGTTCCTTCTTTCTACCCCTTTTCTACAAGCTTTGCATAAAACAAATTAGATAAATGACACATTCCCCCCAAATTGTTTGTTTGAGGGATTTGACTCCCCTCTGACAGGCTTTACCTTCCCCATTCCTTGCACACCTGACGGCCGTGTTTTGGATTGTGCAGTTTTGGGAAACGTGTGCCGCGCCATTTGTGCTTTTCTGTGCGATTGTGTGTGCCGCTGCAGACAGGAAGCGCGCTCTGCTGCCACATGCGTATACGCATTGTCTTGCCATCTGTTGTTCTACTTGCGACGCATCAGCACGTCCTGTGTTTCAACACATTCATTTTCCTTTTTCTATCGCCAACACCGCGTACTGTCGTCATTAAATGACCACATATCAAATGTGGCAGTGGCAAAGAGTTCAGAATATACAGTGCACGTAATCCCAAGGTCGTTTCTATACAATGCAATCAGCAGGTGCCCTTCAGCCTGCAGTCCTCCTGAGAACGTTTGGAGGAGGGGCTGCAGCTTTGGGGCTGACAACAGTTGCCTCTGACGCCAGCACAGCACTAACGCTTACGCCAAGAGATTATGATTAGCAGCTTCTTTTTTTCCCCTCCTTAGAGTTTGTTTGCGTGATGCTGGTCTATTTAATGAGTTTTACATGCATGTCTCATTACACTTTTTTTCTTTAAAGGGGAAGACAGCCCCCAAAAATAATTTACAATAATATGTTCCATGCAGCGCCTAAACACGGTATTCTGATTAATTTTGTGTTTGTGGGATATGAGTTAAGTGGCAAAGTCCACCCATTTTTATTCATCTCAGCAGCGGCCATTTTGCCACTTGCTGTCAACTGCAAATGGCATCACAGTTAACGACCAATCATGGCTCACCTGTTTTCTAAAGCTGAACTGTGATTAGTCGTTAACTGGCCCTGAGCAACTGTGATGTTATTTTCTTGAGATGGATAAAAACGGGGGGATTTTGCCGCGTAACTATTCCACTCATATTCCACAAACGCAATATTAATCCCAGTGTTCTTAGACTAGTGGAGGCACATGCAACATATTGTGAAGATCATTTTGGGGTTGTCTTTTCCTTTAAATGTGTATTTCGTAGGGACTCTAATGTTAAAAGTCTAAAAGTCTGAACATCATCCCTTGTTCTTAAAGGTGGGGTCTTTATTTTTGTTTGTTTGTGTTTGTAAAGAAACCAATTCAAAACTGACTCCTCCCATGGCTCAGCCCCCACTCTTCTCGTCAACATTGCGCCTGACTTCCCCCCGCTCTGTGATTGGCTGGAGGGGTAAACATAGACTTTCCGCCCACAAACGTCCCTCTCATGGCAAAACACAACAAAATGGCAAAATACAGGCTGGGGGGTGATTGTTGATGACAAAATCACCAGCACACATTAACAGAAGCCCACAGGTGTTGATTTCATGTGTATATATCCAGTGTTTATTAAGTGTTTATTTCTGAGAGAAAACTTAAGACCCCACCTTTAACATTTGGTACCGTAAAGAACATTAATGTGAAAATGCTTATATCTTGTGTGATGAAAGAAAATGTAATGACATTTAGAATAATTTATTTTTTTGACATACTGGCAAAAAAAAAAAGCCACTCGAGCCAGAGGATGAGCCGCATTGTGTTTGTTATTTAGACAGACAGACACTGTGTATTGTTCCATAAAGAAAAGTCTGAATACTGTATGAACTATTGAACTCCTACTTCTTCTTCTTCCCATTATTTGGAAGTAGGTTTCAGTGTATGTTTTTTATGTACAGATGCCTTTTTGACTCCAACCCTCAAACGCATTTTGAACCTTTAGAGGCTTCTCCTTCTTTTGGATCGGGAGCACCAAAAAGGCCAAAGATAAAGGTTAACAAATTACAATGGCGTCCCGACAACTGCAAGTTTTACAACAAGAGACTCGTACATTTATACACATGGCGTCACCATTTAAATCCTTCGCAGCCATGAAGCTTAGCCTCTTTTTTGTTCCAGACCTGGAAAAGCCAACTTTGTTTACACTATTGCATGCTTACGTCATTTAACCCTACATTACTTTGTATAATGTACATTACACAATGGGGGCCTTGTTAGAAACAAGGAAATGATCATCCAATGTGTAAACAGAGTCTCCATCATGGCAGATAGCTAACAAGTATGGCCTTTGTAGCCACGGTGAGATGTAATGTCTACGATTATTCTTCGAGCCTGGGTTCAACTGGGCAGAATTTCATTGACGTAGATGGTAAAGATGCATGATATGGAGTTGTTCGTGCCTTGCAGCTACTGTATAACAGAAGTGTTTCTCTAAGAAAACTTTTTTCAAGATGTTGGTGTGTTTATGGAACTGGGAACAGACATAGGCCTTCACTAAACTGCTTCTGAAAGGTTGGAAGCGTGACATTTTCCAAAATGTCTGGATTAGGTGAATATTTAGTCCAGAGGTAACTTGCGCATGTCCTTATCACCTTGCCAAAATGGTACTCACTACTTCAGCAATTTGGCAAACCCAGGTACGACCAAGTGAAAGTTTAAATAAATACTAAGTGTGCCAAGCCAATTCTATATGTGTGATGTAAACGAATTGAAACGACGACAGATGCTAACGTTGGCTTACTATGACTGCCTTTGACTTGTTTCAGTACAGTATCATACTCCACTGATGCCATTACCACATGCTTTTCTTTTTCAGTTTGTCGTGGTTCTGTTTTGAAGTGGACACTGTTCCAAGCTAAGACGACAGCAGGTATACTGTGCAGTGGAAGCATGTTACATTGCTGCTATACGGACAGACTCGTATATATATATATATATATATATTAGGGGTGTTGGAAAAAATCGATTCGGCAATCTATCGCGATATTACAGCGCACCATTCTCGAATCGATTCAATATGTGGCCGAATCGATTTTTTGAACATCCATTTTTTATGGGAATATTCAACAATACGTCTTACTTAGGGTTAGTATTTACACATTAAGCATGGAAGAATGTTACATTAATGGAGCATTAAGCCTTAATGTTTGATTTCAGTGCTGTTCAAACATGAAACAGACTGCTACTTGAATTTTCAGATAAATAAATAATTGTTCATACAAATCCTACAGTGTACATGTACAAGTTTACTGATTAGTATGTTCTAAATTTGAGTTAAAAAAAAAAAATCGCAATAATCAATTTATAGATTCGTATCGGGATGAATCAAAATCGAATCGTGACCTATGAATCGTGATACGAATCGAATCGCCAGGTACTAGGCAATTCACACCCCTAATATATATATATATATATATATATATATATATATATATATATATATATATATATATATATATATATATATATATATACATTCTATTTCTCTAACACTTGTCTTCATAGGGTCACAGTAATAAATTAATTGATTATTTATTCCCCCTTAGTTTTTCCTAGATTAAAGCTATTTGGAAATGTTTATTAACGCACTAAAACTTCTAAAGCGATTGTGATTGGGAGAAAAAATCCTGCCTAATGTCTCCACATATTTTTGTGGCTAAGATGCTTGTGATACTAATCCAGCCCCAATCAACCGCATTAAATGGGAAAGGGCGCTCCACCAATACAGAGCTCCAATTGTGAGTCAGTGTTTACTCTGTCAAAGCCTTAAGACTCTCTACTTTCAGACTTTGACCAAGTCAGTAAACAGGTCTTCTTTCGCACAAGCACCGATTGCAAATAACACATGTCCCCCCCATCACCACCACCACCATAACTCTGGTCAATATGCTTTCATTTGCTGTTTAGTTTAATCCACTTGGGCATCTCATGTTCCATCAGTGGTAGGCTGCAATCCCAAACAGTAGACATCAATCCACACATTCCTCAATTAAAACAATATTATGAGTCTACCGTGTGGACATTTCACACCCTCGTGCACGTTTGCAAGACACATGCAGGATAATCCGGCCTTAAACATGACGTGTCACCTGTTATCATCGCTCAGCTGTGCTCGCACACTCAATGCCAAGGAGGATTATAGCAGATGTCATGTTGTGGATTGTGGCAGCTTTATATGAATCTTAGCCCTGTCACCTGAGTGGAAATGCCACCACCTTAATCTCATTTGTGTGCCTGTTTGACTGTGCATCCTACAACATCAGTGGTGTGTTTTTCTTTCCCACTTCTTATTCCTGTCTGGCTGACTTGATTGCATGGGGGCGGGTGTTCAGAAGGGGAGAACCGCAGCTGCCGTCTGACGTAAATACCGCACAAACGCGGTGTTTGTGTGTTCACTGCTCCGACCGGTTAATGGGTTAGCTCACACTCCTTTCAACGCCGCCACGCTAACTCGCTTCGGCAGAATCGCCCATGTACTGTACGTCGTTCAGCCGGACGTGAACTTGTTGAAAACAAGGCACGCTGTGTGATGTGAAGCAAGTCGCGTCATCTCTGGAACATTTTATAATTTACCAGAACGCGGCTAATTGTTTTTTGGAGAATTCTGTGTAAGATTAATTCTTGATTAATTGGGTGCATTAATCATAGGCAAGCAGCTGAATCAGTCTGATTCAGATACTGAACGGTCGGTGGCCGATCAATCAGAGCACCACTAGTCTGAAGTAGATTACTACTAGATTACTACTTTTTGGTTAAGTAAGGTAAACCGTTTTAAGATTAAAAAGAAAAACTTCACCAGCAGCTCGGTATTTATTCTACATTTTGCATGCTAAAAATTAGATTTACTAAGCGTTTCAAGTGTTTAGAAGGATGGGAGCTTATCATAGTGGCTTAATTGCGGTAAAATAATAATAATAATAATAATAATAATAATAATAATAATAATAAAAATAATAATAATAATAATAATAATAATAATAATAATAATAATAATAATAATAATAATAATAATAATAAACTTAACATTTTTTATTTTATAAAAGTCAACCTCTACTTCTCAGAAATTCACTCTTTCTTTCTTTTTTCATTTTGAACGTACCACCAGCAAAAAGTGAAAAAGTGAGTAATACTGTATAATATATATCCATATTAGGGGACATCTTTTAAATCGGGGTTCCAGACTTTTGTGTCCGGGGACCAGTTACCGGGAAGAGATTTTTCCAAGGATTATCATAATCTCATAATCTTAACTCCACTTAAACATATGGTAACTACCATGTGTACCCCTAAATACTATTTAGTATTTAATACTTAAAAAAAAAAAACATTTCAACCTAAATCTTAATATTCTCCTAGTTTAATCGGTTTGGGTTTTGGGCCATATGACATATTTTAAGCCCCTGGATAGTGGCATCATAAATGTATTTGTAATTACATTATACGTGTTTGAAGATAATTGCTGAAAACATGCAAAGATTGGAACTTACTGTATGTAATATACTGAATTGTAGAGCTGTAATGTTAAACAGTTTTTCAACGTTTATATTTCTGTGGGGGGGGCGCTAAAACAGTTCCCAGGCAGTCACTTTATGTCCCCACCAAAGAGAGTAGGTTGTCTTGTGTGCTCATTTTTATGATTATAGTCCTCAGTAACTATATTCCATTTTGAAGATGTGCCTCCTAATGGGATTTTACATTTTGTAAGATACGGTCATTGTCATAGCTAATGCATACACTGCTATCTGCACTGGTGGGTTTTGACTGACAATTAACAGCTGAGCAGGGCGTGGTTTCAATGCATTCCACACACATCCACAATGTTTGGAACGGAGTCAATAGTTAGATTTTTATGAGTTTTGAATGATTTGTGGGGACCTAATAGGTGCTGAATTCATTTTCATTTTTAGATAGATAGACAGCCTACAAATAAACATACAAATGGATAATAAAAAGCAAACAAACAAAACATATTTGTTTTCAGCCTCGGTGCTCTTTTCGGACCATACTCTCAATATTTGATGGTTATAAATTCCACATACTGTCTATCAAAGTTTAAATTACAATGAATATATGTATTTATTCATTCAAGTACATAAGAATCACATCTCTTATCAGGGGCTCTTAAAATTGTGGAATGTTGCTATTTTGCGATATTTCGTGGCCCTTGGCTCTTTATGCAACCATTTTGTAGGCATTTTCCCACAAATGTTGCAAGTTCTTAGGTGGAAATCCTCTGAATAATAATTCCCGATTTCATTTTCACATGTTCTCTCCAGTGGATATCTGTTAGCCCAGTGTGATTCGTTTACTATCACTTCCCTCAACTGGGAGGTTGTTTTTCAAACCACTCATTTGGTATCATGCAAAAACTAATGAAGCAAAGTCCACACATTTTGGGAATGTTGATGGATTTTTGTAATTTACTCATTTTTGTTGTTTATATAACTAAGAAATAGGGATGGGCAAGTACAGATATCAGATATCCATATCAGGCCGATACCTGGCCTTATTTCAAAGTATCGATACTCGCGACTGCGGCCGATACCCTCTTGTGGCTGTTATGTGTTCAGGAATAGGCATTAGAAGAATAGAAAATTGCCATTAATTTCATGCAATTTTAAGGAAAAGTGCTATATTGGGATATTTCTTTAAAATGATCTGTCATGTTTTTGGGGGGAAATGTTATGTACCAAAAGTACTAGTGGTATCAGTACTTGGTATTGGTATCGGTAACTATTTAACATCGAACATTTGTATAAAAAAATATGCATTATTCACCAAGACTATAATGAAATATGTGTTTGGACTAAATATGACAAAATGTAACATTTAATACATTCAATGATTTGGTTCTAATCCAGATTAGGTTTGATTATGCATTTGTTAGAAGAATTTTCACAAGTATTTCATTACAGGGTTTAGCCTAAAACTAGATAAGATAAGATAAAATAAGATCCACTGATTGTCACACCCATCTAAACTCGGTAATAATTCAGTCTGAGTTATTGTTATACGCTACAATAGACCAATCTGATGAATCCATTTTAATGTGTATCTAATCTAATTGATGTTTGGAGATGTGTTTGCAAGCAGCGCATTTCATAATTTGTTTTCTCGAGAAATAATTTGGGTAATCTCCTTTAATCTCCTTTCAGTTTTTATTTACTGTGTGACTGTGGCTGAGGTAATGAATTCATGAATCTTAAAACATAAAAGGCAGGAATATGCAGGAGATAAGCATCTACGGTTGTATATAATTCAGTTAGCTAAGGTTTGTTTGGCCTTGAGAGAAGTGTCCATTCTGCAGAGGGCACACTGGTTCCAATTGTAAGGATTTGAAGCAGTTGGTAGACTGAAACTCAAACTGAAGACCCACCCTGAGGGCTGATGGTGCACATTTGATAAGTGCGGAGCGTGATCTCAATGGAAGGCTCAGTCAGGCTCAAGGGATTGTAAAACGTGCCCCTGAGACTTTGACGCAAGCTGCTGACATCATTGCTCCTTTGGACCGAGCTGTCTGCTCGCCGCTCACGACCATGACGGCGAAGGAGGTGGGTTTTGGTCCCTCCTATGACGCTCGGCGTGCGCTGAAAGGGAGATTGAAAAGAATATTATCAAGGGAAGCAGAATTTTCAAAATACAACATTCACCCACCTAACCCATTATACTGTCATTCCAGAAAGAAAATGATTTTCACGCATCCTTTTTCATATTAGCATAATTAGGGCTGCTGATTTTAATTACACAGAAGAAAGTATATCACGCTGGGATAATGATATTTGACTCATAGCATGGGGTGCGTGGATACTGTGAGGATGCTTCATCCTGGAGAGAAAGTGAGCGAGCGAGCGAGAGAGAGAGCTGCATTCAAGCTGACATGATTAACATTATGGTAGCGCTACAGCTCGAGGACTTTAAAAGTTAGGGGCAAAGTTATGGACAAAAATAGGCCAAAAGGTCAAAGGCAGCCCTGAAAAAAAAATTCTTGTGTCTGCTGTTAAAAAAGGGACTAAGACCTTTTTACTATGCGGTGCAACTGTGCAATGTGACAAGTGACTTCTGCTCCTGCACAAAAAGTACATCACACCTTGAAGGGTGCAATACCCCTTTCACTTATAATACCTGTAAAAGCAATGACTACGTTTGCATGCAGGCAATAACCCTTTTAAAACCCGGATATTGGCAATATTCGGGTTTTGAAAGGCCATGTAAACACACGCAATAACCCGAATATGCTCTTATTAGGATTTTTAAAAACCTGAAAAAGACCCCCCCTGGGTTACCCTTTCATAACCGGAAATTCTTGCTGATATAAACGCATTCGGAATACCTCGATCGATCGGGGCATTGTTTTTCACTATGCGCATGCTCGCTATTTTCTCCTTCGTCTTCTTTTCTTCTTCTTTGCTTATTTGATTCGCAAGCAATCTTGGTCTGTGTAGTCACGACTTGCTCCGTCCTACTTGCGAACGGAGCCTCCCTTGAATACATTGATTTCTCCGATGCGTTATTTTGTGTCTCTAGGCACAGTTTGTGCCTATATGCACATACAGTAAATACAATATAAGTCTGTGCTTTTGGCGTGCAACCCACCGGAAATACTCAAGCCGTTGTCAACAAAACATGATGCTCGCAGCAAAAAAGCACACTTCTGGAGCGAGGAGGAAACCCAAAAACTTTATTTAGCGTGGTGAGCGACATAAATATAATGTAATTTTTCGAACGTATATAGTAAGGTAAAAGTGGAAATGACGTTATTTATGTACCGGTAATTGCGGTCCGAACGGGTTATTCCAATTGAGCACAAATGACTCTTTCGGCCACGCATGTAAACGTGTTACCTTGAATGTTTCAAAAACCGGTATTCTGACCTTTGTGACTTGCATTTATCTGCAGACGATAACGTAACTAGATAAGTGAATATGGCTGGTCCGTCGCGGGGAGGATGAATGGGGACGGAAACAAGAAGGGTCTTTGTTCTGCAGGTTAATGATTAAAAGTGGGTGGTCCGACTTTGCCCAGTTGACCCCAAGAACAAAAGAGGTAGCTGACGCTTGTCCTTATTTTCTTAACAACCGTTGCAACAAAACTACCAGAACATTAACATTCTGTTTTCTGATCACTTACACAAATTAGAGAATTAAAACATTTGTACAAGAAACCAGTATAAAGAACAGCATGTTCCAAACTCATGGCTGGATGTTAGATAATGATGATGTTTTGTACACCGAGTTCCAGTAGGTGACGAAAATCAGGCTGATTCACACTGAAAAATGTAAGAATCCTTTATTACCAATACGCCAAATTGCTTTGAAGGAGACTATTTTGTTGTTGTTTTCATTTAGATAGATAAATAGAATAGAATAGGATGGACGGACGGACGGACGGACGGACAGACAGACAGATAGCAAGAAATTCCCAAAAGATTGTCTGTACTGTTAATAAGAGTTTTATGATGGCAGCAGTTTGAATTGAAGGGATCATTTCCATGATTTGCTATTGGAAAAAATGGTTTTGAAATATAAGCAAATTTAAAGTTGCGCAGCAGTCTAGGAACGAATTGTGCAGGACAGTACTTTGAATCAGCACTTCAAACTGGGGGGTTGAGTCAGGGGGAATAAAGAAAAACTGAGCACAAACTCTGGATTTATTGTTCTAGGACTTTTGAAATCACTGGCAGATGAGAGAGAACAGTATGTGCTGCTCCCACAGTCTGTGTGTACGCCTTTGTGAGCGTGTGCTTATTTGCACATTCTCTTGGAGCGATTGCACAAGTGGCTTAGTGTAGAAGATACATCAAGCATTAATGAACACCTTGTCAACACATCAGCTTGTGTCATGTTGATTTATTGCAGATAAACATGAAGATTTTTGACTAACTGCAAAAAACAACAATGGGAACCTTTTTATCATTGTACTTTTGACCTCTCCAGATGAGTGTGCGACTCATTCCACAACACATGAGGATCAACCGCCTGACCCACAGTGTCTTGCTTTCCTTTTTTGGCCTTGGCATATAGAAGACGATCCGCATGGGCTCCTCCCCTTTTTTCTGCTTCAGTCCAGCGCTCACATGGCTGGAGCAGGCGGCCACACAGATGTCCCAAGTGTCACCTCGGGCTTTCGGACTCACTCCTTTACCCAGATTAGGCCTCCTAATCCTCGCTTAGCTGTTCTTTCCCCTGGCAGACGCTTCTCTGGCTTTCCCCGTTGTTGCCAAATCAAAAACACGTTTCCCTCCTCTACGAAGAGATGTGAAAAGTGATGGCAAGGGAATTAAGCAATAAATCAGTTCAACATTTGAGGGTACACAAAGTCACTTTGGAAAGTGGTGTAAAAACTCCAAGGAGTTCTCGTACAAATAAACACTTTTTCTGCATCCAAAATCAAAACCAACGTCTGCACTCCTTCGCTTTTCTCTGCCGCTTAGAGAAAACCCAGATTTACCCAAAAATGGCAATATCAGTTATTTTGTCATTCTAATTGTAGGGCTGGGTTTAAAAAATCGACTAATCACTTTCGAATCAATTTTCCTTTTCGAGCCTGATATCGATTCATAAAACCATGAATTGATTATTGTAATATCTCTTTTTCCCATAAATTCATAAGAAAATGGAATTTTAAAGGCCAATTCTTTTTTTGTACCTTACTCTTTTATTGAAATTTACTGAATTTAAAAGTATTTTTTCTTACGTATGAAAGACCTGACTTATTGCACTTTAAGACAATTCAGTATCTTCTTAATTTATATCTACAATTATTGAATTAGAATAATGAAAATATTTTCATCTCATCCTTGCTGATTTCAATGTTTGTGTAACACTTAAGTGATTATAACACGTGTTCCTTTCATTAATTAACTAAATAATTTAACCAGTTAACGCCTCCGCAAATTTTTATTTGGAATGTAATATTTGTGGAGTTTTTATCACGTCCTTTATATTGATATTTAAGAAGAATTAATTAATAAACACGTTTCCCTCCTCTACGAAGAGATGTGAAAAGTGATGGCAAGGGAATTCAGCAATAAATAAGTTCAACATTTGAGGGTACACAAAGTCACTTTGGAAAGTGGTGTAAAAACTCCAAGGAGTTCTCGTACAAATAAACACTTTTTCTGCATCCAAAATCAAAACCAACGTCTGCGCTCCTTCGCTTTTCTCTGCCGCTTAGAGCTTTATCCGGCTTTAAAAGGGCCGGCTGACAGACCATATGGACGTTGAGCGGCAAGATCAGGAGTAGAATCTTCAACACCTGGAAGGATAAAACTTTCTTTCTGTCTGCACTTTTACAGTGTAAACCTCCAGGGATATCTTGTGCTTTGTCCTTGGAATAAATAACAATACCAGTTTGTAGTCGACGTTCATGTGCGATCAGACACCTTAAAGATTGCATACACAAGCGTAGTCCATCACACTGCGTCCCCATTGTGGAGGTGGCCCATTACAACCAACCAACCCACGTCTCAGGTGGAACCACCTCCCAAGAGTTTCTCCAACTGCTTCCACCACGGATATCCTTACGCCCGTCACTTTTGCAGATGTCTGAAGATGGACCCACAAACTGGATTTTAATCACGGGTCTTTTGGGTCAGTCAGACCAAAAGCTGTCGGCGCATATCCAACATTAGTCTCACACCTGATGATCTTCCCTCTGACACCACGGACATTTGAAGTTGACTACATCTGACATGGATTGAACCCTGTGGGTTTTGTGGGTCAGCAAACTTGTACAATTACAATGTAGTTGTCAGGAAAAGTCTAAGGAAGACTAACATCAACCGTGTTACTCAGTCACTCTCCCTCAGTTGGATTGGAAAAAGCCAAAGGCTCTCTATCTTCCCTGAGAGTCCCACACAAGTGTCCCATTTTAATCATCCAGTTCTGCCAACTGGGTAGCCCCACACTGTTATGTTTTGGGTTTTGTCTTTGATGTTCACTTCAGTTGTGTTTTCCCTTGTGTTTCTTGTCAGTGTCTGTCTCGTTTAGTATGATTATGTACACCTGTGCTTGTCATCCCACACCCTTGTGTTCAGCCAATCAGTTCCTTCAGCCACGCGTCCTGCCCAAGTGTCCCTTCTTGTGTATTTAGGCCCCGTCCACACGAAAGCCAGTTTCAATGTATCCTCACAAGTTTCTTACCGTTTAGGCCGTTCATCAACATGATGGCGCCGTTTCTGATCTTGAAACCGATCATTTTTTAAACCGGGCTCCAGAGTGGAAAGATTTCAAAACGCGCCCCCGTACGCGTCCGTCTGGACACCATATGCAGGATACTCCTGCAGTGATGACGTAATGGTCGCAGCTTGATGACGACGCATTGTCGCAGATTGATGACGTATGCGGCAATTCTAGCGCGAACCGTCAGTCTGTCAACAACAATGGCGGATAGCCGTGGCGTAGTCGTTTTGCACAGCCTCCTTAGCTTGCTCATGCTACTTTATTCCCACGTTCAACAAGCGGTGTTGTACTTGAATCACCCGCCATTGTCACTTCTCCTGTGTCCGTCTTTTTCATGTTGTTTCGAAACATGCAAAGCCATGTTTGTTCTGTAGCTTGCAATAAAGTTAGAGAAAAAAAGTGTCCATCTTCTTCGCTGATTCTTCTTCCACATTTTCCCGCAACTCCCTGTGGCTGCGCTACAGCGCCACTCCAGACTTGGCATATGCATTCCAGCCGTTAAACATCCTCAGAATCTTCTTTTGGACATACGCAAGTCTTAAAATGCTTCTGTGTGTACGAGATTTGTTTGAGGAACAAAGCCGGCTTTGCGTCCGTCTGGACGGGGTCTTAGTCTCCTGTTTTTCTTTGAGTCTTTGTCGGTCCATTGTCGTTTCCACTTTTTGTCGTTTCTCCCATGTCTTGCCAGTTCCTCGTCATGCCACTTGAGTTTGCTTCGATTTAGGACTTTGTTGTTTTTGTTGTTTCCCGTCGGCATGTTGTGCACCACCTTGTTTTTTTTGTTTGTATAATTAATCAAACCCTTTTGTTTTGGACTTTACCTCAGCCTCCTCGTTCTGCCTCCCCACACAAAAAACCACAGCCAACCTAACACACACCTAGCGATCCTTTGACACCACGGACGTACCAGATATGAAACCAGGTCAAAAACAATGAAAAAGACTGAAGGCTGGTAGCCAGAACAGTAGCCAAGGCTCAAAAGAAGTTATTTTTTGCGAGTCAAAATTAGCATTTTGCGCCTCATCGAAACACATTGAATAGAAAAACTGCGAATCAAAGATTTTTTTATTATTATTATTTATATACTACGCTGGGCTGGATGCAGACACGTTAATGCGGAGCAAGACACATACCGAAGTTAGTCGGAGATCGAGGCAAGCTCGGTGCTAACGTACGCCACACCAGCTAGCTAGCCTTGAGCTTTGGCTGGCTAGTGCAGCTAAACACATCGTCGAGTCGCTCACAACTTTGTTGTCTTCGCCTTCATGACGGCAAATAAGCTACATTTCTGACATTTATCTGTCTGACAAAGGAATGGCAAGGTAAGAAGTAGAAGCCATGCTAATTGCAAAGCTAACCTAACATTGACATGTAATCCGAATTGAGTGTTTGGATAGTCACGTGCTATTGTCTTTGAGTTAAAAACAAAACAAAAAAACAGTGCACTGACTACAATCCCATAGAGTTCTTTGCCTTTTTTGGTAGCCACGTAGCATCCGTAATAATAGTGATGACACATTCCAATTTCCATCACAATGTTACATACCAAAAGGATCACTACTGTACATAGTTTAATAAGACCTTTGGTTATGCTTGTGGTTATTTCATTGTGGTTCACTAATTGACGTTTTTGACCTTTCTGACTTTGTGGAGCTTGCATGGCTTGTTTTGTTTTAGATATAAGGCAATGTT
This sequence comes from Vanacampus margaritifer, assembly GCF_051991255.1. Classification (NCBI taxonomy): domain Eukaryota; kingdom Metazoa; phylum Chordata; class Actinopteri; order Syngnathiformes; family Syngnathidae; genus Vanacampus; species Vanacampus margaritifer. The sequence goes on from NC_135442.1 coordinate 13,520,368, forward strand.
TTTCCCCCCTGTGCAATATATTAAATCCATTTCAATATAAGAAGCTCAATTTCATAAATCCCCTGTTGGTTTAGATTGCGTGCGTGCGTGTGTGTGCGAGTGTACAGTACAAGTCAGCAGGACTTTAGCCCTGTATGCTGTGAACCCGATGCTGCCGACTTTGTACTCTTGACCTGATTGTGTTCACAAAAGGAGGTTTTTACAACAATGTCACTAGCATTATAATTCCCATTATAATGTGAAACGAGCTAAATGAAAACTAGCTTGGAGCTATATACTTTCAGTGCATCAAAATACATATGTAAATAGGATTAACTTTCCTTTTCGACATTTTACAGGCATGCGTGTCCGCTGCCATTCTTATGTTTCATCTTCTTTTCACCATCACCTCCAGGGTATCCCACAAGCCTTCCACTGCATACCCCCACCCCCCAAGCCCAGGATAATAGACTGATCCATGTTATGACGCACATGGCTTTGGTCTCCAGAGGGACTTTTGCGCACACAAGCATTCACAAAGGCTCTGTCTTGCCTAGTGTGCAGACATGGGACGCAGGCAGGTATTTACATCACAAGATAAGTAACTGACGCCACAGGATTATTGTATCAGCATGCTTTGTGCTGATAATACACCATACAGCATTCTTTCGCTGAAAAAGCAGTTTTTATTGCGCGGGTAGAAAGTGATCATAGAAACAGATAAGCATCAAGTCAGGAGCATTGAGCAGATTGAAATACCTTCTCTTTTTTTTTGCTATTTGATTTCATGCCATTAAAATGAGTGGGTGGGAGTCGAAAACGCCGATTTACCCAAAAATGGCAATATCAGTTATTTTGTCATTCTAATTGTAGGGCTGGGTTTGAAAAATCGACTAATCACTATCGAATCGATTTTCCTTTTCGAGCCTGATATCGATTCATAAAACCATGAATTGTTTATTGTAATATCTCTTTTTCCCATAAATTCATAACAAAATCGAATATTAAATGCCAATTATTTTTTTGTACCTTACTCTTTTAGTATAGTAGTAGTATAATAGTATATCTACAATTATTGAATTAGAATTATGAAAATATTTTCATCTCATCCTTGCTGATGTCAATGTTTGTGTAACACTTAAGTGATTATAACACGTGTTCCTTTCATTAATTAACTAAATAATTTAACCCGTTACCGCCTCCGCAAATTCTAATTTGGAATGTAATATTTGTAGAGTTTTTATCATGTTCTTTATATTGATATTCAAGAAGAATTGATGCTCCATAATTAATCTAAATCGAATCTAACTGAACTCTTGTGAATCGAAATAGAATTGATTTAGCAAATTAGAGTCGACTGCCAGCCGCATCTAATTGTTCTAAAATGGTGCTTTTACAAAGATGATAATGCTCACTTTTAATTGAATTCTGTTTTTGCAGTTGTATGCACCTCCTAAGTCACTGTTGTCCAATTTGTTGGAATTTCAAAAATGAGAAAAATCAATCCAAATGACAGACTGACATGACATGGCAGGTTCAAACTGTAACCATAAAAAAAAAAAAAACTTTAACCTTTTAAGCAACATTCCTAGCCATCATACAAAATAATTCTTTACAATATGTTGTGTGTGACCCCACTAGTCTAAACAACGCATTCTGATTAATATCTCTGTGTGAAGTCTTCATATGTCCTCCAGGTACTCCTGCTTTGTCCTCACATCTGAAAAACATGCTTAGATTCATGGAAGGCTCCAAATTTGCTTGGCTGGGATATAACTTGTGAAGACAAAGCGGTATAGAATCTTATTACAGTAGAGTGTGCAGTTGTACCTAATGTTGAAGTACATTAAGCAGATTTATCATTTGCTTTGGAGCGATTAGGTCGCTGTTCATAACCAAACAAAAACTATCATGCTCAGTTTTGTCAATATCACGTTACACTGACGTCCTGATGTATTCAAAACAGAATGTAATTCTTATCAAGCTAAAAAGTACACAAAGCACATGGACGCACGCTCAGGGCCCTCAACGTGATGATTTTGTTATGACGCACAAGCTCACCAGGGCACGGGCAGCGTGCTGTGAGCGGACACGGCGGTGGCGCAAATTAGCGGCGCAGAATAGAGCCCCTTGTATCTTTGGGACACAATGACAACAAACCCTTGCCCGGACAGAGATGCTTTTCACTCTGTGTTTTGACTGTAGTGAGATAATTGACTATTAGGCCAAACTTTATGACTCTTCTCTGAAAACTGTGAATAATCAATGAAGCAAAATTCCAACTGCAAGCGTTTGTGAACGCTTTGATGTGCTCTGGAGAGATGAACGCCATCTTTGTGTTTTGATGATGCTAATGGATTGCTTGCGTCATCCCATAATAATCTCCTGCAGGTGTTTTGTTGGACTGGGATCTGACTACTGCAGATGATTCATTGCTTTTAATCGAGGACATTATGCCTTTTCCAAACCAGTCTGATGGTACAAAAAATGGATAAAGAAATATTCTCAACTGTATAATTTCAAGGGACATTTTATGGAAAATGTACTTTTTAATTGCTTGTATATAATTGAGCCCATTGCTCACCAGTAAAAACCCAATACCTATGTCTTGAATTTGACATTTTTATTTTTTCAATAAAAAAGGGTTCTGTGAATGCGGGCTTAGTACCTCCAACAAGGTAAAGAACTATCGCTATGAGGCTTTTTTTCCATCGCAACCCCCAGTTCCACCCATGGTCGTCATGGTAATGCCCTACTCGGCATTTACCCAGCTGTACGGTATATGAGGTGAGGCGAGGTCAGCCGTTGCTCACTTTAATGAGATGCCCTCAAAATGAGCTGCTTTCAGAAAGACAATAAATGTGCTGCTGTTCTTGATCCTTCAGATATTTTGATGAAAGTATATCACACACGGGCCTTTAAAAGGACTGTAAATGGTATCAAATGTTCCAAATATGACTCCTTTAACTAATTAGGGTCATTGAGAATGGATTTATTATTATTATTATTTATTTTTTTAACAAGACATTTTGTGCATTCTGTTACTGTGCTTTGTTTTATTTTTATTTTATTTTTATTTTTTTTAAAGGGAAAGGCCTTTTGTGATCCCAGTGTGCAAATCAAGGTCCGTCAAGGCATGCTCGGATGAGTTTGATGTGGAAGAACTAGACTGGAAAACAGCTTTGGGATGAACTACTTTGGAGATTGTAAGACAAACATCAGTGACCTTGCAAATGCTCTTCTAGATGAATGGACAAAAAATACACCAGACCTCCTTGAATTTACACTTCCTGTAGTCATAGATGTGAATTCACAACGTGTCTGCATAAACTTAGAAGCATATTTACTATTACCGTGAATATTCATAAACACATGTGGCTACAAGGTATTAGCATCTAAGCTTTGAGCCGATTAGAAATCATGTGACATTGGTCACATAAATGGCTAAATATCATCACCTTTGTTTGCAAACTCCTTGGTTGTCGAACCTCCTGTTTACATGCTGGCTCCTCCCATGCATCGAGATTCCATCGTGGGGTCAAGGGGAACAACAGAGGAGCGAGGAGGAACAAATGTTTGTCATCGTTCATTTCATGGAGACATCAATTAAAAATGACAATGTAATTTAGGCATATCACAAACAAGAAGAACAACAAAGAAAAATGAGATCCAACCCCAAAAACTTGCATGGCAACCGTAATTGATGACTGACACTTTGATTCCACCCTGAAATTTCCCCTTATCCTATTTTTGTAGTATCGCTTTCTTGAAATAAATAAACCAAACTGACAATGACTGTAAAATCCAAACATACAAACTGCTGTACCCTGACTGAAATACAGAGTTGAGTTTTGTTGTTTTCAAAATATAATCGCATCTGCATCCTGTCAGTTTTGAGTCCCGGGTAGCCACAGGCCACTGCTCTGACGAATCAACTCCGTGGCTGTGCTAAAACGTCATGTTGAGTGTTTTATTTGCATTTCCTTGTATTGTTCTGCCTAACAATGTTTGGTTCCTTTGTGTAATATAGTCAATGTTCCTTGTCAAGGCTACTTGGTTTACTTCGCCCCTCCTCCACATATTCCCGAGGGGTCAATATCTAGAGTTTTATATTGTCCCTGAGGCAGCATTGGGATTTATGTGCAATTGACGTCACTCGCTAAAACAAATGTGTCATCGCTTAACATCGTATTCAACATATCAGGATAAGTTTCGTGTAAGGGTCCTAGAGAAGAAAGATGAAGAAAAACATTAAGTGCTGCATATACTGCATCTTTGTCCTCTGTAAATGATGGCTAGTATTAGGTAGCAATAGCCATAAAAGACGGGAATGTACACCGCAAAGCCAGCTGTGTTTATGCTGCATTCGAGGATGGTCGGAAGTCGGATATATCCGAGTTGGTTTTTCCCAGTTCTGACCTGAAAGCGTTCGAGGCGAAAGTAAACAACCAAAATGGTGGATAGTGATAAATTGTGTTTTATTTTGATCCTCAAAACTCATTTTGACCTCCAGAAAACTTACCCTCTCGCAATTTTGCTTCATTTATTGTTTTTATCTTATTTCATAAGCAGTTCGGTAGTTCACCGTATAATTTCATGATGTCGATTCACCTTCTGTTTTTTTATGTGCAAACGCCCTCTTTAAGAATGCTAAAAGTGCACTATGATGTCGATTCACCTTCTGCAAGCCTCTCTCTCCATCAAGTCTGAATATATATTTTTATTTTTATTTTTATTTTTATTTTTATTTTTATTTTTATTTTTATTTTTATTTTTATTTTTATTTTTATTTTTATTTTTATTTTTATTTTTATTTTTATTTTTATTTTTATTTTTTTCCAACAGGAAATACTCGGTTTATGATGGAGTTATGTTTCTATGGCAACAATGAAATTTGTACACACTGTATTACGGAATGCACTGTAGCCTATCACTAACTTACTCTTAAGCGGCAGTAAAGTCGTAATTATATGTTTGCATGAAACAATGAAGTGAAAAACAATAACTAACCAACCTTTTTGCGCCCAATAATTCATAACCTTGAAATGCCATATTTTGGGAATGTCATAAACTGAGCCCACCATGACATTTAGATGTGTTAAAATGTTACTTGAAATATTGCTTGTACTTAATGTAGTTAACTGTGACAGTTTGGCCCTTATTTCCAATGGGAACAAATGTTTTCATCATATTAACTTTATGCCTGATGTGATTAAAAGTGTGCCAATTTGCCACAGCCTGGGGATCCATTTTGTTTTGCCAGCACACATCTCGTGACGTTGACCTTGATGTCTCCCCTATGAGACCGCCAGATTAACAGATCTCCACTCTCAATGCCTCCCTTTGTGCGGGTTTCATTGTCAACAGGTACACATGAGTGTCAGTATAATAATGGAAGTGCACCAATGGCAAAAAGCATGATTCACACTACATCCTGCCATACAAACTTTTAATGCTTGCAGAAAAGTCTGACAACACTCCAAGTGACTTTTGATTGAATATACATGACTACTCATGTCGCAATGTCAATGTAACCTACTATGATGCACTCTTTTTCTGCACGTCTTTGCAGCAAGAATGTCGACTGTTTGAGTCAGTCAGCACTTTGCAGCATTCCATTCATAGTGATGATACATCTGTAGATGAAAAGATGCGGATGATGTCTCATGATGACACGTACGTAAGACTGGAATGACAGCAGGTTGCACGCACAACATTGGAATGAGGAAATCACTCAAAAACTGGCATGCAATTGTTAGATTAGATTTCTTTATTCCTGGATAACACATTTACACTATGTTGCATATTTCGTAAAAAATAATGTCACAATGATTGTCCATTCTCTTCGACTTAATCTAGGTCGGGTCACGAGGGCAGCAATTTTAGCTCGATGTTAGGGCTGGGTTTAAAAAATCGAATAATCGATATTGAATTGATTTTCCTTTTCGAGCCTGACATTGATTCATAAAACCATGAATTGATTATTTTAATATCTATTTTTTCTATGTATTGATGAGAAAAATTTAATTTTAAAGCCCATTTTGGGGGGGGGGGTTATCTTTTTGGTCTCTCGAAATTTACTGAACTTAAAAACTATTTTCTTACATTTATGATTATGAAAGACCTGACTTATTGCACTTAAAGATGATTCAGAATATTTTTAATTTATATGAACAATTATTCAATTAGAATTAAAATATTTTCATGTCATCCTTGCTGATGTCAATGTTTGTTTGTGTAAGACCGAAGTAATTATAACAAGTGTTACTTTTATAAATAAACTAAATAATGTAACCACTTACTGCCTTGCAAAATTTAATTTGGAATTTAATGTTTGTGGAGTTTTTATTGTGTCCTTTATATTAAGAAGAATTTATGTTCCATAATTAAACGATATAGAGTGCAGTGAACTGATTCGAATTGAATCTAATAAATAAATAAATAAATCGAATCAAACTGAACTCTTATGAATTGAGTCGATTCCCAGCCCTACAGGATGTATAAACTTCCCTCTCCCCTGACAAAAGATACATTTAATTTATGAAATTAATAAATCTAAAACGTTATTTCAAAAAGTCAACCTCTACTTTGCAGAAATTCACCTATTGCGGGGCGGCTTGGAACGTATCACCAACGAAAAGTGAGTATGAATGAGAATGAATATGCAAAATAGTGCATTTTAAAAATGAATTTATGCAGCCTATATTACAGGACTTTCTATAATGTAAAGACTCAGTGGACTGTTTCATACTTTACCCACTCAACAACAACTATGTTAGATATAATGTTGAGATTTAGATTGCGTCGTACAATATGCAGCATAAATATGACGAAAGCGAAAGTAAAGTGAACTGCTGATCGTCACCACTTCCTTTCTCTCTCGCTCTCTCTCACTCTCTTTCATCCTCCCGCCCTCTCTCGCTCAAAGATCACGTGGTGACACGTCTCCACCACCGACGTCACCGCGCTCATCTCCCAGCAACCCTTCCATCAGCGCCGACGTCACCGGTAGCCCGAGCCGCGCTGTTGCCCGGCAACCCGCGCCTTGCGCTGGTACCCGGCCTTGCCTTGCACTCGGCTCGAATCTCTGACGCTTGTGTGACGTTAATGAGGTGGGTATCAATTTATCATGGCGGAGGCGGGGGAGGAGGAAGAAGAGGCGGGCGAGTAAGAAGAGGAGGAGTTCCCTCCCTCTGCGAGTGCCGAAAGAGCCACTCAGCCACATTCCGGCGGAAAGCACCCGCACAAAGCGGTAGCACAGTCCCGCACCGAGACACCTTACACGGGCGAGGAGGTGAAGTTGTTCTCGCTTGGTTTTTCCAACGCCGCAATTTGCTTTCTTCTTTTGAGAAGAACCCTAGGAGGAGATTTATGTACACTTTGTAAGGTAAGGCTAATATTTTAAATGGCTGCTGGTTCCCATTTTTCACTTGCTTACTCACAATAGGTTTAATGTGATGGAGTAGCTAACAGGTTACAAGGCTAACTCATTTCCAGTCACTTATAGCACAATTACATTTATATTCTGTTCTGTCTTGAGCCACCATTTGTTTTGCTGATTTAGAATGTCTCTTATGTACATATATACGTATCTATTACAATACAGCCAGGATATACAAATAAATCATCTAACACCCTAAATTTGATCAAAATTTGACACATTGGTCACATATGGTACACTATTACACTACTGTATAATTTTTCAAATAAAAATAAATTAATTAAAAATAAATCATACCCGTGTCTGTGCTGCTACTTTTATCATGGTAAAATGCCAGCTATGAGAAGAAAACTCTTGGTTACTATTCAATAATGTGGTAGGTGTAGTGTGTATACAGTACTTTTGTTTTTTAAGGAGGGTGAGGGTGGTGTTGAATATCCTCACTGTGGAATCACTGTACCTTTTATGTTTTCTTTTGCCCTCTATTGTAAATCTACTCCATCCATTTCCTATACCGCTTGTCATAATTTAATCTGCTTAAGAATGTTTACTGACATACAAGTAACACAGAAATGTCATATTTTATCCTGCTAGCCTCATCCCGTCCCCTGCCTGCGTTGGTGCACTATGGTTATCATGTCAGACAACAGCCGGGGAGCCCACCCCAGCTCGGGGCCCCAGGGGAGGCCCCTCCAGGTGGGCTTCTACGAGATCATCCGCACGCTAGGCAAAGGCAACTTTGCTGTGGTGAAACTGGCGAAACATAAAGTCACAAAAACCCAGGTCGGTAGAGGATTCTTCTAATGCATGCATTTTATTTTTTTGGGAGATCCTAATTTAACTGTGAATGATTTTCTCAGGTGGCCATAAAGATTATCGACAAGACTCGACTGAACCCGTCCAATTTGGAGAAAATCTACAGGGAAGTGCAGATTATGAAGCTGCTCAACCACCCTCACATCATCAAACTTTATCAGGTGTGTTTATCTCTACGTCATGCGTGGGTGTTGTGTGTGTGTGTGTTGGTGTAGAATTACTGTTTTACCGCATTTATTTTCCACCTTACGAGAAAGTCTCTGAAGTGCAGGAAGTGGTTTCATGTTCACTGTAGAAGTAGGAGCAACGTAGTAGTGGAACAATGCATGCCTCAAATGTTTTTTTTTTATGTAGTCATGTAATGCTCGTACGATTGCGAGGGTCACATTGGTTGACAGCGCTTTGCGTTAAATCCAATTAGCAACCTCTGCCACCAAGTGCAATGTGTCTGTGCGTCACGTGAAGGTCTTCCCTCGTTAATTGAATTGAAGAATTAAAGAGAGAATCCACTGAGCTGGCTTTGCGTGACACGCGCTTGGGAAACGCAAAGCAGCAGCACGTAAACAAACATTCTTTGTTTTCCTTTCTGCCTTTTGTCCCAGTCTGTTGTGTTTTTTGCTACCTAATTTGGGGGATTATTAATTTAAATTCCATTTGTAAGCGCCTCAACAATACCTAAGATGTTAATCATTTGGCAGACTGATTGGTTGTTTTTGTTTTTTTATAGCCCTTTATTGGCCAAGGAATCTTATTTAGTAGTGGTACCATTGTAACTTCACATGCATTGGGTGTTCAAAATGGATGCCAAAATGCAAACGATTAATGTGATTTCTGCAATTCAGTTAATAAGAAAATGTAATGAAAGGGTTTTTTTTAAGTTGATGCAAGAAAGTTATTTGAAATTTTTAATTTTAATTTATGATTTGTGCCACAAATGTCCAAGCAAAATATTATCAAGATTGGGCTTTTTTCTTCGGACTTCTTAGTTGTCTTTGTTGTTACTTGCAAACAAGAAGATATTAAGGGCAGGCCCTCAATGTTTTTTTCTCGTAATCCCAAAACATTTTTTTTTTTAATACTATGACTTTGATGATTTTACATTACAGTATTTTACTTTTTTTCCTCATAAATTACATATTTAATCTAGTCGTGTTACACATTTTTTTTATTGTAATATTTTTATTGCAAAATAAACGACTTTGATCTTACCTGAAGCTTTCACAAACGTTTCATCATTGACAGTTATTGATTTAAAAAAAATTAGCATTCTGCATTTCAGTTGTGTTAAAGGGATTTCCTTCCCCTCCTCACATCATTTCCCCATTGCTAACAGACAGACGTGCTCCTTGTCGGAGGTAATTCTAACAATTATATAAGCTGCACAGCTGTAACACTCATTGGTTTCACGCGTAATTCACTCGGTCTAAAAGGAACATCTTGTTTCATGGCTTTATTCAGAATGTGGACAATGAGTCAGTATTCCTCATCAGGTCCAGTCAGTCCTGATACATGAGCATCATGTTATTTTCTTGCCGAGTGGCAGTTCACTGTCAACTGTTTCTCCTTTTGACCTTGCGTTCGCCTTTGACCTTGCGTCACACACGTTGTTTACATTCCCGTCATGGCCAAAGGGCCCTTGACGTGTTCTAGTGCAGTGACGTCAGCGACACCTCTACAAGTGCTTCTCTACCTCACTGATAAAGACATCTGTCTCTGTCTTTCGGCAACTGGAAAGAATCGGACAGCGGAATTTAATGTCCAGCGTGAACTTTTCCAGCACTTTTTGGTATCTGTTGAAAATACCATTTGTTGTGTAACTTTCACTCTGATCTGATGTGGCCCTCCCCTGAGAGCTCCCTGGACACATAATACTTTTCTTTTAGAAGCTAGAAAGATCTCGAAGGGCGTCTTTACGACCTGTGTTGTCAGCTGGCTGCTAAACTCATTGCTGGGCCATGTGAGCAGCCCTCTGAAACCGCATCCAGCATCTCTTAGAAATCCAAAACACATGAAAGACAGTACCGTGCTATCCTTAAATTCACTGTTAGGAAAGCCTGAGAGATTCATTGACCATTTCAATTTTCCCACTTTAATACTCCTGTCTCTCTCTCTGTAGGTCATGGAGACCAAAGACATGCTGTACATCGTGACAGAATATGCAAAGAACGGGGAGATGTTTGGTGAGTTCTTGGAACATTTTTTTCTGACTGTTTATAGTGAGCAGTTGCCACGGGAAAGTGTGTGTGTGTGTGTGTGGGGGGGGGGGGTCTTACAGGAAGCCAGGAAACCATTTGAGACTGTTCCTTGAAGACACAATAGAGAAATTTCACAGACTTGACCAAATTCATAATTATCAAGGAATCAATTTTTTGGGGTTATTTCTTATTGCATGACTGGAGGCATTCAAAATTGGACTCTTTGTCATCCATTTGTAACTGTTTCATAGCTCAACCAAAAACAAAAGTATGTTTCTTTAATAATTGTGACAATTTCAACGTCATTCAAAAGGCAGTTGAAAGTTGCATTGGGGCTTGTCTACACATTTATTGGAATCTTAATTGTTTTGTTAAACATATTTTATGGTACACATGTCATTCATAAAGTTAAGTGGAGTTGTCAATGCCTTATTTTAATTAGGGATGGGCAATGGCCTTATGTCAAGGTATCAGTACTTGCGACAGCAGCCGAAATCAGTATCGGCCGCCCTCTTATGGCTATTTTACAATCAAGAACTACAAAATTTGAAATCAGATAAGCGATTTCCATTCATTTCATGTAATTTTAAGTACAAAAATCTATATTTGGAAAATATTTTTTTCTTTAAAAAGATCTGTCATTGTTTTGAGAAATTTTATGTATCAAAGTATAAGTGGTATCAGTACTTGGTATCGGTATCAGTGACTACTCGAGTTGAGTACTCACACTGGTATCGGTCTGACAAAAAGTGTAACATTCCTACTTTCATACTTTGAAGCAGTGGAATAACTCATCAAAGTTATCAAAAAGCAAAATGTAAACTTTGGGGGCAGAAGAACATTGTTCCAAAATATGTTCCTTTTTGACTATAATGAACAGAAAGAAATGATTCTCGGAGGCATATCTGCACGACATCTGGGAATTTTGATAACATAGATGAAATCTTTACTTAATAAAAACCCTTTTTCTTTCTTTTAGATCACCTGTCCTCAAACGGCCGCATGAGCGAAACAGAAGCACGGAAGAAATTTTGGCAGATTCTTACGGCAGTCGACTACTGCCACCGGCACCACATCGTCCACCGTGACCTCAAAACCGAAAACCTGCTGCTGGACGCCAACATGAACATCAAACTGGCCGGTACGTCCTCTTGACTCCTTTTTTAAATCCCCTTCATGTGTGGTGTCCTGTGAAGAGATGGTCTCATTGATGCAATTTCTCAGCACTAATTAAGTGTGATAGCACTACGTACGCACGCTGACCACATTTATGTCAGCACGCAAGAGAACATGTTGTTCTAGTACAGCCGAGTGATGTAATCTGATCCACAAACAAGCTGAACCCAAATTCAGTGCCCTGGAACAAAAAAGGGTATTGTTCTGTCATCTATTCCCACAAAGTTGGAAGAATATATTCTTCCAACTTTGTGGGAATAATTCTTCAAACTTATCAAGATATCTTAAACAATTGTATATAATTGTCTAAGATATCTTGATAAATTTGAAGAATTAAGCCTGAGAGAGAAACAAGTCAAATCCTGATGGATTTACTACAGTACTTGACTAAAATGTATTTTTGTAGCACATTTACATGTTCATAAGAGACTTGGAATGCAGAGAAGAAATCAATCCAGTAATACATTAGAATTTCTATTTTAAATTCAAATATTCCATTTTTAATATTAATACAAATTTAAATGACCTTAAAGGGAAAGTCAACCCCCCACAAAAATGATTGACAATAATATATTCTATGCAGTCCCACTAGTCTAAATACGGTATTCTGGTTAATATTGCGCTAGTGGAATATGAGTTATGCAGTAAAGTCCAGCCGTTTTTATCAATATCAGAAGGCGGCCATTTTGCCACTTGCTGTTGCGTGAAAATGACATAACAGTTGCTCATTCTCAGGTAATAACCAATCACAACTCAGCTTCAGGAAACAGATGAGCTGTGATTGGTCGTAGCCAGAGCCCTGAACAGCTATGATGTCATTTTCCGCCCCCTGAGATGGATGAAAATGGCTGGATTTTGCTACATAACTCATATTCCACAAATGTAATATAAATCAGAATGTCATGTTTAGAATGGTGAGGTCACATATAACATATTATTGTCAAGAAGTGTTTAAGGTTGACTTCCTATTTAATATGTGTAATATCACGGACCTTTCTGTTGCTTTTATTGGAATGCGGAGTGTAATAATTACAATTAAATAATACATCTTTATGTGTTTATCTTTGTAGACTTTGGATTCGGTAACTTCTACAATGCAGGGGAGCCCCTGTCCACATGGTGTGGCAGCCCCCCGTACGCGGCCCCTGAAGTCTTTGAGGGCAAAGAATATGAAGGACCTCAACTGGACATTTGGGTAAGTTCTTATTAATTTGAAAAAAAAAAATCCAAATGCATTTGTTATCATTTTGGTTAATGTGTGCTTCCTCTCGCAGAGCCTCGGTGTGGTGCTCTACGTGCTGGTGTGTGGCTCCCTTCCCTTCGACAATCCCAGCCTTCCTGCACTCAAGCAAAGAGTCACTGAGGGACGCTTCAGAATTCCCTTCTTTATGTCCCAAGGTAACTTTTAACTACCAACACAGCCAAATTAGTACTAATCACTTTGTTGTTTAAAAAAAAACAAACAAAACTGACATTTTCCCCAAATAATTCCTCCAGACTGTGAAAACCTCATCCGCAAGATGCTGGTGGTGGACCCGGCAAAGAGGATCAGTGTGGCCCAGATCAAGCAGCACCGCTGGATGCTGGCGGACCCCACGGCAGCCCACCAGACGCTCAGCCACTCCCTGACAGATTACAACTCCAACCTCGGGGACTATAGTGAACCTGTGCTGGGGATCATGAACACCCTGGGGATCGACCGCCAGAGGACCATCGAAGTGAGCAATTTAAAGCAAGCTTGGGGCAGTATTAGATTCGGATCATTGCACAATCAGTTTATTTTGGTGTTGGCTTTCAGTTAAAAACTAGTGATGCATCTTTTGGGAGATCTGTGATGTTTCTTGGTGGGCAGCAAGGAAGAAGCTAACTTTACCATTTCATCTTAAGTCTTTGCAGAGCAGCAGCTACAATCACTTCTCGGCCATCTACTACTTACTTCTGGAGAGGGTCAAAGAGCATCGCAACCAGCAGCTGAGCCGTCAGTGCGGAAGCTGGAACCAAAGGCAGAGGAGCATCTCAGACACCACCGGAGCGGAGGTGAGTTCTGCTCCTGCTCTGTCAAGAAATAACCGCATCTCACCCGAGTCGCTTAAGAACATTCTCCGATTTGCAGCAAGTCGTCATGAAGGCAGACAACTTCAGAGCAGCGGCATTCTCCATTCCAAACAAAAATGCTTCTCCAATCTACTCGGAGATGGAGTGCGATCAAGGTGGATTGTTCCAGGTAAATATTGGGCACCAATCCTCATCATCCTCAACTTCTACCCCAGCGAATGCATTTCTCATCTGAGCTTTTCCTCTCCAGCGCGTGGTCTTCCCGGTGGAGGCCAGCTTCAACAGGCTGCTGTGGAACCGCTCCATTTCGCCCAACAGCCTGTTAGAGACAAGCATCAGTGAGGAGGTGCGGCCCCGCGACCTGGACGAAGAAGAGGCGGTGCAAAGCTTGTGTCCGCTGCTGCCTCCCACTACCACCTCACGCCGGCACACTTTGGCCGAGGTGTCCGCTCAGTTTCACCAGTGCAACCCTCCGTGTAAGCACTATAATCCATTCTACCTGCTGAGTCTTGGGAAAATTTGTATTATTATTATTATTGTCATTATAATTATTATTATTATTAAATCTAAATTCAATTTAACATGAAAATTGAAATAAATACTAACGATATAATAGTTGGTACACTGTTTGAAAATGAATGAAATAAATTACATGATAATATAAATATTAAGAAAATAATTAAATATCAAAATTAACTATAATGATATAAAAAAAACAATAAAAAATAATAAATAAGCGAAATAAACTATTTATACAAGTAGAACACTTTAAAACAGCCACCGTTGCATACAAATAATGTGTTAATTATGCCCATAAATAATAAAACACAAAAATAAAATATAATGAAGGTAAGAAAATATTAAATCATATTATACATAAAAAAGATAAAACTATAAATACAAGTAAAAAATGTAGATCTATTGTTGTCTATGCATAGAGAGTCAAAACTAAGGATGGATGAGTACCAATACTCGGTATCGTATTCGGCCGATGCTACATTCATTTTATCAAACCAATGGTATCGGTACTTGATATCGAATATGAGAGTTAAGTCCTCGTACTGGTATCGGTCTGAAAAAAAGTGGTATCCAACATCCCTACATTACCCTACCCTTCCTCAAAACATTCTTGCAAGAAATGCTAAATATTTAATGGCTTATTTTAACAGTCAAATAAGGCTGTAAAGCAAAAATCATGAACAAAAAAAGGCAATGATGTCATAGCATTGCTGAAAGATCACAGCCAACCACAATATCCTGTCAGAGTGTTCTTATGCCATCCCCTATGCAGCCCCCAGGCGACATATTTCTTGGGGTTGATATTTATAACCAGCCCGTCAGCTGCAGAGTTTTTTTCTTTGGCATTTTGACTCAGCAACTGCATTCAGATACAAACAGTAGATGATTGCATTCGTTTTGACTAAAAAGTCAGGAAATGGGAGTACTTTACTGTCAAACGGACTTCAATAGAAACAGCTGAGTTCACTGTTAAAATATTTCTGAGCCATCCACTTTTCTTGAATGTATTTCGTTCCCAATTTAACTCACAAGCAATTTTGATATTCTTTGTAACAAATCTCCTTTTTTCCTCTCAGGTATTGTTGTCAGTCCCTCTGACGGCGCCTCTTCTGACAGCTGCCTCAAGTCGTCCTCCAGTCCCAGCGCCACTCTGCAGGCTCCCATGGGTGGCGGCGTGTCAACACCTGCCTGCTTTGCTAAAGAGGGGGCGCTACTGCCCGCTGGCACCCCCCTGGCCCTCTCCTCCCACCTCCTGCCCCAGATCCAGGGGAGCCTTCCTGCAGCAAGCTTCCAGGAGGGTCGCAGGGCGTCTGACACCTCCCTGACGCAAGGTACCATAACAGAACATTCAAAGTGGGTCATTTGATCCCCACTTCCCCGAACCTGATTTTCGCTGTTATCTCATGCTTGAACCTTGTCGGATCACAAGATGGTATTGTGTAACACATTCCCATGCCTCTCTGCAGGCCTCAAAGCTTTCCGGCAGCAGCTGAGGAAAAGCACTCGCACCAATGGGCTCCTGGGATTGAATAAGATCAAGGGTGTGACGAGGCCAGTTGCGTCGCCCCCGTCCTCCAACCGGGGCAGCCGCGGCTCCCTCGGCCCCGCCCTCTCTGAGCACCGTAGCATGCTGGAGGAGGTGCTGCACCAGCAACGGTAAGAACAAAAAAAAAATCCAACTATAGAGAGACCACTTTAAGCCTTACAACTTTTTAAAACACTTCTAAAATAAATTTGGAAAACAAAAGCGGGGAACCCTGTAATGGAAATGGGAATAATCTCGTTATCAACCTTCATCAACTGTATAGGCAATGTTTCAAGTAACATTTTCACATTCTTAGCTGTCCTCCAAGTATAAAAATAGATTAGTGTCTTAACAACTTTGCCAGCTAGTGAAAGAAATGCAGGGATGATTATATCTACTTCAAATTTTAACATTTTTACCATCATATGAGAAGCTAACAGTTGTGAACCATAAAACGATGAAACAATAGAACATGTTCTAGGGACCAATGTGGAGATGGAGATTACTGCTTGTATTTGGGAGGCGAGTCTCTTCACAAATTGAATACGCATTTTTGGTATTGATTACTTTTTTTATATGTATATATTGTATCCTAATTAGAGATTCCACGTCAGTATTATGGTATTTTGGATTTTTCATTGTAGTCAGATTTTTTTTTCTAAAATGCCTAATTTGAATTTAGTTTTTATTAGTTTTGTTTATTTTGTGTTTTTTATATGGAGTGTTGAGTGCAAGATATATATATTAAAAAAAAAAGGCATTTCAGTATTGTGTCATAAAGTCAACTAAACTACACTTCCCAAAGGACTGCTTGACCTTCTTTCTTCTATATGGCCAAACAGTAATAGCAATATAAATAGATTTAAATTAACCCGGAAGACAAAAACAAGACATTTTTGCTATAATCATAGTTAATTTTAGTTACTTTCATAAATGTAAATAATCATTTCAGTTATCTTTTATTTTAAATACACCATTGTTCTTTTAATGAAAATGTTTAAAATCTAAATTTTATTTTGTTTTTGTATCGTAATAATGTTCAACATCATCAGATGAAAGACTCAAATTGACTTTTTTCTGTTCTTTTTTAGGATGCTCCAAATCCAGCACCAGCCGCACCAAGCTCAGGTCCAGAATGCCCCGCCAGGACCCACCCAGAATCCTCTGCTGTTTCTCTCCCAGCAGCAGTCGCCCTCTCCTCCACCCACTTCAGTATTCGCCTCGCCTCCTTTATTCGAGGCACCTTCACTCCTTCAGAGCAAGCCCCTGCCGCCTCCTCAGCCGCTGCGCTTGACTCACGGCCTCTGGCAGCACGGCTTGGAGGCCGCCCCCACCTCTTTGTCTCCCGTGGCCTCCGCTGCTTACCTCCTGGAGGCCCGCCTGCACATCAGCCCGCACGCACACCACCACCACCACCACCTGCAGCAACAATCGGGCGCCGCCGCACACTTTGCCAGCAAACCCACCGCCTGGGCCGTTGGCTCGCCGTCTGGAGCCGAGACCAACATGCAGGAGCTGGTTCTGGCGGGTCAGACGCCGCTGAGCAGCTGCGTGATGGTTAAGTAGAACGACTTGACGCAAAAGAACAATGAAGCAAGCTAAGCGCTTTTGTTCTCATATAAGCTGAAAGAGCAATAACCAAACTGTGCACAAGGTGATACGAGAAGCAATAAGAGACTGATTCCATGCTATACAAAAACAGGAAGACACTATCAGACACATGACTGGAGCGAGGACCAAAACATTTCACTTCTTTATGATACGCTTCCCACTTAGTTGGCTTTTTTTTTTCCTCCAGAGACAATCTTCAGTTAACACAAAACGATTCATATGTTGGATGAAACTGTGATTATTATTTTTTTATGTAAACTGTGCAAGACGCTGTTTTTTTTTGTTTGTTTTTTTACTTCAAAATATTGCGACATCCTCATTAGCCAACAGTGAAGGAAAATAGTCATGTTGAGTAAGACAAGCACAACTTTAGGTACCTTGCATCCAGAAAGTAAGTTCCACTCGGAATCAAATCCAGCCAAACCTCGGACACACTCCAGCTACATATTTTCTTTCTTTTTTTACTTCCTGTTCCCATACTTTTACTCCTCTTTTAGGAAACATTAGCAATACTAATTCACCACTGAGACAAAATGGAGGAACACCAACATAGGAGGCTATTCTGCTCAATGCTCCACTAGAGAGATTTTCCCATCTCATTATTTTAGGCCTTCCCAAAGCTGCGGGGAAAGTGCAATAGCTTCATGGGAAGATACTAGTTGTAGCAAATGCACAGGTACGAGTTGTGTAACAGTAAGTCAAAAGTTGTTGTTTTTGTTTTTTTTGCTACCAAAGAGCTGACTAGAATCAGTGATAGACACACACACTACTGAGATGTCCACATGTAGCATGTTGCTCAGCCAAACTGAAGTAAGCTCGGGCGGCCACCAAATCCAAATGCTGCTTGTTGTAATATCTTCCGCTGGTACTTTCACAAACTAGCAATATACTGTATACTGTACCCGGCAACAATGTATAGAAGCAAGTGAAACACCTTTCTTTTCATAAGTGTTTATTTCCACTTTGATGTTGGAAAAACGTAGTGTTGACGTCGCGGGTTGTTTTGCACTCACTACCAACATGTGTGCCTTTTTCTATGAACAAACGTGCAATGTTTGACCTTTGACCTTGCTGTGTAAGCGAAAGCAGGATTGCACATATTTCCTATTGCTGAAATGGGTTCAAGTTGTATTTGTTGTGCAAAAAGAATGGTCCCGAGTGACTGAAACACTAAAAGACTCTTGATGCAACGTGACCCTTTTTGATAACAATTTTGAATAATAAGTATTTCATGTTTGTTTTCCTGATTTGTTACTTGACCGACCGTGTGTGCGTATGAGAATGAGGAAAGATTATTTATGTGCTATTTATTTGAATAAAGTTCACTTCCTAAATGGTCTGTTGTTGGTATTTATTTATCATTGGAACGGTCGTACAATATAATACATTTTAGATATTGTCAGTGTGGTTGGTTCATTTGATTACTTGTTTATCATTCCTTTTTGTTTTGTTTTCAGGGTCATAATTGCTATTTAATAGCTTTGATGTCCTCTTTAGAATCACTTAGTCATCATGACAATGTAGCTGAATAACGAATGCTTCTTGGTCTTTCTTACCTGCTTCTCTGCACTTGGGTTCTCAACCTTGCAAACATGACATTATAAGTGTCACTGTGTATTCCCACCTGTTGTCAAGTGGGTATGAGTGACAGATTTATGTATTAGCTCCACGTGTCCGGTGTAAGCACACACAGGAGAAATAATCAAACTTGCCCGGCAACCCGAGTTCAAACTCGGACAGCGCATGTTGACAAACACATTCCAGCGCCGCCGCCTGGCATGATCTCATCCGTCGGCCTTTTATATAACTTCTTTGGGAATGCATGAAAATGCGGGAATTTCGAGGAGTCATGAGGGGCAGTGGCGCAAGTCATTTACATAAGCAGTGAAGCTAAAGGTGTCATAAATGCAGTGCAGTGTTAAAAAAATGTATAGAAAATACGTTACGTATTGCAGTGCCTGGGTACAGGGCTGAAAAGTGTGTCAGCAATTGTGTCTCTCCTTTCCCACATGCGAGAGCATTACAGTAAGTACAGTGATTTGCATATATTCATGTATTGTTTTAACCTATCATCTTTTATTTGCTTAAAAATATTATTATATTATTATATACTTATTTGCTGTTTTATGCTCAGGCGACTGCGATTGGCTGGCAACCAGTTCAGAGTGTACCCTGCTTACAGCCCGAAGCCAGCTGGGATAGGCTCCAGCACCCCTGCGACCCTTTGTGGGGACAAGGCGGTTCAGAAAATGGATGGATGGATGCTCAGGCAAAATAAAAAATAAATAAAAAGCATTACTTTGATGCCATCTTGTAGCATATTGGTGCCAAAGAACTAAGTTGAAGTCAGTTGAAAAGTTTCATTTGTGGCACCTAGATCTAGGCAGTTATTAAGCCACATATCCGATATGGTTGTATTCATATTGGCATGACACAAAGAACTAGAACTAGCATCTGACCAGAATTGCATTTGGAAAAACTCCACAACTGTCCACATGGGCAGTGACAACACTACAGTGAACAATAATACATAATACAAATGTTAAAAATTATAATGCAGTTACAGTAGTTGGCTTGGGCTGACTCAATAATGTGCATCTAGATGATTGTGTATTCAATTTGTGCATTTGCGCTTCACAATGGCCAGCCTTCTTAAAATCAAATGCTAAATTGGACTGGAATTAACAGTGAAAGATATCAACAACGTCTTTCTGACCAGTCATAATACATTTTGAAGAGTCGGAATTTTAATTCAAGATATCAGTAACTTAATTATGAGCAATCAAAATGACAAATGGAGAGAGATACAGTGGCTGTAATTCTGTCCTGCTTAGTAAACTCAATCATGACATTATATGTAACGTCATTTCTCCCGGGACGAATAATATGCCATTCCCGTTTGTCATTATAATTGTCTACAATTGAGTGGGTACAGACTGCTAGTTAGCTAAGGCTATATCTCCAACTGAATTGTAGATATCTGTAACTTCAGTTTGTGATTTCTACAACATCATTTTGATTAGTAATAATTACAGTTACAGATATACTGTACAGTATGCATCATCAATTTGCCTATAGTTAAAACTTAATTTAAGAAATCTAAGTCAAAATGACGTAGATATCTCAATCCAGATTTAACGCCTCTCTGCCTCGTGACTGTAGGCCTATTATGAGAATGTCACAGTTTAAAAAAATAAAATAAAATTGCCGCAATTCCTCTTGTAAGGGTAGTGGCATTTTTTTTTTCAACTGCAAGAGTTCCACACATTGTGAAATTTCTCACTTCCCTGATTTCCCCCAAAAAAGTAGTTATAGAGTTATGTAAATAATTTCACACTTGATGGGCGAGCAGGCAAGTCAAAGAACAATCTATGTGTGTACTGTAGTGTAGTGTACACTCTTTTCCCAATGAGCCACCAATATTGCACTATATTGTAACGAATTAGGTTATGTGTTGCTGTTGGTTACACAGCATGTTCTGTTTTTCTGTTTTGCTGAGAAATGTTATTCCCAACTGTTTTGAATGCATCACGCGACTCACAGGAGGGAGGGGGTGAGCGCGACTTTTTCGCCATAACGCTGTTGTTGTCCTGTTTGTTGTCGGCTAAAAGCCTTCAGTAGCGGCGTTTGTGATTCTATCATACTAAAAAGGTGAGATATGAAGGAATATTAAATCACTATATTAAGTGTAATCTTTACGTGTCCAAAATAATTGTATTCAGGATCTGATGAAGAAGTTTTCCTGCAAGAATTTATTTAGAGGCCTCTAAAGACACAGTCAAAATACCACATCAGAATGCAACGTGATGATTCCAAGTGTGTGACAATTGTATGAACATCGACTCATTTATACAAAAAAGATAAAAGGTTCCTCCTCCTGGCTCTTGATTGAACAAAGGGCAGACATGTCATCTCCTAGTGACCAAATGTGTGATGTTATTAGCAAACAGACGTGATGTTATTAGTAAACAGACATTTACATACAGTTCCCCTTCTTGACTGGGGGAGAAATGCAATTAGGATCTAACCCCAGACTTTTAGTCTCTAATGCCAAAAGGCTCTAAATAACATCATGCACATTCCTATCTTCAATAGCTTTGAGGGTGAGAGGATAAAATAAAGTTCACAAAATCATTACTCCACTGTATTCTATTAAACACTCATGATTATATCACATTGATATGCCTATAAGTAAATTAAAAACAGTAAAACATCAAATTGAAAATATTAAATGTCTTCAGATACAACTAGCATTTGACGTTACAATATTATAATAATCAATAATAATATTAACCACATGCCCAGCTTCTGCTCTTCAGCCCGCCCAAATCCAATCTTCAACCCAATCTGCTGGGTCACAATAATTAGCCTAATAAACCAGCTTTTTTTTTTTGTGTGTGTGTGTGTGTGTGTGTGTGTAAGTAATTTTCCATAATATGTCCGCTTTAGTGGCAACCGTGCTATTTCCCGAGCTGTGTGAACCCAAAGTCCCTCTGAGCTTGTTTGTTGACTTTGCTACGGCCCGCCGCGCGCCGCATTCATTCTCTTCCTGCCAAAGAGCACCATTATGCGGCGTGACGCATGTTTCTCCTTCCCTCCCTCACGTACGCTCAATTAGCGGCGCACTTATCTCACAAGGCTCTATGGCCGGCTTCCTGACAATTCTGCTTATATGTTTATGTTTGCAGCTCATGTTGCGTCATTGATTTCTAAAAGGAGAAAAGTACGCACTTTTTTCACTCTCAAACAGTGTCTTGATAAGATGTCTGTGGTATGCTAAGAGATACATCTTGTCTATTAAAAACACCTATATAGTCTCTGCTACGTTCATGCTAACAAACACTGAGAAACATCAGGGGCGCATGGGATAGTCTGGTAATTAGCTATATAAAAAGCAGTCCATTTACCCTTTAAACAACAAATACCTGAACACAGACAAGGCTTATTCTTTATCCCCTGCAAAGAACGACTAATGTTATGTTGTACCGCGAAGCCCAGAGAGAAGCTGAGTCTCCAGTGAGCTCCACATTGTGCAACGAGGGAAAAAGTTAGGCAAAAACTGTTTCATTTTTCAATTATTTTTTTCATTATGTCATTGATGTATGTTTTTGGAAAGTGTATTTTTCCTCATTAAAATACACCGTACATTTTGATTATTTTTTTTTTTTGTAAACTGGAACAGATTAATGGCATATCCATTAATTTCAATGAGCGAATTAGATGTGGGATACAAATGTTTTGAATTACAAGCGTGGTCAAGAAACTAATTAAACTCATGGATCAAATCAGCACTGTATTGTATAAAAACATAATGAAAGAAGATGTAAATGAAAGAAAGAAAAGAATAATTGATGTTAATGCTGTAATATTTGCATATTTCATGTGTGCATTATAGGAGCGTGGCCGGTTCGTCTGCGTGTGAGCGTCTTGGTGTGAGTTGTGGCTAACAGCAGCTCCTCGCAAGTGTTCTCATCAAAAGTGCATTGGCGACTGTGGCTCTCCTTGCCCACGTGCAAGGGCACTACGGTACCTTAATTGCTCCATTTTATTTTTTAATTCACTCATGTGGCGGCATATCTGAAATTTACTTGTAACATAAATATGGGCTGGCAACACAAAGCAAAAAAAATAAATCAGGTTGGCGACGGTGGTTAATAAGCTTTATTTTTTATACATGTATATTTTATTTATTTGTTTACTTTTATAGTGTTTAGGTAAGTTCAGTACTTAAGAAATACAGCTCACATGTTTGCATATACATGCAAAGCGAAGTTATGATTGCCAATGTCAGAGAAGTGAAGTGATAAGCCACATTTTTGTTTCCAATATTGTAATCTGATTTAAGTCTTACTGACTTAAAAAACAAAAAAAACAAAAACCTCAATTAGATTATTTTCTAAATTGTGCGGCCCCACGTTTACCCTCACGTTTCCTTACAGTTATAACTCACGCGGTCGCACATAGTCGAGAGTGTGTTGCAATGTGCTAGTTAGTCAACGCGAGCTAGCTGACGTTTGCAGCTACTCTGTGAAAAGGTCACAAGTCAAATGTACATGAGATCGCTGTTTACTGCATCAGATACTTGCTATTTACGTTAGCATCTTCTTGGTAAATTTAATTTGAGTATGTAACAGATATTTATTGAGTTGTGGCGCTCATAGTGCGCTGACGAGCCAGATCCTTTTTCTCTATGGTGTGTCAAACTAAGAAGATGTTTATTTTCCACTTACAGGGACCAGAAAACAGGTGAGCCGTGACGGTTGTTACCTGAGCACTGTGATGTCACTTTCAGTCGACAGCAAGTGGCAGTACGGGACAAAATGTCCGCCCCCTGAGATGGATAAAAACAGGTGGATTTTTCTGCTGAGTTCATATTCCACTAACTATATTAATCAGAATGTCATGTTTAGATTAATGTGGGCACATAAAACATAATTGTAAAGTTTTTTTTTTTACCTGACTTCCCCTTTTTAACTCATTTACTGCAATTGACGACTTTATTTGTATAAGTTTAAAAAAAAAAATCCACTTTTGTTAAGAAAAGTATGAAAACCTAATGTTTTATTGTACATTTAGAACAGATACAAAGTTTGTGATTAATCGTGAGTTAACTAGAGAAGTCAATTTTAATCGCCGGACGCCCCTAATTTTTTTTTTTTTAAAGAAAAGATTATTTAAAATATATATATATATATTTTTTTCTTTTAAAATCTATTTATTTTTTAAATAGAAAATATTATTTAATATTAAAAAAATAATAATTAAATATTTTTTTAAAGAAAAGATGAGTAAAAAAATAAAATAAAAATGTTAAATATTTTTTTTAAAAAACTAAAAAAATATATTAAAAAAATAGTTACAATTATTTTTTAAAGAAAAGATTAAAATATATATATATTTTTTAAAGAAATTATTGAAATTTTGAAAAAATAATTAAAAGATTTTGTTAAATGGAAAAGATTATATATATATTTTTAAATAATTACTTCTTTTTTTAAATAGAAAAGATTATTAAAAATTAGGGGTGTCAGGCAATTAAAATTTGTAATCGTAATTAATTGTATGATTTCACTAGTTAACTCACGATTAATCACACATTAGATATCTGTTCTAAATGTACCATAAAAAAAAGTGTAGATTTTCATACTCTTGTAAACAAAAGTGGAAAAAATGTTAAACTAATGGAAATAATTCAAATTAATTTTGACGTCTATAACCGTCAATGGCAGTGAATGAGTTAAGAGTGAGGAGAGTAAAGAGGTGGCTTTTGTCAAGCACGGTGCCCCCTTCAGAACAACAAATCAATCATTTTAGGGGCTTTTAGTTTTAACGCTCCCATCTGTCACTAAGTAGTCAGCCTACACTTTGGGATGAAGTGCATGCACAGCTCTGTAATTAGGACGCCGCATACATCAGCTCGTTGTAGCACAGTAATGGGACATGTAGGACACACACGCGTGCGCACACACACATAGGGGCTGTCAGCTCTGAGTGCTATGACGCACGTCGGGCCTCTGTTAATATTGCACAGCAGCTCCATGAGCATTCCATGACAGGCATTCCTTTCCATTATGGCTGCTGCCCACTCGGCCGAGCAGCTGCGCTCCGATTTAGCTCCCCTTTGCAGATTGTCTTTCTGCGCTCTTGTTCGAGCGCCTCACCTTTCATACGTGTAACTCAAGCCGCCGGCAGGCAGCTGCGTTTTTAACACACGGACGACTGCTGCCAGCTTGCATTTGGAGCAAAAGCTTCAAGCCGTTCCAGTTTCAAAATGTTCAGCTCATTTGGGATATATATACAGAATTATCTGTTACAGTTTTTAAATTCCCATATTTTCACAGTAAAAATTCCAAATTGAGATATTTTACGTATAGACCCATTCCTCCTTGCACATTTGTCAAATGCAGTGATAATTTCGTCGGCGAAAAATTTTCAGCATATTTTTCCGTCACGAAAAAAAAATTCTGACAAAAATGAAACGAAAATAGAGAATAAAAGATAAAGAATAAAAAAACAACAGTGATGAAAATGAACACAATCCAATCAGATGAAGGAATGAAACGCGGGTGGGATAAACGAAACACTCAGGAACTGTTCACTATACTTTATTTAATGTTCAAACACGTCTTTATTCATTGTGCAGCTGAAAGATTAATCTCAGGCAATTATGCACATTTTTTTTTTGATTTAGTTGAAAACTTCGTTTTAAGACGACATATTATTGCCATTCCAACATGTTTTATTGAAACAAAGTTGAATAGACTTCATTATGTTTAATTTGTCTTGCGTGTTAAACTACAGTTACTAGGTGTGTTATAATTTTCTGTAACAAATTTGAAATGTATGCTAAAGGAAAACATCGACAACATTTTTCTTTATTTAGTTGACTAAAATTGGATTAAAACTCAAATACAATCATATGACTAAATTATGACTAAAATTGTAATTAATTGTAGTCAAAAGACTATAACTAAAACTAAATAAAAATTTCTTGCCAAAATTAACACTTGGTGAAATGATTCAAAATTTTCCAACTTAAAACTGGTTAACTCATTCAAAATATATTTCACACTTTCTCAGTACTAAGCGTTGGATAGCGATCCATGTGAAAATTTAAATAGTTTAATGTTATGTTGCTATTTCTTAAATTTTTTTAGACTCATATTCCAAAATTGCGTTGTATATTTGAAGTTGATCAGAATAAGTGGAATTATTTTTGAAAGACACCAGAGTCACCATATGCAATGTCATTCACATTTTACTATTATTAGCGGTTCATTTTTATGGTAAGTTTGAATACATGTTCCTTGACAGTCTATAAATAACATATGGTGTGCCTCAGGGTTCAACTTTAAGCCCTTTATTGTTCAATTTATATATGCTCCCTTTTGAATATGAAAGTGATTGATTGATTGATTGATTGATTGATTGATCGATTGATTGATTGATTTGATTGACTTGATTGACTTACACTTGTATTATAAGCAAGAATCTGAAAAAGTGAAGTAAAACTTTCTCTACAATATGTTATTACACACGTCACCGGTTGCGTGCCTGTCATGTCACACGTTCCCATCGTGACACACGACTATCAGAGAAGGAAACTCGGGGTCATAGCGGGCGCATCACTTGAGTCGTGTTGCGATTCAGTGGCACCAGAGACAGTCACGCTACATGGTTGCTACATGAGCACGTGTGGCTGGATTGTTTAATAACATAAGAGGCAAACTTTTACTTTTAAGAAAGCACTAACTGATACCTAAATAATAAGGTTGCTTAAGTACTACTTCTCTGACATTGGCAATCATAACTAAGCATTATTGTCTTTGTGTAGACAGAATTTGGAATGCAAAGTGATTCACTCAATTTGATTTCGACAATTTCATAATAGTTATTTATGTGTATTTTAGGTGCAGCTTTTTAAACTTCATTCTAATATTTCATGATTTAGAAATAATATTATTAGAATTAAATTCAATTTATTTTGTATGTAACTTTTACATTTGTTAAAAATGTTTATGCATTTATTCATTAATTTTGGATGCAGCTTGATTTTATTTAAATATATTTTACATGAAATTGTATTGAGTTGTATTTCACATACCTTATATGTAACTTTTGAATTTGTTTTCATTTTGGCTTTAAACATTTATGTTTATTTTTGTTGTCTTAATGCATCTTTTTTAAAACGTAATTTATTAGATTTTCTTAAATTAAAGTTTTATTGGAGTAAAATAAATGTACCTTAACTGTTACTTTGGATTAAAACATGCACACACGCACACACACGCACACACACATATTTAGCTTATTTGAGGTATTTTTGATAAAGTTTTTTTAGAAACTTAATATATTTAAATTGCTCTTTTTTGATTAAATTTTATTAAATTGATGTACCTTATACATTTAAAAATATATATATTTTGTATGTATTTTTTATATATTTTTTTTTATTTGTTCAATATACTTAATTAACTGTTCATCATTTTAATGCATTAAGTTAACATAAAAATGAAAACATTGTTTATGTATTTTTTATGCCGCTTTTTCAACCTAAACTATTTCATTTTTAATTATAATTAATTCAATTTTTTCCTCTTTTACGCAACATTTGTGATTTTTTTTCATTGTTTCTGACACCGTGCCACGCAGTTTTCCTGCATGATGGGAACCATATCGTGATGTAATGTTGCATTCGGATGAGCACGGAGAGTGCAATATTGACTGCGGGTTATAGGTCAGTGCGACAGTCTGACACTAGTGACTCACTCCGTTTGGCTCCGGGAGGATGCAACTCCTTTTGTTTACCTGCATTGCACTGCTCAAGGTCATCATGACGTCATACGCGCAGTGTGCAGGATGTCCATGTTGAATTGGTTTTGTCCTCCCTTAAGTGGGTCATGTGTCATGTCGGCACAACTGCCCGGAGGACATAATGACGATGAGCATTGGCAGCTGTAAGGATGACTGGTTTGAGCCAGAACAGCCCGTCATGGAGGCTCCTTTGGGATTTGTCGAGGTAATTAGCAGTCTGCGCCCAGAGATTTGAGTCTATTTTCGCTTCTGTTTTATCTTTATGTTGTCACTTTTCCTAACAGCCCCACTTGGCAATGACCAAGCTCCAGATTTATTTATTCCCCAAATTTCCCCCTTGAACTGTCAAAGCTGGTAGAATTGGGAGTTTAAATATCGCTGGCCTCAGGCCAAATCTGTATTATTTATTTTTCATCACTGATTGATGAATAGGACAGGAGACTGACGCCGAGGCTGCCGACGTCCACTGTGAACGATCACTCAAGTGACCAAATATGGTTCCTTTGCTGGATAAAGATTAACATCAACCGCAGCGAAACCCTGTGATCGTGCAGGCTGCGATCATGAGCCTGTAAAAAGGCAGCGAGCGAGCACGACTGGATGGCCGCAGCTCTCACGGGGCTTTGAGCAGGAAAACCTGGTGACCCAGCTGTCTGCATGCATTGACGTAGGAAGTGGGGGAAAAAAAGCTAATGGGGAGGATAGGGGATCTCGGGACGGAAAATCCTGAGTCACCATAACAATTCTTCCAACACACAAACATATGTCCCTGCAAGGCTTTGGAAGGAGAGACATTTATGTCATAAAAGCCAGAGCATCCACATTTGCTCATAATATATATTTAATGCTCTGTCCTCATCGTGCCTCCACTGGAACTCCAGATAAATTCTGATGTTGATTAACAAGTATGTTTCCCTAGACACACACTTTCGCGGTTTAATTGCTTGCTGTGGGGCCACTTTCATTCTTTATTGTCCTGTCCTTTTATTGTCTTGTGTCCCTTTATGTTTTTGGTGTAGATGGCATCTTGTAATGTTAGGGTTGGGTGGTATACCAGCCTGCTGTGTTATTTCTGGTCCTGTTCTGTCCTGTTCTATCCATTTTATGATCTTTCCTGACCTGTTCTGCTCTATCCCCGTCTGTTCTAGCCTGTCCTTTTCTTTTAAGGCACATCACACAAGGAAGTGTGACAGCTCTGACGAAGTCTGAACTGACAGCCGGAGCTGTCCTATTCTGTCGTGTCCTGTCCTATTCTGTCTTTTCCTATGTCTGGGCCAGTCCTGTTCTGTTATGTTTTATCTTGCTATGTTCTGACCTGTCCTGTCCTAGCCTCTCCTTTCCTGTATTGCTCTATCCATTCTTGTTCTATCCTGTGCCGTCCCATCCTGTCCTATTCTGTCCTGTCCTTTTCTGTCTTTTCCTATATCCGGGCCAGTCCTGTTCTGTTCTGTTTTATCTTGCTATGTTCTGACCTGTCCTGTCCTAGCCTCTCCTTTCCTTTATTGCTCTATCCATTCTTGTTCTATCCTGTGCCGTCCCATCCTGTCCTATTCTGTCTTTTCCTATATCCGGGCCAGTCCTGTTCTGTTCTGTTTTATCTTTCTATGTTCTGACCTGTCCTGTCCTAGCCTCTCCTTTCCTGTATTGCTCTATCCATTCTTGTTCGATCCTGCGCCGTCCCATCCTGTCCTATTCTGTCCTGTCCTTTTCTGTCTTTTCCTATATCCGGGCCAGTTCTGTTCTGTTATGTTTTATCTTCCTATGTTCTGACCTGTCCTGTCCTTGCCTCTCCTTTCCTGTATTGCTCTATCCATTCTTGTTCTATCCTGTCCCGTCCCATCCTGTCCTATTCTGTCCTGTCCTTTTCTGTATTTTCCTATATCCAGGCCAGTTCTGTTCTGTTATGTTTTATCTTCCTATGTTCTGATCTGTCCCGTCCTAGCCTCTGCTTTCCTGTATTGCTCGATCCATTCTTGTTCTATCCTGTGCCGTCCCATCCTGTCCTATTCTGTCTTTTCCTATATCCGGGCCAGTCCTGTTCTGTTCTGTTTTATCTTGCTATGTTCTGACCTGTCCTGTCCTAGCCTCTCCTTTCCTGTATTGCTCTACCATTCTTGTTCTATCCTGTGCCGTCCCATCCTGTCCTATTCTGTCCTGTCCTTTTCTGTCTTTTCCTATATCCAGGCCAGTTCTGTTCTGTTATGTTTTATCTTCCTATGTTCTGATCTGTCCTGTCCTAGCCTCTGCTTTCCTGTATTGCTCTATCCATTCTTGTTCTATCCTGTCCTGTCCTATTTGCTGTGACTCACACTTCACTTCTTCACATGGCCCAGCACTGCCTTCATATAAAGATCAATTCCAACTTTGCGATGAATTATCATGCTAGTATTGTTTCTTTTCTTCTATATTTCCTCCATTTGCTCTTTTGTGTCTATCTGTCCCCTCTCAAACTTTATTCTGTCCACTAAATATTCACACTCGATACAAATTGGATATCAAACTATCCACAGCTCTGCGAATATTGCATAAGCCAGAGCTGTGCAAGGTCACCAATGGGGGGCACTCTGCAGACGTCAATAACCTGCAAAAATTTGCACAGAAGAGGGAAAAGGGGCAGACTCAGAATACAGGATGCAAACAGAATGAGAATATCAAACGGCAGACTGGACAACCGTTAATTTCTTCTTTTTATTTGTTTCTCCTGCA
This sequence comes from Vanacampus margaritifer, assembly GCF_051991255.1. NCBI lineage: Eukaryota > Metazoa > Chordata > Actinopteri > Syngnathiformes > Syngnathidae > Vanacampus > Vanacampus margaritifer. Next base: position 13,550,705 of record NC_135442.1, read on the forward strand.
CAGCGTCATGCGGCACTAGCACCTCATCAAGTATTTAAAAAGCCACACCGGCTGCGGAACTTGAGCTTTCATAACAGGAATCCCAAAACGGTGCCTTGAGAGACACCTTCAGGTACCTAGCACATGGGATGGCAATCATTTACATTTTTTACAGACAAAAAGCTGAGATACACAATTTTGTATATTTTGATTTCACATATTTCCAAATTCAGCTATTGGTGGAATTCCATTGCAAGCTATCCTCCAATAGTCACAGAAAAACTCACTTATATTGTCTGGTTTTGATCTTTGACTTGCCTACAGCACCCTGGATTAAGCAAACAACTTTTTACACTCACATTCACACCTATTAGCAATTTAGAGTCTTGAATGAACCAAACACATTTTTCACAGTGGGACAAGCCAGGCACATGTTCTAGCCAATCTTCCACTGTTCCTTCCACCTAGTAGATAAAATCATTATCTAAAATAGTCATTAAAGTACTTGTAAAGTGATATTACAAATGTCTTACAAATTTGATACACCAAAAAGTGTGTGCCCATACATAGGTTTGAATTGCGAAAATATATCCGCTTAAAGCCCACCAAATCGTTGCGGAGCTTTTCTACGCCTCGACGAGAGGCGCTAACCACCAGCTAGCTCGATGGCTGACAGGCTTCCGGATGCCATGGACTGGTAGCAGGTTTGTCCAATATGTCAGTGTGTAACATCACGTAACTTCAGGAAAAGGCAACTGTTTATTTAAAAAGACAGGCATGGTGTAGTAATAGAATTGAGTCAAGTATAATTATAACTACGTAACTCTAAATTGTGGCTAATGGAACATATTGTAGGTGGGGCAGCGGCATTTCATGGCCAAGTGTGTCACTGGGCGCTGTTTTAGCCATGGCCCCAAAAAAATCTGGAAAAGTGAAATGGTGAAAAACAGTTTCGCTCCACAACTGAGTACTACACAGTTCTCAGTCTTTGCACCTTTTCGGCAATCATCTTCAAAAGTGTCTTACAAACAAATCTCTGAATTTATTTTACAGGGTCATAAAATAAGTATTAAAATATGAGCTATATTTATTTATTTATTTACTCTTTTTTTATATAATAATCTTAATTGCGTTTATGTATTTTAAGGTGGAATATTAAGATTAACAGTTATATCTATTTGTTTAGTTAGTTTGCTAGTTTTATAGATGTGTATTTATTTTACGCTGACATATAATCACAAAATGTATTTATTGTGAGCATATTGATTTGTTTATTTGTTAAAGATAAAACAAGAATCATGTTGAATATATTTGTTTATTGTGAACTTTATGTATTTATTATTATTTTTTAAGTCAAAAACTAATAAATTATTTCATTTTAAGTCAGTCAAATAAAGTTTGTTTTTGTGCTAAATTGAAATAAGTATGTAGATAAAATTGAGGAATTCAATACATGAAATATAGTCATCACATTGTATTTACTTGTGTTTGTGCAATTATTTATGCATTTATGGTATTTAAAACTGTATACATGTCATGTTCTATTCTGTAAGAAAGCATATAAGGCAGTGGTTGCCAACCACCAGTTCATGATCTGAAAAAAATAAAATTATATATATATATATATATATATAATTATAATTATTAATTAATTTTTTTATATATATATATATATATTTTTTTTTTTTTTTTTTTTTTTTTATCCTAGCGGCATATATCCCCCAAATGTTCGTTGTCACTCAGACGGGAATGTTCCTCAGCATCCAACCCATCCCACATCCTTCTCCCAAACAATCCCATTTGCGAGCTGCAAGGCGTCTGAGAGAACAAGAAATGTGAGAAAAGTAAGGAACAACAAACACAGTTCAAAGGTTACCTTCAGACGGCTGCACTCCCCTGAAGGGGATTCCTATGACGCACAAAGACAGAATTTACTGCAACACAATGATCATACTCTCTTACATGTGCCCTTTTTTTTTTTTTTGCTTTTATCTACATCTGTAATTTCATCTTATTCTCCTCCGGGCTGTCTATCTGTAGGCGCTTAATCTATTTGTGACATAAAAAAAAAGTTATCTGTTGTCTCTATCTACTGCACCGCAGACCCTCAGAGAAGTTGTGACTGTTGCACTAGATTTGATTTATGGCACAGAAATGATAAGTGGTCTTCTAAAGTTCTCCATTGAGCCCCCCTCCTCTTGGCTAAGAAAGAATTCTTTATCTGGGATGAGCAATGATGTCAGAGAATTTGTTTTCTTTAAAGCTTCATCTCAAGTAGACTAACTTGTTCAACGTGAGAGTTTTTAAGAATCTGGATGCCTTAAAAAAAATTGGTCTTGTTTTTGTTACATAGTGGGGCCAACATTTTGGGATTTCACAGAGTTGTGGGGCCCACATGTTTAGACCTCTTTTTGAGGGTCAAGACTTGGTTTTAGAGTTTAGGTTTAAATTGGGTTGTGGTTGAGGTTAGGGTAAGGAATAGGGGTAGGCAATCATTTTTGATGGTTGGGGTTAGGGGAAGGGTATAGGAAATGCATTATGGCAATGAGATGGCCCCACAAAGACAGTAAAACAAACCAGTGTGTGTGTGTAAAATAGCATTTAACAATATTTTAAGCAGTATAAATCCATTTAAGTTGGAAAAATCTCTTTTCCATCTTCAATGGTGCGCAGTAGTCCTCACAGTTCTGACGTTTGGTTTGAATCTCATCTTTAGGGTTATAACGGGACACTCCTGTTTGACACCTGTGTCACGAGTTCCACCGTTTTTACGCAGTAAAAAAAAAGTAGGCCAGTCAGCAAGCCAATTGTTTGGGCCATGTCAATCAAACGGTTGTCATACCAATTCATAAGACTAATCATACTACTTCTTGCTTCCGTGTTTAAGAATCGTGTGAAATACTAGCCCAATACTTCGGAAGCTGGTCGGACCCAACGCAAGCTAGCTCTTTTGACGGCATATTTCCAACGTTACAATGCGGTACGGCGCGACGTAAATGTCAGAGCTAGCTTCCAATAGCTAACCAATAAAGTTTGATAATGGCAAAATGAATTGCCTTGTTTAGCGCTGTTGAACTGTCAACCAAGATAGCATTAACTAAAGTGATCACCAGATTGAGTGAGAATTTATTGTATGTGTGATTTTAAGCTAATTTTGAAAATCTGGTCGCCCTAGTTTGACAGTGAAACAGGGAGTGATTTTGACCACAGTCTTTGTATTATTATTTCCAGTCAGACAGAAAGAGAGCGAGAGTGGAGCTATTTTCACTTGTATTGAGCGAGCCCCCCCCCCCCCCCCCCCCCAACTAATGGACGTGACAATCAAGCGCTATCAGAGCCGCCTCCATGTAACGCAAACTCCCAGACGCGGGGTCGTGACTGCAGGTGCCACGGCCGCATGACGCCCCTCCTCCTCATCATCATCACCCACCCCTCCCGCAGTGATTTGGATAATGCTGGCCTGAGGGCGTCGGTGCGTGTTGTTGGTAGGGGACGTGATAGGACAGTGGGACGAGAGGCCTGGGTGACATAAGCACAGGCGGCAGAGCGCTGACGAACTTCCTGGCCGGAGCTGCGTGCTGTGTGAACTACGAGGTGACGTCTGTGTCACTCGCGGGGACGTGTCACTCACACCAAAGTGTGGATGTGTGTCCGGTGCGAGTGGTTAATATCTCCCTGTGTCCTTGGTCCCATTAGAAAGACCGTGAACCCATTTACATTGTACCACTGAAAGCAACACTAAGTCACAACTCCAAGTGACAAAAGCGTGAGGAATTCAGAGGAAGTCAAAGAAACTATTACAAACTCATACCTTCATACCTCATCTTTTTTTCTTTTTCTTTTTTTTTTTTTAATAGTAGTAATTTTAGTTTAGAATGATTTACTTCAATCTCCAAAATTATGCGCTGTACTCTGGTACACAGTAGAATGCAGGAAGATTTTTCCCCCCTCGTATGTTGCATCTTCTTTTTTTCTTTTTTTTCCTGGAGAGCTCAGTATTGTTCATTCGGTAATTTTACCGATTTGACATGTCATCATCATTGCTCTCCCAGCTCTTTTTTTGAATTTTTTTTCCAATTTTTTTTATTTTGTATGTGGGTGAGTATGTGTGCGCGTGCGTGTGAGTGTGTATTCATTAGTTATTAAAAAATCCCATACCGTTCATCTAAACTGAACATTTCAGAACCCAGCCAGGGTTGTGAGGCCGTCAAGAGACCCGAGGAAGGACCAAAGAAATGTTGCATCTTCAATCCATCCCCGTTGTGTTGTACTAGCGACATCCCAGCTAACGCTAAGCTAGTCCGTCGGGTCCGGCGTCCAACTTTGCAAACTCCCTTTCGTTTGTTGCTAGGGTGGCGTTGACAAGCCAACAGCGAGATGTTGACATAATTGACTAACTGAGTGCTTAAGTGTTGGATTTTATGCTCATTAGCGGGCCAAATATTCCCATCAACACGCAACTACTTCTGGGCATCTACTGGAACGTAGCGCGTACGTAGCTTTCACACGTGCACTTTACATGTAATATCCGAAAAATCGGATTCGCCGTTGATTTTTAGCGGCCAACTCGTAACTCAATTCAAGTCACATAAATAAATCCGCCCGTGTCTTTATTGTTAGGCCGCTAACTTTTGCCATTCTACTCATTCCACATTTCTTCACTGATTCATACCAAATGTTCAGCTTGTTCGGGACATATTGGGAAGTATTTATCACATTCTCAAAATCCTCACATTTTTCATTATTCCACGTTTTCCATGACAACGAGCCCAATTAATGCAGACACGCTCTGTAGTGTACTTAACTCCTCCTTCCACATTTCTCAAGTGATGCAAACCGTTCCAACTTCTAACTATTCAACTTTTTCAGGACGTGTATGGCGCTATGTATCATATTCAGAAAATTACTAAATGTTTGCAATAAAATTCCAAAATTAAAAGATATTTTAAATATTTACCTCCTTCCACATTTCTTGACCAATTTAACCCATTCGGAGTAAAATTCCTCATTTCAGAAATTTAATGAACTCTGCAGTGATTCAGTTCATCATGTGAAATTTCTTGAGAAATTGCAGTTTCTAGTTGTTTGTAGTAGTATTAGTATAGTCGTAGAAGTACATCTCTTTACTTTGGTAAGACAGATGACCTGATGTCTATACTGGGTACACCCTGGACTTGTTGCCAGACAATTAGAGGATGCACATTTACAACACATTCTGAGCTGTGGGGCAGACGCGCTAATAGGTCACCGTATGTGATAATTATTGTATAATTAATACCGCTATGCTATTTAATGTAATAGTAGTAGTTGTATGTAAATTGCTTTATATTGTTTTACAGTATATCCACACATCTTTGTCCAGAGTTTATAGACAACCTGCATTTTATTAGATTTTTTTAAGCTTAGCACAACATCACAATTATTATAACCATTATAACCAGTCCAGTCAGGGTACACGTATACAGTAGGGGTGAGAATCTTTGAATGTCTCACGATTCGATTCGATTCTGATTTTTGGGCCTGCGATTCAATTCAGAATCGATTTTCAATTAAGAAAGATTTTTGATTCAAAAATGATTTGATTGACAATTTTTGCTTCAATCTATAGATGTGCAAGGAATTGTAATGATCTACTCCAGTCTGACTCGCTAATGCTAATTAGCGTGCTACTCGCGGCACTTTTATCACTCAAAAGAACACCCACACGCTGGAATATATTATTATTTTTTTGGAATAATTTGATTACTCTCGGATGTGGCTACAACTTAACAGTGTATTAGACCGTGTGGAACCACACTGCCCCTCAGTGGCCAAACCGGGTACAACATGAACAGCACTCCAAATAAAGGCACACAGACATAGGCAAGACAGTATAAAATAATTTAAATAAAATGGATTTTGGGACATTTAAAATCGATTCTGAATCGTTCTAAATGAGAATCGATTTTTTGGGCACACCCCTAGTATACAGTATATGGCATTGACCATTTATCGTTCATTTTCTCAAATAATTTTTGCAGCTACTGTTGTTGAATGGGAGCTTCTAAATAAATGTAGCAGAAACATTTATTTCTATTGCGGCCCACATCAGATGATTCCATTTAAATTCACGATAAAAAAAAAAAAAGGACATTAACAACTTCAAAGCAAGTAATGACACTGGAGGAATTTGGTCACAATGTGGATTTATGTAAGAATATTGCATGAGAATGCTGCTGGTGGCGGGTTAATGCAGTTTTACAAGTTTATTCTTTAAAAGGAATCGTGCTTGCAGTTAAGCACTCACATGGCACATATTGATCAAGCCAAAATGACTTTGCAAAATCGCTGCAAAAGTTCTATTGAGAATAGTAATTGGAGGGGGCATGATTTTTGCGGTCATTTGAACGTCTCCTACAAAAGCATCATCCGCTCTAAGAATACATTTTCTTTTCAGCCCTCACAAGACTCTCGGCCCCGATTGTAACTGCAGTTTCTGCAATTATTCGCAGCAGGCAAAGGAGTATACGAAATGCCGAGAGGGAAGCGTACATGCGTCATCTGTAGAAAGTTGCATACACAGTTCCTCATCAGCATGCACACGCTCAAGCACGGGGTTTGCGGTCATCAAATGATGGCCACGTGACTGTCCTCGTCTCCGATGGCGTCAAAGCCCAGACAGAAAGTAAACGAGAGCGAGGGAGGGTGGGAAAAAGCAAGGAATCATTATCACGTTCAGTCACAATCACTTGTCAGTGTTTGACAAGTATTTCAGCACATCTAATTATCTGATTGCAGGATGCCGTGTTGCTGTGCGAAAGCACACAGTTGTGTCAATATCACGCTTTCAGCCATAAATGCATCATTTGTTAGAGCTATAGCTGGGGCAAATGAAACTGTTTTTGAAATGTGACGTGGTATGTGTTGCTTGCAATGTAGCGGTACTACTTTCTTGTCAGGGTGTCGACGCAGGAAAAGAGAAGAAATTCAGTCTGAAAATAAATGTGCGCGTCTTAATATTCAAAATGAAGTTCTGCAGACAGATTCCAGACAGCACACATCGTTACGTAAAAATTTTTAATGGGGTCAAAGTCATTTCAGAACATAACAAGAAACATATAGCCATCACAGCTTCAACATCTGGCGCCACTCAATTCTTCCTACGATACACGTGGGAGGGTACAAACTTAAAAAAAAAAACAATTGGTGAGAATGGTACAAGGAAGGAAGCAAGTTGTCGTGGCTTGTGGTTCAGAAACGTCCCGAGCGCTCTCTGTCTCTGGAGCGACGTCTATCGTGGTCGCGTCCGCCCCCTCGGCCTCCTCTGTCTCCTCTGTCTCGGTCCCTTGAACGGGATCGGCGTTCCCTGGAACGTGACCGGGACCTGTGGCGGCTACAGGAAGGAGGAGGTGCAAATTAGCAATCGTTTCCAACTGCACAAGAGTTCAGATTCATTTATTTTTGGTGGTCTGACTGCCTTCACATGATAGTATTAGCTAGCATACTAGCCACTAGCACAAAAACAGTGAATAGTTGAGTTTTTCAGTGAGCAACAGAGGACACGGTTGGCAAGTTTGCGTATGGTGGTTGACTAAAAACGCGTCTGTGTGAACGTACCCTCCTTTCCGGCGGCGGCCATACAACTCTCTCCTCAACTCGCGTGAGATGGGCTTCAGGTGCATGAAATTGCAGAAGCCACCTCGAGTGCATTCCCTGCGGACAACGGGGCACAGAAAACGCATGCAAGCTGTCAGGAGGACAGTGACTTAAATGAATCAGTGAGCGTCAGCTGAGAAAGGAAAACGTATTGTTCATTTTTTATTGCAAATTAATCACTTTTGTAGGCCTGTCACGATAATTATGATTTCAACTTATCGTTTGATGAATAAAATGACACATTGGGAATGTGAACATTACCAATTTGGTATTTCATTTCAAAAGGTAGGAAGTCTTAAAAAATCTGGAATCTAACTTAAGCTGTGAACCCTGTGGTTGTATGTTAATATTGAAATGCAATTTTTATGAACACAGCCAGTCTATTTTATTTATATACTTTTTTTGTATTTTACATCTTAATGCCTAAGGTATTACTGAGAATAAAGTTGAGTACTCATTAAAAGGATGTACTTTAATTATTATGCTCCTATATCCATTATAACAGTGGCATAGAAAAATACAATGATAGTTTCTGAGAAAATATATCGTCCTAAAAATGAGTTATTGCAACAGAAGCCTTCTCTTGTGGAATTTGTTGATTCTAGGTAATGTTGTGTTGCCACAGCAGGTTGAAGTAATTTCACTACTTCATTCTGTTCACTAGTAAGGTGAGAAAAAAAGAAAAATATTTTGGAAATGGAATAAAAATTATTTTTAAAAAAAACAAGAACTGAAACTACATTTCACATGTATAAAACTAAAATTTACTAGAATTGTAGAGAAATGGTCAATTTTGGGCTTATTAATTTCATACATGAGATTGTATGGTCGTTTTTAAATTTCGGTATTTCTGTACGGAAGAAGTAAGGTTGAAAAGTCGTTTGGGATTTGTAGTTTACTTCATTAGACAATACTACTTTTTTTACACTGAATTACTCCATAACCAAAACTAATACTAAACCAAAAATAAAAACTAACAAACCCGCTCTAAAAACCAATTAAACTAAGTGAATTTGCAAAACTAAATAAAAACCAACTGTAAATGACAATTCCGCCAGAAACGAGGAACCCCTTGGACTTGATGTTGTCAGCTTGTGCATTCAAATGCGAAAACGTCTGAATGTGACCCGACAGTTCTTCCCCCGTGTCTCTTAAATCATCCAAGTCGCAGCTGTACTTGACGTTGGCGAGTGCGGCCGACAAAGCCTCCGACACTCACCCCATCTCATACTGGCGGCAGCAAGCTTCCCTGAAGTCTGTGACAGGAGAGAGCTCGGCATGGATGGGCTGCCCGTTGAACCAGCGATTGTTCAGGTCGATCACGGCCTTCTCGGCATCCTCTTCGCAGCGGAACTACAAGGGAAACAATCACAAGGTTTTTGACAGAGTGAATATAAAGACCAAAAGTGGACACCGGACGGACACCCACCTTTACATATACGTTCCCCACAAGATGGTCTCCCAGGTTGTCACACACGTTCATTTCCTCCACCTCGCCGTACTTCTCCTCCATTTCTGTGAAGACCTCCTAAAAGTACAGCGAGGACCAATAAGGCTACATTCGATTTGTTTAGGAAAAATAACAATTTGGAACGCTTACCTCAAAAAACTCATCATAATGCTCCTGCATTTCCATGTCGCTGATGGCACCTAGTGGACACAACGGAGAATGACAATGAGGCACGTGCCAACACTCTTGATTGAACTGCATTTATTGGAACTAATTTATACAAAGACGCTTACAAGTGAGGCCGTCAGCAGACTGGGCGCTGTTCTGAGGGTTGCGGTAAATGTTCAGGAGAGCGATGGTCTGAAACGCAATGTGCACAAATTCAGGATGATTTCTAATGACTAAAAATGGAGACATCCTGTGACAACTTCAATTCTGTACCTTCTGTCTTAACAGTTATACACTCAGTGGGCATTAGGTACACCTGCACAATTCAATGTGAATCAATGGAACCACTCGGTAAAATATTGTAAAGATAATTGTTAAATTTCCAATCTGACAATATGTCAAGACACAAAAGCATATTTGGGCTACATATAAAGGCAATTTATCAGCATAACGTAGCATTATTACAGTACAGACTTAACCTCTCATGGAATTTCCTATTGGAACATATTTTATTTACAGATTCACCCACTACAGTGATAGGTTTGGGAATTACCCGACTTATAAACATTTCAGACTTTTGAAAAGTTGCTCTGATGATTTTTGGAGTGTCTGTAGGAAACTTCACAAAAAGTAGCTGTTTGACAAATAGACAAATCTTCAAAAAAAAGGGGGGGGGGGACTTAATTCCTTTCCAATTCGAATTCCAGGGGATTCCTGTGCAGGTTACTATTTTACAATAACAATGTTGTAGGAATTCTAGTAAAATATGTATTCTTGTAACACTACAAATTTGTCCGGTACAACATCCCTATTATTTTGGTTGCTGAGCTGACCTGTATCATAATGTCAGAAATTTAATATTTGACCATTAAATGAACCTAAATATAACATTTCAAATCAAATCAGTACTTGATGGAAATCATTATATTTAAATATGTACTTATTATATTATGCAGGGTTGTGTGATGCAATGCTGAATTTGTAGGAAAGAAAAAAAAGAGTAACTTACCTGGCTGAAAGTGGGTTTATTGTGTAACCTGGAACAGCGGTCACCATGTCGACAGGCACCAATTTTAAAATAAAAAGAGCAATTTACTCTGGGGAAAGAAAAAAAGAGACCAACAATATGTGAGTTTAGGGCAGGCCCATGGCGTCAACAAATGTTTGTATGTAGTGTATACATATACAATGTCAATATTGATCATTAGAGTGGTAAACTAACACGATCAGCATCTTCAGACATTATCTATAGTGATATTAATTGTATTTTTTTATTTCAGAAGTGCTTAACTTGTATCCCTTTGCATTACTGTAATCATTTCTCAAGAAGTAACTCTCAATTTCCCCCAAAAATGGTGACCTCTGCCATAGAACGCCGAAACAAAAGTTTAAAAATAAACAATAAAAAATATCTAGTGAGTGTAAAACGGGGGATACACATGGCTAATGTGAAAGTTAACACTACGGCGTTTTCATTCAAACAAAGACTTGACTTAATCGCAGCCATTTAAGCGCCTATTCCATAAAAATACCACTTCCAGTATCTCAATACATTAAGGTATTAAAATTTGAATGAGTAACGTCGAATTGTAGAAGTATTCCAGCACTACTCGGCATGTTGGTTGGCGTTGCAGGCCAAGAAATGTTAGCAACGCGGCTTTTTCTCGCTAGCCAAGCTAGCTAAAGCTACCTAGCGTTAGCCGCTAATGATGTAGCTCTTCTAAAGTGGTACCACAGCATCCGAAAAAAAAATTCGCGGAGCATCTATTAACGTAAAATTTATTAAGATGGTTTTACTACGCAACTAATTATTAATAAAATTGATTACTTGTCTTTCTCTGTCCCAAAAATCGACGCCAAGTACTCCGCCATCTTGGCTAGCCTCTGCCTACCAGCAACACCACGCTTTCCTGTCCCACACTTTCACAAGAAAAGAAGCTCGATCCAAGGTGATGAGCGTTCTAGAGAAACAATGCCTTATCATCAGTTAAATTTGGTCATTTCACACGTATTCCTGCAAAATATTCTACGTATGCAGGTTGAAACATTTATAAATGGCAAACACAATAATAGTCACTATACAACTATACTCGCAAATAATTTGTATTGCATGTTTCTCACAAAACACGGGGGAATGCTTCATGTTCTAAACGAAAGACAAAACACCGTTATTAAAAAAAAAAAAGTTCTAAACGAAAGACAAAATACCTTTATTTAAAAAAAAAATACTTATCGTAACTATTCAGCGCTATGCACTTCAGTCTAGTATTGCTTTCAAAATAAGAGTTTTTGTATCTTTCAAGGGAAGTCAACCCAAAACGTTCTTTAATATGTTGTATGTGCCCCACTAGTCTAAAAACGGCATTCTTATTAATATTGCGTTTGTGAAATATGAGTTAAGCAGCAAAATCCACCCGTTTTTATCCATCTCAGGGAACCGACATTTTGCCACCTGCTACCAGCCACTAAAAATGACATCACTGTTGCTTAGTGTTCAGGTAATGACCAATCACGACTCACCTGTTTAATGAATGGGGTTGACTAATCCTTTCAGTGACTATGCTCCCCGTTCTGTATTGTTTCATGTGGGCCTGACTTAAAACTATTTTTTTATTGTTATATATATAAAAAATATATAAGTTTGCCATCGTTTAGGTCCATCAGTAAATCTATTCAGAAAAAAGTTTATAAAAATGCTAAACTCAAATTTGTAGGCTGTGTCCTTCGAAAGGCAGGCCCACTGCGGCTGGATCATTCAAAAAGGCACCTCTTCATTTAACCACTGTGGACCGGATAAACTGCGACAATTCTGGATAGGGCCGACAGAGAGGACCAATGTAGGCAACCAAAGCGCGCTCCCAAGCAGCCTTCACTCAGGGCCCGCCTACAAAGGCCAGATTTGAATGCCAGATTCGAAGGCTACGTGAATTCAAACACCGCTTTGTGGTCAAGGTACACTGCAAGTAATGTGGCCTTTAAATTCAGCCTTTGGCGAACACAGCCTACAAATTTGGACCCAGCTTACGTGTGTTCTGTAAGCGTCCACTTACACACACACCAATGTACATCTTACAGAAATACAGAATAGCGGCCAATTTAGTTTACAGTAAAAATTGGCGTTAACTCACAAATACACGATACAAACAATTAGTATGTGGAGTGTGCAAGGATATATCTACCATTTAATAGTTATGAGTTATATTTTCCTAGTTTCTCTGAATAGCAATTTAACTGCATTGTAGAATTTGACAGACGCACAAGAGAGAGCAGAGAAATACGTTTATTCAATTGATACACATTTACACTTGAGAAGCTCAAAAGAGAAAAGGTGTGAAGTTTGCATGCTCTCCCACTTGTGTAACATGCATGTTAAAGACACTCAATTTTACACTGATGTGAACTTGAGTGTGAATGGTTGTTACCTAAGCCTTGTGATTGACTGGTGACCAGTCCAGGGTACACCACCCAGTTCACCCATGACCCTGATGTCGACCAGCGCAATAGAAAATGTATGGTACCTAAATTGCACTTTGTACAATCATACCTTTGCATATCTACTATTTGGTATATATTTTTTACACCAAGTACTACATTAAAATGGATCAATCAAAATTCCGTGTTACACACAGTGGTGTAATATACATTCTTATGGATACGTACAGAACTTGTGAAACACTGACAATGCTGAACAGGGACACTCTCAGGGAATCTTACTGCTCTTTTGTGCTATCCTGAAATACCTGCCCTTAGAATTTGAATACCATTAAAATTAAAATATATATAATGTGTTTTGCCTGCCCTGATCACTTGTTTTCTTTCAAGAGTGGTACACGTTACAAATTCAGACAGGTAACTGTATTATATGAATTGGGAAACTCAAATGGGATGCAAGTGTATATGAAAAAGGGTTGGAGATGCTATTTTGTTATTGTTACACATGCACATTTTTTAACAGTCATCTTTACTTGACCATTTATAGGTCCTATGGGAGGGTAAACTTGTTGCATAATGTGTGTGAGCAGCAGTTTTAAACTTCCCCAAACATTATGACGAAGAATTACAATATATTAATTTACCACCATAAAACATGAGCTTTTGACATGATACGACGTGCCTCAAAACCTAGATAACATTTTGGGCAACCAACTTGAAAAATGTGCGTCTGTTTTCCCCACAAGTTTGGAGTAACTTCAGTCATGCCAGTTAGTCCCCGCCCTCCTCGCTCTTGTGTGTGTAGTGTTGTTGTAGTAGTAGTTAACCAAAAAAGTTCGCCTCGGCCGAGAGAATAGTCAAGTCTACCACCTCGAATCGATCACATTTCGTCATTTTAATCCCAAGGCTCCACGTCTAAGAGGTATGATTAATTCTGAAAACACTAGAGTTGCTCCTAAACAAAGTGTACTAAAGTATATTTTGCTAGCTCGGCGTCTTCCCGCTATTTTGTCGCTAGCTTAGCGAGCTAGCGGTCGTTAGCCTAGCGTGGAGGCCGCCTGCCTTACTGTTCCGAAAGGGAAAGTCCCATTATGTATAACGAATGTCAAACAAGCCGTGGTAGCAGCTTGGATGTATACAAGATGGTAAAATGCTCAACGACTTTTCCAGACGGAAGTTAGCCGTATCGCTAGTGGTGTTAGCCAAGCCAGCATGCTCCAAACAGTGCGTAATACACGTCCACAAACGATAAAGGGCGTCGTTCGACCCCCCCCCTCGACGCCTTCTATCCGCCGCTAGCGTTGAACGGAGCATAACATAAAATATTCTATCTAGATTTTAATTATCTCCGTGTACTTAAGTGATGTCGCTGTAAAACGCGTGTGCTGCCCAGACGGCTGCTCTCGGAAGTCTATCAACGCCGTAAACCCTTTGCCAGGATTTCCGGCTCCTTTCCATTTGCCCTATGCTGTTTTGTTTCCGTTTATTCTATTTCCGTTTCTCAAACTTTTCCCCATTCATAGTCCAAGTGCTACTTAATGCTTATATTTTTGATAAGTACAAAGTCCCGCGTGCGTTTAGGGAAATCGACAATTCTTGCGCTTACGGTGGACCCGCGGTTGTGTAACGAGGGCTGCCTCGCCCCACGCCAAGTCCGACGCCGCCGCTTTGGAAATGTGTTGCTAACTTTTGTTCACTTTCGGTGTCACCAACTAACTCACTCGGCCTGACGTTTAGTTCGTAGCTTATTCATCTTCACCCTCGCAACTTGTACGTGTACATTTTGAGAGGCGCATCTTATGTGCGATGGCCTAGCGTTTGGCCTTAAGACGACAAAGCCTCGCCCTCGAGTATGCTAACGTTAGCCGTTAGCAGTTGACGGTCCCAGGCGGCACAGTACTGGGGCATACTGGAGGCTGACTGAGCCAACTCCCACAATGCATACTTTTTCAACCATTTGTAACCTTCCCACCATACCATGACTACATAAACCACTTGCACCTACTTTTAAAAACACATTATGAATAGTACTTCCTGATTCATAACCGTCATAAAACACATTAAATCTTATGATCAAAGAGGATGTCAGCGGTGTTGTTTTTTTTAAATTAACCCTTTTTTATGCTGTCTTGGTTTTTATATCTGTAAATTCCTCCAATGCTGAAACAGCCATACCTCAAAGTCATTAAAAAAAATGGTATTGATGATTTCAGTTTAAGGCCACAATAATAAAGATAAAGTAATTTCATGGCTGTGATCAACAAGATTTCTAAAACATGTCTGGGATAGCGACTTAAATGTTGCCACAGATTTGTTAACGGAACAAACATATTGACAGACTGAGCAGATGTTGGTAGCGCACTTTACCGTACACTTCTTGCGAAACGGCAAGAATTGCACACTTTACATGTGTTGGCCCTCAAAGTCTGCTGAGCCTGATACACATACATAAATCATCCTAAATACTAATTAAACTATCTGCACTCTTGTGTTTCTACATTTCTAATAACTGTAACGACATGCAATTGTTTTGACACTTTCACAATATCTTGCATACCTCAGAAAATAACACCATCAATTGTGAGAATGCAAGATGGCTGCCACATTCTGGCACTTCAGTTCACAGATACTTCTGGTATATTGCAACAACATAATGTATCATTGGTAAAAGACTGAGTGACATAGAAGGACCATTTGTAAAATAATTTAAAAATGAACTCTTGTGACAATAGTGAGATGCATTTGAGTTAATTTTCATGGAAAAGGAGAAAAATCCTATATGTCTCAAACACATTTGCTTGTTCCTTTCACACAGCTCAAAATAACATATAAAAGAAAGACACCAAAAAATAAAGGATTTAAATGAGCTGTGGGTGAAATCTAAAGCAGCAACCCACGCTGATATCAAGTACAAATGTCAATGCAAAACCATGTTTTTTGAAATAAATCCCTTTAACATCCCCTTTGCCGCAGCTTGCCACTCTTTTACGAGACAATGTCCAAGGGTGGAGCAGACGAGATGATAGAGATCGAAATTGATGAACGGGAAAAACAAGCATGCTTGGAGGAGGGGTGAGGCTTCTTGAATTTATTTTCCATCATGTCTAGCCCTCGTAGTCACTTCACTTCGGGAGAATAACCTGTCTCGTCTTGCCAGTAGCATGGAGGAACAGACCATCATGGCGGCAGATCTGATCCAGCAAGACATCGACATCAACGAGCCGGTCGGCAATTTGAAGAAGCTGTTGGAGCCTCGTCTCCAAATCTCACTGGATTCATATGAAATATGCTTGCAGGACATTCAGGTAACGTCACATTCATTTCAGATTGGTTTATTTGAAAGCCATATCTCGCCTGGGACGAGGTTCTGCTGTACGTACGGTGACGCCAGTTGGCATCTCTTCTTCTGCTCTTCTACGCAGTTGCACCCAGATCACAGCCTGTTTGATCAGGGCGTCAAAACTGACGGCACGGTGCAGCTCAGCCTGCAGGTCCTTACCAAACCAGGTAAGGATTGGGCCGCAGCCCTCAAAGTCTCGCAGTACCAAAAGCCAAACTCGGCGTTGTACTTTTGCGCCGAAATCCAGGCGAAGAGAAGCTGAACATCTTGGAGATCGTGAAGCCCGTCGAAACGGTGGAGGTGGTGATCGACCCGGACGCGGCTGGGGAGGAGGGTTCAATTGTGGAGGAGGGGCATCTCATCGCCGTGGACCGAACCGGCCTGTCCGACGAGACCTCGGAGCAGGTGACGCGTTGGGCCGCCGCGCTGGAGGGTTACCGCAAGGAGCAAGTCCGACTCGGCATACCGTACGGTGAGGAATGAGAGCACACTGGAGAAGGCACATTTTTGGTGTTGTGACAAGCCTACTATGATTTTCACCTTCTTCTTTTTTTAGACCCCATTCTGTGGACGGCCGACCAATCGATCCACTGGGCTGTGTGGGTGATGAAAGAATTCAATATTGACGAAATGGAAATAGGGAGCATTCACATCCCCGGTCGAAACCTCTGCGCGTTCAGCCAAGAAGAGTTCCTCCAGAAAGTGCCCAACGGCGAGATCCTCTGGAGCCACCTCGAACTCCTCCGCAAATGTATGTCATTTTCAATTATTTTGTTCATTTTGTTGCAAACAAAGACATTAAAAGTTGCAATATGGAACGTTTTTCCCCCAAAAAAACTTTACAATAAGCTTTTTATTTGACCATTAATGAGTGAAATGCCTTCTAACTAGTAGATTAACACCTTAGCTGTTCACAATGGGTACTCCTGCAAGCCTCTGGCCAATAGTTTTCAGACTGGATTCGGGTTAGAATTTCCCACGCCCTGTCTGCGGATGTGACGTAATGTGCGTGGTGTGTATGTGAAGAACGGCATGTGCAGTTCCATTTTTCGTCAACAGGTGGCAGTAGCGATTCGAAATGCAATATTCTACGTTCAGTAGCTTTAATGTTTTGAATTTCAGACGTTTTGGCGAGCCAGGACCAGTCCGGGGGGGACGCCACAGTCACAATTGATCAACGTAAGACAAGACTTTGTATAATCAGACAGCGAGAATATTCCACTCCAGCTTTGTTCTGACCAGCGTACAATGTTGTCGGTGACAGCTGTGCAGATTATCCCGGCACAAGTCAGCACGCCCACGGCCATCAAAGTGTTGAAGCAGAACCGTGGACCCCGAGCGCCCCGAATTTCGGGAGAGGAGCGCAGTTCTCCCGGCAACCGCACAGGTAGGTCATACAGAATTTAACTCAAAGTCAAGACTTGTATTTGTAAAAAATAAAAATAAAAAAAAGGGGGGGGGTATTTTATGATTATTAATTGATAAAGCATATTTAAAAATCACTCTGGGAGCTGAAATTTCACCCAGATTCTCCAAACATGTTGAAATTCAAAGTGACTCCAACCTTTTTTTTTCTATATTATTGTGCGAAAGGAGTATTTGTACAAAATTTTGACCCATTGATTCCCATTATTAATCATAATTTTTCATGTTTTTTGATCATTTCGATCATCATTTGATCATTTCCCCAAATTACCCAATTTATCCCTTCAGTGGGGACCTCAATTTAAAGACAGAAAAAAAAAGTGAGTTGAGTCTTAAAAGCCAGGATCCACCAGGTGGCGCTAGAGAGCTACTTATCATTTTTGCTAAATAATATGACTATCGCAAAAAGAGTGTCTACATTTTTGGACAAAATACCTCATTTGCGGTAAAAGCGTTTGTTTGTTTTTGCCCCAAGTAAAGAAAGTCTTACTGAATTGTCGTACAAATGTAAAATGGAGTTAGTTGCTGTAAAAAAAAAAAAAAAAGAATTTAAGTAGTACTGAGCTATTTCTCTGCTGGCAGGCAACAACGGGCAAATCCAGCTGTGGCAGTTCCTGCTGGAGCTTCTGACAGACAAAGACGCCAGGGACTGCATCTCCTGGGTGGGCGAGGAGGGCGAGTTCAAGCTCAACCAGCCCGAGCTGGTGGCGCAAAGGTGGGGCCAGCGCAAGAACAAGCCCACAATGAACTACGAGAAACTCAGCAGAGCCCTCAGGTACGCTCGGACGTCAATACTGCGTGTGTACCAAAAAGGAAGTCGCAATAGTATATGACAGGCCGGTAAAGTCATATTGAGGGTTGTAGGGTCGGAGCCTTTTTAAGTGGACAAACGTGCGATATTGTATCCTGTAAAGAATTTTGTGAAACTATCCTACAAAAAGTACCGGGCGCCATCTTTACTCAGTGCTCCTTCTCGCAGGTATTACTACGACGGCGACATGATCAGCAAGGTGCAGGGCAAGCGCTTTGTGTACAAGTTCGTGTGCGACCTGCGGACCCTGATCGGCTACAGCGCCGCCGAGCTCAACAACCTGGTGGCCGAGTGCGAGCAGAAGAAGATGTCGCGGGTGCAGGTGCACGGCATCGGGCAGCCCATCACCACAGTCACGTTGGCCACCACGCTAGACAAGGACAGCTGAAGAAGGGGAAGGGGGAGGCCTTAACTCACGAACTCTCCTCATGAAATTTGCTGACTCAGCGGCGTGGACGAACTTAATTTCAGCATTTTTTTTTTTTCAAAACCACCAGACGAGTGCGCAGAGGGTGTCAATGAGACTTGGCAACAAGAAAACACTTTGAATGTGACTGAGATGTCTTCCTTGTCTGTAGCGGACCATTGTATGCGCGTGCGTGTGTATACCGTATACACACAGACGCCGTATTTTTCGCTCTGGAGTGCAAAGTCACACTGGTCCAAAAATGCATCAAGAAGAAAACACAGAAGTCTCTCCGAGATATAAATGGCATTATTTGGGAGAAAGGCATCCATCCATTCAGTAGAGCTCAGACTGGCACCCAAAATTCCCGTTTCCTAATGTTGACAACAACGAACAAGTTCCGGTTAGATTTGAAAGTTACGCTTTTACTTGTGAGGAAATGGTTCAAGTCGAAATAGTAGTCATGGCAACAAGTATGTGAAGGATGTTGTTAGTTTGCTGTCATCTCTCATAGCAACAAACGGATGGTTTCCCCGGCTAGCTCGCTAGTTTAGCATCTATCACAAGGATTGACTAATCAAGTTTGTCCACAATATTATGTGGGAATCATTCCAGTTAAGGTCAGCCATTTTAAACTAAAAAGAAAAACATTTCCTTATTTGGCAACTCGTTCGCTAAGGTCAAAACGATAAGACGGGTGGGTGCCAGTCAGAGCTCTCATTTTAATGTCCAAGTCGCACCTGAGTATAAGGCGCAGGACCTGCTGAACTATGAAAAAAGTGACTTACAGCCTAAAAATAAGATATACACACACATGCGTGCTTAATGTCTTTGATAGCCGTGTATTTTCATATTTTTCCTTTTATAGAAGACCCTTTTTGTATTTTTATTTTAGTGTATGTTCCCTGCAATTTTGGGCCCCATCTTTTGTCCATAAGGGGAAATAAAATGGCAAACAATTTTTCTCAGAGGTTTTTATTCATTCATTTGCTTCTACTGTACCATTTTGCGAACAGCAGATATGAAGCCCACTTATTCCGTTCATGAAAATATGATGCATCATGGGAGATGACTAACAGTTTTAGCACTTCTGCCTAACAGTTATGAGCTTCCTCCCATTCATTGACGACTGTAAATTGTTATTTGTGAATGTGATTGGTTGTGTGTTTTGGAGAGCGCTCCAATTGGCTGTCAACCAGTGCAAGGGTGGTCGCAAGAAAGCAGAGACGAGCAATGGCGTATATATATATATATATATGTACATTCAAAATTTTATTCATGGTATGGTGGCAGTAGAAACTGTTAAGCAAATGGATGGTTCATGAAACTACAAAACACGTACTTATTTTTTAACATTCACCCGAACAAGAGCTTCAATTCACATGTCCGTGTTGGGGTATGATATGTTTATGTTGGGGGGGGGGGGTTGACTTGAGGGCACAAGATGCGGATCATGTGACGACTCTAGACCTATCACGCGACGGACAAGACACACCCCGTAGCAATAAAGAAACAAATGGCAAACTGGTATGAAGAGGTGACATAAAAAAAAGGGGGGGGTGGTCTTTATATCCCAAATACTAATCTCTGACTATTAAAGCTGGCGGTGCGGTGGGGGAGCTTTTTTCCCCCAAACATCCAATTTACAATCAACAATGGAATGATTCAACAGGAATTGATTTGGATATTTACCTCCACTTTAGTGATAGCAATCATGCTGATTGACTTCCGAGCTATTCTAATTGCAAAGCCATTTTCATGTTGAAAATACTTCATGTGACAGTCATGGAGAGGGAGCGTATTGTATTTACTGATACTGAATGATTTCTTCTGCTCGTATTAAACTCAGCAGTCAGTCCTTTTCTTTTTTTTTCGCCATCACTAGTATCCTTCACACAAAAAAAGGTCAAGACAAAGCAAAACGCACGGCTCATCGTTTTCATGCCCGTTACACTTTGTTCCGCTCGGGAGGTTCCGCTGTACTTGCTGATAATCAGACATTCCCCAGAATGACAAAGACAGAGTGCATAAAACGCAAACAGTAACACAATCATCTTCCTTTCGGATACTATTACACTTCATATATTACATATAGTAAGTATTTGAGATTTTTATTTATTTATTTTTTTTAATACGTCTTCTTTTTTTTTTTTGCCCATGCAGCTAACACAACAGTGAAGCATGGAAATGAGCTTAAAAAAATGTTTAAAGCATTCTGAATATCTTTTTTTTCCTTCTTCATATCGCACGAGAAGACACCAGAAATGTACAATCCTGCTAAAATATCTAAAAATCGGACCCAGTTGGCCATGCACTACACAGACGTACGGCTAATCTCCTTCATATGTTACACACCGAAATCAAAAGATTTCTTCTTCTGATGTTTCAAACAAAACCTGAAATGTTTCGAGCTGGATGGTTTAAATAGCTGGGTAGCACAGTGCTGCGATGATAATAATAATAATATTCATATATATGTGTATATTGTATAGCTATAGTCAGTCGACAAGTTCGTTGAGTACAAACACTGCAAAGGGTGTCGTGTGATTGGCTTAAATGTGCAGGTGACACGCGGTACCCTTTGTCTCACTCCGTTAATGTTACTTTGTGCAATTGAGGGAGTTCACGAGGCTTTGTTCCACGTCTGTTTCCTTGGCCCCAAACCCCCAAAAATTATAATCTGCCTTTAAAATGAGCACAATCGGGTTTTTTCAAAGGTCAAATGGGAGCAGAGTGGAACAGCACCTTTTTAGTTGTGGATTTGCTCAAAGAACTTGTAGGTTGGATTCTCGTAGCCGTTCTGCTGCATCTTGGCCAGGTGGCGCTCTTCAGGCGTCACTGCCGCGTCCACCTAAACACCCAAACAACAAGTCTTCAAGTCCCGCTTGACAGTTTCATTTGATATATTTGGCTCTTTTTTTTTCTTCTTTTTTTTTTTAACTCATTCACTGCCATTGACAGCTATAGACTTTTATAGACTATTTCTATTAGTTTAACTTTTTTTTTTTTCCCATTTGTGTTAACAAGAGTATGAAAACCTAGAATTTTTTTTGTACATCAATCGTGAGTTAACTAGTGAAGTCATGCGATTAATTACAATTACAAATGTTAATCGCCTGATGCCCCTAATTTTTAATAATCTTTTCTTTAAAAAACAACAACACATTGTTTATTTAATTTTTGATAATCTTTTTTCTTGTTGAAAATATATATATATTTTTTAAACCCACATTTTTTTGTTAAATTTTTAATAATCATTTATTTTTTGAGAAAAGATTATTAAACATTAGGGGCGCCAGGCGATTACAATTTTTAATCTTAATCGCATAACTTCACTAGTTAACTCACGATTAATCACAAATTTTATATCTCTTCTAATACAAAAAAAAAAATCTAGGTTTTCATACTCTTGTTAACAAAAGTGGGAAAAAATATTAAACTAATAGAAATAGTTCAAATGAATTTTTGACGTCTATAGCCGTCAATGGCAGTGAATGAGTTAATTCAAACTTGGTAAGAACAGTGTCGAACGAGCCACAAAAATCCTTTGATTTTCTGCTAATACAGATGATTACCTCGATGACGCCATGATGGATGGAAGTGTATTGCTTCTTCCTCAGCATCACTAGTGTGATGACGATGACCGTCGCTATGACGACGCCTCCCACCATCAGCCCGATGATGGCGCCTTTGTTGGAGCCCACGTCCTCGGCAAAAAAGACCTGTCATTGAAAAAAAAACGTCAAGTAGAGTCAGCCCCGGGATGCAAAAATAAAACATTTCGGAACCCGAAGCGCCGAACAATCCAGAACAACTCTAATCGAGGTGGTGTTTATTACCAGTTTTTGATGATGGACTTCATAACCAGCACTTTGCCGCTCCTCGGTCTCCATACGCACTTGGGGCATTTCTTCTGGCTTCAGGGCAGACACTTCAAAAGAAAAAAAAAAAGATTTTAAAAATGACAAATAAGTCAGCCTTTACAAAAGATGATAATCATGCTGACAGGTGTTCCTAATATTTTGTCCTCATGTAACTGAACAAAACAAACATAATTGATTTTAGCGACATTCACATAACTTTCAGTACATTAGAATATTGCAGAAAAGTTCACTTATTTCAGTAGCTCAATTCAAAAAGTGAAACTCATACAGATAAAATTTTGTTTAACACATTTTAAAGGCCAATTCCTACCTTTTTTTTTGTGGTAAATTAAAATAATCATTTTGTAATTAACTCATTCACTGCCATTGACGGCTATAGAATTCAACAGATATAAAATGTGTGATTAATCGAGAGTTAACTAGTGAAATCATGCAATTAATTACGATTACATTTTTTTAATTGCGGTTTAGAAAAAAAGAAAAGATTATTAAAAATTCAGGCAATTACATTTTTTAATCCTAATTCATCGCATGACTTCACTAGTTAACTCACGATTAATCACAAATTTTATATCTGTTCTAAATGTACAATAAAAAAATTCTAGGTTTTTATACTCTTGTTAACAAATGTGGGAAAAAAATGTTAAACTAATAGAAATAGTTCAAATGAATTTTTAAGTCTATAGCTGTCAACGGCAGTGAATGAGTAAAAAAAAAAAAACATGATTAAAAATTAGGGGCGTCAGGCGATTACATTTTTTAACCGTAATTAATGTCAAATTCTACTTTATTGACATGCAACTATGGCATGAAATCAAAAACATGCAAGTCAACCAATTAATTGCCTGTCAATCAATCAAAAGTGAGCATTATTATCTTTCTAAAGGATGTAATGTCTGCAGCCTGTCACTATACGCACATACCAGGCCGTGTGGGTAGTCCTCGATCTGGAAGTGGGCGGGCATCAACAGGCTCAACTGTGAAGAAATGCAAAAAATATTTCTCAAATCTTGGTTGCTTTTGTGTACATTTGTCATTGGATGGCACCTAAAGTTGTCGAATGTATGTACGTTGAGCATGCGGGTTACCGTGGTTCTCGGTGTTGGGTTGGTTGAAGCTCTCGGGGTGGATGAAGCCCAGCCCGTCGAGGCCGGGGTCCATCGGAGCCGAGCTGTACGCCTGGTCGGGCATGAGGGCGTCGTTGCCGTAGCTCACCCGGCCGTCCACCTGTTAACAGACACGGGCAAAGTGCTGAGTCAGATCACGGCGAGATCCCGGATTTATTCAGCATGTTTTGGTGAGTGCAGGGGTACGACCCGACTGACCCTGTTGTCGTTCTGCAGGGACGACAATTGCTGAGAAAGCTCGGACTGAACTCGCTGAACGATGACGGCTAGCGGAACAAAAAACACAAACAAATGGCTTGATATTAATCAGAATGACGTGTCTAACATATTATTGTAAATAATTTTTGGGAGGGTTTGACTTCCGCTTTCAAAAGATGCACAAAATACACACAAAAAAACATGACATTACTGTATAGACCAGTTTTTTTAAATATATTTCTTTCTTTCTTTTTATGGGGAAAAAAAATATCTTTTTTTCTGAATATGTTTTTCCCTGTTTTTTTCCTTCTGGTTTTGGGATTTCATAAAAAACTGTATATTCTAAAAAATTGAAAAAAAAATATTGGGAAATACAGAGGGAGAAAATATCAGAAAAACTGGGAAAGAAATATCAAAAAAACAGGAAAAAATATTTTCCAAAAATTGAGAAAAAAAACAAACAGAAAAAAACTACTAAAAAACATTCAGGAATATTGCACACAAAAAGAAAAATCATTTGAAAAACTTTATTTGAAAAAATGTGCCAAAAAAATTTCTAATCAAAAAACTGACTTTTTTCCCCCCACATGAATGCAGTACACTTATTTGTGATCATTTGGAAATGCAACCATTTGAAGAATTTTATATTATATTGCCATTTATTTATAATTGTGTAAAATCATTACCATAATCAGTGTCTTCATATAATAAATGTCATTCATTATTAATAATAACTAGGCCAGTCACTAATGAGTCTTTGAGAATGGATTATCCTATTGATTAGTCGGGTAATTGCCCCGCTCCCGTTTTCGAGGCAGGAATTTTTGTGCCAACCAATTTTTGTGGTCAACTTAGCCAATTTTTCCCCCCAGCCATAATAATAATATTATCAAACTGGCAGCCATTCAAACTGATCAGCAACCAAGTAGTAGCTTTTGGTGACCCCGAGTGATTAAATACATTTTGCCCTGATATTGAATAATGCAAAATCAATTTTCATCCAATTACTTGATTAATTGATGAACATTTAAAGTATCCTAAACAATGCAGAAATGCCATCTTGTACAACAAATACACATGTGGACAAAATTGTTGCTACCCGTCTGTTCATAAATAAAAAACGAAATCTCTTGAAACTTACAAAAGTAACAATAGATTAAAATTAATTAAAAACAAAAAAATCAAAATTAGCAGTTAACTGTCATTCGACAGAATTATTAAAACAATAATAATAATAATAGTATTAATAATAATGAAAGTGTATTTAAGGCAGGCGACTTACAGACTTGGCTGTGGATGTCGTTGGCCACGTTGGGCACCATGTAGAGCAAACCCAGCGACTGGTTCATCCTTTCGTCGATCACACGCAGGTGGGTCAAAACCTGCGCGAAGGAGACAGGAAGCGCTTACGATTCATAACATTGACATTTCATATTTCATATTTTTTGTCTCGTCTGATGTTCATACTCCGTTTAAAAAAACAAAAAAAAGTTATTCAAAGTCACTCAGTAGTTCCTTTACTGAGTACTTAAGTCATTATTTGGAGGACTAATGTCTACTTTCATTAATTTCAGCCATTTTGTTTAAAGTAACAGTATTCTCATTTGAGTCCAATTTTTGTCCAAACTACTCTACTCACCTCTGAATGTTTTTAGACGCTCTTTGGTAATTGACATTTATCAGGTGGCGTACCTGAGGCCGAATCTGCGCCGCCTTCTTCGGGTCGACGGATCGGACGTGCTCGAAATGTTTGACCGTGTGCTGGAGGTCCTTCTGCTCGGCCCGCAAGTATTTCTTCAGCAGAGTCAGCACCTGGCGAGACTAGGAAAAGCAAATTGTGGGTTTTTGAAATTACTTAGTAACTTCATTAGCCGTATTTGTGCATGTGTTCATATTGTGTACCCGCGGAGGGTTGGCCTGCGTTGCGATCAGGTAGTTTTCCAGGGCCATGCGTCGGCGGCTGTTGAGCAGAGCCTCGACCCGGGCCATGTGGGTTTCCACCAGCTGCTGTCGCTCTCCGGCCGCCTCCTGCTCCAGGGCCTCCACTTTCTCCTGGAAGTGCTGCGAGTACACACACGTGAGGTAACATCATTCTCAGAATTTCGCAAAGAGAGCGGCACGGAAAAAAAAAAAAAGATTTCACTTCCTTTAGGTAATTGCTAAATGTCCCAACATAGCCATACGCTATATTCACAGGAAGTCAACCATTTTGAATTTATTAAAATGTTGCGCCTTTTATAGAGGTCACATTTTAACAAACCACTCACAAACTCATTCTCAGAATTTTGCAAGCAGCACAGAAAAAAATAATCTATTTCACTTCCTTTAGGTAATTGCTAAGTGTCCCAACATAGCCATACGCTATATTCACAGGAAGTCAACCATTTTGGATTTATTTAAAATGTTGCGCCTTTTATAGAGGTCACATTTTAACAAACCACTCACAAACTCATTCTCAGAATTTTGCAAGTAGCACAGAAAAAAATAATCTATTTCACTTCCTTTAGGTAATTGCTAAGTGTCTCAACATAGCCATACGCTATATTCACAGGAAGTCAACCATTTTGAATTTATTTGAAATTTTGCGCCTTTTATAGAGGTCACATTTTAGCAAAATTCCTCACACTCATTCTCAGAATTTTGCAAAGAGAGCGGCACAGAAAAAAAAAATCAATTTGACTTCCTTTAGGTAATCACTAAGTGTCCCAACATAGCCATATACTATATTCTCAGGAAGTCAACCATTTTGAATTTATTTAAAATGTTGCGCCTTTTATAGAGGTCACATTTTAACAAACTCCGCACAAACTCATTCTCAGAATTTTGCAAGCGGCACAGGAAAAAAAAAATCGATTTCACTTCCTTTAGGTAATTGCTAAGTGTCTCAACATAGCCATACGCTATATTCACAGGAAGTCAACCATTTTGAATTTATTTGAAATTTTGCGCCTTTTATAGAGGTCACATTTTAACAAACTCCGCACAAACTCATTCTCAGAATTTTGCAAGGGAGCGGCACAGAAAAAAAAAATCTATTTCACTTCCTTTAGGTAATCGCTAAGTGTCCCAACATAGCCATACGCTATATTCACAGGAAGTCAACAATTTTTAATTTATTTTAAATTTTGCGCCTTTTATAGAGGTCACATTTTAGCAAAATTCCTCACACTCATTCTCAGAATTTCGCAAAGAGAACGGCACAGAAAAAAAAAATCTATTTCACTTCCTTTTAAGTAATCGCTAAGTGTCCCAACATAGCCATATACTATATTTATAGGAAGTCAACTATTTTGAATTTATTTAAAATTTTGCGCCTTTTATAGAGGTCACATTTTAACAAACTCCGCACAAACTCATTCTCAGAATTTTGCAAGCGGCACAGGAAAAAAAAATCAATTTCACTTTCTTTAGGTAATTGCTAAGTGTTCCAACATAGCCATACGCTATATTCACAGGAAGTCAACCATTTTGAATTTATTTGAAATTTTGCGCCTTTTATAGAGGTCACATTTTAACAAACTCCGCACAAACTCATTCTCAGAATTTTGCAAGGGAGCGGCACAGAAAAAAAAAATCTATTTCACTTCCTTTAGGTAATCGCTAAGTGTCCCAACATAGCCATACGCTATATTCACAGGAAGTCAACAATTTTTAATTTATTTTAAATTTTGCGCCTTTTATAGAGGTCACATTTTAGCAAAATTCCTCACACTCATTCTCAGAATTTCGCAAAGAGAACGGCACAGAAAAAAAAAATCTATTTCACTTCCTTTTAAGTAATCGCTAAGTGTCCCAACATAGCCATATACTATATTTATAGGAAGTCAACTATTTTGAATTTATTTAAAATTTTGCGCCTTTTATAGAGGTCACATTTTAACAAACTCCGCACAAACTCATTCTCAGAATTTTGCAAGCGGCACAGGAAAAAAAAATCAATTTCACTTTCTTTAGGTAATTGCTAAGTGTTCCAACATAGCCATACGCTATATTCACAGGAAGTCAACCATTTTGAATTTATTTGAAATTTTGCGCCTTTTATAGAGGTCACATTTTAACAAACTCCGCACAAACTCATTCTCAGAATTTTGCAAGGGAGCGGCACAGAAAAAAAAAAAATCTATTTCACTTCCTTTAGGTAATCGCTAAGTGTCCCAACATAGCCATACGCTATATTCACAGGAAGTCAACAATTTTTAATTTATTTTAAATTTTGCGCCTTTTATAGAGGTCACATTTTAACAAACTCATTCTCAGAATTTTGCAAGAGAGCGGCACAGAAAAAAAAATCTATCTATCTGATCCTCTTCAAAAAAAATATCTTCATCTAATCATGTTCCAGATGAAAAGCTATTGAAAGCTTTTTTATTTCGTCACACGCTGTTGCCGTGGCGACGAACTGTTTGCAAAAAAAATATGCTGTTTTTTAGTGTCTAAACCTAAATGTAAACTCATGAAACTTTGTACACACATCCAGCCTGGCAAAAACATTTTTTATTTTAGATGTTTATTGTGCAGTTTCTTAAAAATTGCTCACTAGTGCCCCCTCTGTAAATTTTTAACAAAGAACCCCTGGTAGAAAGTTTAACTGATTATACTATAAACACAGAATTGTCCAACATAAAACATCTCAAATAAAGCAATGTTGCTCCAACATATATCTATAAAAAATTGGAAGGCATATGTAACAGTCCAAAAACTACAAAAAAGACTTTTGTAGCCATAAGCTAACCCTAGCAGGTTGTCCGCCATTTTGATTTTATTTTGGAATTTGGCGCCATATTGTTTTTATAGAGGTCATATTTTAACAAACTCTTCCCACAGAATTCATCCAATTGCCTTCAAACTTTGGGTGTTCCATCTAAAGACGTTTAAGATGAAAAGTTATTGAAAGTTTTATCTTTTGTCACATGATGTCACATTTGTATTTTAGAGGGACAGCCTCAATTTGAGTCGGGAAAATCCCTGCTAACGTTATCAAAATGTCTCTCACGTCCCTCCCTGCACTGTGTTGCACGTTTACCTGAATGACAGCTTTCTTGTCAGGACGCGGGAGGTTCTTGGCCTTCCTCTCTGCCTCCTCCCATTCCTTCATCACCTGAGGATCAATATCCATCTATCATTCCGTGTACACACATTGCGCGACAGGCCGCAGTCGAAGCATCGTGCACGTCGCACACCTGGGACAGTTTTTCCCTGTGACTGGCCTCCAGGCTTTCCTTCGCCCTCTGGAAGTCGCCGTGCTCATTGTCGTCGCCGGGGGACTCCAGGTATTGATCCACGGCGTCTGGGGGGCTGGGTGCCGTGGTGGGCACTAGGAGGACGAGGAAGGACAATGAAAGCAAAGATTAAATATAGAACGACATGCAAGCTGTGAGGAAAAAAAAAAAAAGAGTAGGACTGATCCGCATGCCTCTAGAACACTTACAGTACATTCAAAACAAGCACTGTTAAAACAAAAACAAACACCATATTTCCTTAGTGGCTGGAGTTTTTTTACTTAAATATATTTATTTCAAATTAAGCATTCTTTTTACAAAGTGGATATTTTGCCGTGAATCGCATGAAAACTACAAGTACAAATTCCACGCCATATAATGTGTACTTTCTTGTGGTATACTGGTTAAGGAGATGGTCCCTATCCCCGCAACACTGTTGTCTGTTGATTGGTTGACTGAAAATGGTCACTTCTGTATTTCTTTCTTGTTAATTTTCTACTCTGTTACATATGATAGACATTAACATACTTGAACAGCCTCAATGGAACATACTTTAACCACACTTAAACTTATTCAAACACATTTTTTGCTCGCATGTTCTCCAAATGAGAAACAAAGCATGCTTACTTCAAGCTGTTTGTCACTCCCAACCGAGGTTTACTGTAAAACTGACACTTGAAATAAAAGATCATTTAACATAGCATAATTAAACACAAAAACATTCAACAGAGCTACCTAATTTCATCTAACAAAAGTCTGATAGCGTAATAACGTTTTTCTGATAGCTTATTGCTATCTTTATTTATTTATTTTACATATTTCATTGAAAACTTTAGGCGATGTTTTAAAGTCTGGTAGTTAAATGTTGACGTTTTTCTGATAGCTTATTGCATTTTTTGCTTTTTTTTTTTTTTTACATATTTCATTATAAAACTTAATGTTCTGTTTTAAAGTCTATTAGCTTAATGCTACGTTTACAGCTTCTTTTTTTTGATAACATGATGCTAACTTTTTTTTAAATTACATATTTCATTGTAAAATATCAGGTGCTGTCGGTCTGATATGACAGCTTAATGCTAACGTTTTTCCTGATAGCTTAATGATAACTTAAAAAAAAAAACATATTTCATTGTAAAATTTCAGGTGCTGTTTTAAAGTCTGATAGCTTAATGCTAAAGTTTTCGGGTTTTTTTTTTAAATAACATAATGCAAACTTTTTTTTTTAACATATTTTATTGTAAAACTTCACGTGCTGTCTGTCTGATATGATAGCTTAATGCTAACGTTTTTCCTGATAGCTTAATGCTAATGTTTTTTTTTGTTTTTTTACATATTTCATTATAAAACTTAATGTGCTGTTTTAAAGTCTGTTAGCTTAATGCTACTTTTCCGGGGTTTTTTGTGATAACATAATGCTAACTTTATTTTATTTTTTTACACATATTTCATTGCAAGACTTATTATGCGGTCTGTCTGATAGCTTAATGCTAACCATTTTTTGTAAAACTTCAGGCGCTGTGTTAAAGTCTAATGGTGTAATGCTAACATTGTTTTTACATATTTCATTGGTTTTTAACAGCTTACCAGTGGCACAACATTCCTTTTTTTTTTTCAAAAAAGAAAAAGCGATACATCTATTCAAGATGAGGCGTTAATTTTTTTTCCCTAAATGAGTCACGGTGTCTATTAGAAAAGGCCACTATTCAAGGAAATACTGTAGCAAGTTAGACACAAAGTTGTACACACAGCGGCATATAAGAAAACACGTTATCGTGGAATGAAGGGACATGAGTGTCCCCAGTGCAAAATGTGTTTATGTTGGATGTGGGAGCTTGGAGATAAGACGAGAAGTGCCGAATCATGATAAAGACAGAGGCTGCTTCACTAACATCCCACTAAAACTATCCCCACCCCCCACTCTAACCCACACCCACAAACAAACAGGTGCACAGTCAGCGGTTCAGACATGACATGAAATGAGTCAATGCACTGCTGCAGCAAGACATGCAAACACGTGCAGCAGTATGTTCCAGCCTTTAAGCGCCTGCTGGTTCCCATGCTGGGGTTAAGTATCAGTTAGTGTGACTGAGCGCTTACAAGACAATACGACAAATGAGATGAGCACCCGCGTGATCTGCAGGTGATTATCAGATTAGCGCCACTGTTGTACAAAAAGGGAGCTACGCTGGTCACAGGTGGCGTTTTTTAGTCTGATTCTTCGATTAATCAACAACAACAAAATAGACAGATGAATCGATTACTGAAATAATTGTTAGTAGCAGCCCAAAAATCGATCTATTATCGGTCGTCAGATTCTTAAAAAAAAGGCCCAATATGCTGAATATCGGTTCTGATAATCGGCCTATCCCTAAAAAGTCAGTCTTCTACTGTATAATATTGTTAAAAATGGTCAAGACTGAAAGGAAAATGTGAGTACTAAAAAGCGAGAGAATCAGAGCAGTCAGGCTTCGGAGAGTTGACGACAGCCCCGCTTTCGGCGTCTTTTCCGCCCTGCGACTTACACGAGCTGCTGCAGACAGCGAGGCAGTATTCCTCGGAATCAAAGTTATTCCTGTTGCCCCCGCAGCCCCCAAACAGGAAGGGGGCGCAGCGGGCCTTTTCAGGCATGAAGTACCAGCGCTCCAACATGTCGTGGCACGAGCCTGAATCGGCGCGTGCCCAACAAGCAGCTGAGGCGCGTATGTGACACAGAAACAAAAAGTAAATAAAACAATGGAGAAAATAAGAACCATAAATGAACAAATATTTGAATAAAAACAAAAATAACGTTGTTACCTCGGACAACCTCCTCAATGGATTCAGTGGTGGTGGTGGTTGTCATGGCAACGTTGGCGTTACGCTCATCGCTATCCCGCTCATTGGTCATGTCGTCGTCGTCGTCGTCTTCCTCCTCCTCCTCCTCGGCAATTTCTTCGTCATCATTCTGGTCAAAAGTGTCAGGCTCTTCATCATCCTCCTCCTCCTCCTCCTCAGCGGCGGCCGGCTCCGTGTCCGTCTGCTGCGCCATGCTGGGGAGGACCATTGCAAAGATATTTTGGCCATTGCACAGATGCACGTTGATGTTTACAAAGTCTCTTTACAATTTAACCCCTTCAGGCCCATAGATGGCCCCAGTGGACATGACATATTTGCGTGTCTAAACCAATGAAACGCATTCATTTGGATAATGTCAACACTTCATGATTGGATCTTTACTAACCAATCACAATTGCAAGGTTATTTGCATGATGTTCACAAACTTAAAAATGTTGCATATACGTTTGATAAGTTTACAACATGTTACAGCCATATTATCCTGGCGTCCACAATAACAACTATAAACATGAGATAACCCCCCTCAAAAAATGTCCATGTTATTCTTATGTGGGAAAATCAGCACCAAAAAAAAAAGAAATTTTGCCCAGCAGAAAAAATGCGTGTCTGAAGGGGCTACGAACTGATAACAATTCAACCATTTCGATTCCATTATCAATACTCCTTATTGATCTGATTTCTTATCGATTCTCATTCCAAGAATAAATAATTTGTCAAACTGCAAAGCGACTTTCTGGACACACTAAGAAGAAAGATGGATACCTGTTATCGTTGTTCTCAGGCTCAGCTCCGCCCCACCAGACGTCCGACTCTTCGCCATCCAGCGCCGACTCCTGCTCGGCTTCGATTGGGCAGCACACAAACTCCACCCCTCGGTAAAGGTCAATGCCGCACGGCATCAGCAGCCCGTAGTCATGGAGATTGGTGGCGCGGTCTCCGCAAGACTGGAACGAAACAGAACGACTGTCGGTATTGGATATGTTTACGTTTTCGGATCCTGTGATTGGATATATATATTTTTTTTAATCTGAATCAAAAGAAATCGAGCTCAAAGAGTGACTCACCTCTTTGGCCACAGAATGCCAGTGCAGATGACTCTCGCACTCGTCCATATACTCCTTGTGCAAGAACTTACACTTGTCAGGAACCAGCAAGGCATCGCTCACAAACTCCCCAACTGAAAACAATTTTTTAATTTTTTTATTTAGTGGTAGGCTAATCACACTCATTTGCATACACCTGCAGCTTTCAGGGGGCGTACCCAAGCAGCGATAGGGCACCACGATGTGATTGTGACTGCGGCACTGCTTGCGGCCTTTTTTGCACCAATTTTGGATGCTAACGGGCTGGTTGGCCTCCACCACGTTTGTGATCTGAAGTTCGGGATACACCTGGAAAAAAAAACATCCCATTTTTACAACATTTCCTGCCTTCGTATGTGCCTAGCGACTTTCCGCCGCGCGCTTCTTCTACCTCTTGGCAGTAATTCAGGATGCCCTCCTTGGTGCCGATGCATGTCTTGGAGCCGGAAGGGTCCGGCTCCCAGCTGCCACTCTGCACGTTGATGTGCATGTTGAGCTTGCCGCAGAACATGGCCACTTGCGGCTCAGTCAGCAAAGCCACGGAGTCGTCAGAGGGTACCTGGGCGAACAAAGTGGAATTCAGCGTCGTATGTCATGGATTTGGCATCTGTACTACGAAAGATGCAAGGATGAAGACAAAATTGCTCCGGGAAAATGTGCATTTAAGTCAGAACTATAAGCTTCAGCTATTATCCTGTAGAGATACTCAATTTGATCCCTTTAAG
Organism: Vanacampus margaritifer; assembly: GCF_051991255.1. Classification (NCBI taxonomy): domain Eukaryota; kingdom Metazoa; phylum Chordata; class Actinopteri; order Syngnathiformes; family Syngnathidae; genus Vanacampus; species Vanacampus margaritifer. The sequence goes on from NC_135442.1 coordinate 13,584,421, forward strand.
CCCTCAAAGCATCAAACTAAGCATTAGTCAAAGGGCAGAATATGTCACATTTGTTGTGTTCCGATCTCCTATGTATATACGTATATTAGGGCTGTCAGCCGATTCAAACTTTTCATCGTAATGCATGATTTCAACAATTAACTTGAAATTGCACATTTTACATCTGTTCTAAATCTACAATAATCCTTTAAAAGTTTTCAATACACTTGTTAATTAACATAAAATTGGAAAAAAATATGTTAACCTAATACAAATAGGGTTCTATCATTTAGTTCAGTGATGCTCTACTAATTTTACAGTAATTCATAAAGTTAGTTAACAGTTACAATCATAAGAAGTGTGAAACATTGAATCATAGATTTGTGTTGAGGTAATTTTCTGACACTAGGTGGCATTAGTGTTTCATGTTGGACGTTGGTGACAAGAAGATTGTTTTGTTCAAATTCAGAGCGATTGCTATTTGGAACATAAAGCAACTCATGGACCCCAGGCCATTTAGGTCATTACAACTAGTCACCAGTCCCTTCAAATACATTTTTTAAACACATTTATTTTTGATAAATTGTGATATACTGACTCCTTGGCACAATGTTTTATAAACAACAATTGTATTTACATTTTTAAGTTTCTGAATTTGAAGCTCCCTTTCCTGTTTTAGGTCAGAAGGGACCAGCAGTTTCCTTTTTGATGAGGGGACACAATAGCAGGAAACTTCTGGATGTGAAAGAGAAAAAAAATAGGAAGCTACACAATCTATTATTACTGTATATACCTGTGAAACAAAACTGGCATCTGTGCTCAGCAAGTAAAAAAGAAATTTTAATTTGGGTGTTTGTTTGAAGAAGCAAATGGAGCATCCAGACAGGCAATAGTTTTCCTATGACGTCATGTGCATACATGTTAGGGGGGATGCAACAGTCTGAATATTGTACCCCACACGTTAGCAACCACTAACATGGCGGACAAATACTGATAAAAACTATGCATAGTTCTTTTTTGAGAACATGCACAGTTGAATGAACTGTCTGGAAGAAGCAAAAGACTGGAAGATGTGATAAAAGCCAAAAGATATCACTGAAAAGTATATTTTTCCTCATTACATCACAAAAGGCCATGCAAAATAAATCGACCTTTGGCTATATGAAGACAATTTAAAAAATTTGTATCATAATTCTGTCTGGGGGGGCATCAGTCAAAATCAAAGCGGAGACACGCGAAATTATAAAAATTTGAGCCCAAATATATTTATGTCATCACGAACGTCACTTGTCACACACGTTCTCAAACATGGCTGTGCTTTGTTTCGCGTATACTCGCTGCTAATATAACTTGGATTTTGCTTGAATCTAAGCATAAAGTCTGATAACTGTGAAATTCTCATCTCACATCACTTCAAAGAGCATTTGTGCTCCTCTTTCTCATCAACGAAAGCCCGGACCTCCTTTAAGCCAAATGCCAATAAGAGGCAATGTATTTTTTTTATTAGTATTTGTTTTACACATAATTTGATAAGAAATCATTTTGAGGGGCCACTTTGGAGCCAAAAGTGACTATTTTAATAGGGAGCTGGGCTGAAAGAAGTGGCTCTTGAAAAATAGTTTTAATTCTCATTACTAGTTCAGTAATATTGCTGTTGTGATCAGGTCTACACTCCACAGATTCAATGACTTTGTCCTTTGACCTTCACTGATTAGAGGTATAACAATTAATTGAGTACATCAACAACTAATTGAGTATCAATAGGGGTGTTCTGCAATATGGCCTTTTAATGGCATATACGTATAGGTCTAAAATGGTTTTAAAAGGTCAACAATCGATTATATTGATACTAGTTAATAATGCATTGTATTTAAGCACATCACACTTTATAATTGAGAGTGTGTTAATAGCACTTTTAATGATAAGGGATTAAACATGTCACATTATAATATAACATTTTATTAACATATGGAAAAATAAAAATTAAAAAAGTGTCTCAAATTTGTGTATTTGGCAGTGTAGTTCGTGTTTTCAAGAAGACCGCGGTGGTAGTGTTTGATTCCCTGAGTCGAAGTCAAGCAGCCGCAAACTGAAGGCGCCATCTTGCTTGTGTCATAACTGCATGCACAGCGTTCGAGTTGGCTTGCCGCTTAATGGCTTCCGACAGGGAATTGAAATTGTGCCAATAAATACGTGGTATTACCAGACTTAGTCATTAACACAAATAAAGACTTTCTTGTGTTTTTTCAGGTGTCACTTGTGGCCTTTGCCTGGCGCAACAATTAGCCACAAATGCTAAAAAGCGTTAGCTTCATAAACGTAATTTTCTACGCAAAAATAGCTGGCCATTTAAAACCAAGAACACACTGGAGAGTAAACATGCACCCGAAATGAGACTTTATTCCACGTGATGTTCCATTATAATAAAGAAATGTGCGTTTTCAATAAACAATTTCAACGGAGTTGGGCTTTGGGCCTTGTTAGCAGTGCAATTTTAGCGGATGCTAATCTATGCGGTAAATCAGTGTGCTCAACAACAGTGCAGATTGCGCATCTTTCTCCACACGCTACGTTAACAGTCATGGGAGAAACGCGTTACTGGGTTAAATGTTTCAAGAGTCTCGTTAAAAATACATACAGAAGTAATGATGATGTGGTCAATGTATAATATAGGACCGTGATTTCGATCACGTCTTATTTATTTCGACATGCGAATGGTACCGCGACCTGCGGACGTGCGGGACAGAAAAAGATCCATGACACTCGGCCACAGGCTGGTGGGGATGATGACTGTGGTGGTGGTGTGGTAGTGGGCTTCCTCCGTTTCTGCTACTCACCTCGGATGAGAGCGTCAAGGTCGCGGCAAGTAAGAGCACAAACGCCGTATGTCCCCCCATACCGTCTTCCCTGTATCCAGTAAAAGCAAAACGTCCTCTTGGCGATGTGGCCGATTGTTGGTGGCTTTTTATTAGAATAAATCGCGCGTTTGGCTTGACACGGACGTGGCGGATAAAGCGATCACTGATCCCGGTGATCCCTCCTCCCTGTTTTCCTTTCTCTGTGGTGACGGATGGAGGCTGGATGTGTTTGGATGGGGGCGGGAGAGCCAGGAGGATGGAGTCTGCGGCTTAAGTTAGAGCTACAGTAGAATATTTAACCAGTGGTTGGAAGTAAACTATAAATACCTTTTTAGTGTATGAAAATAGATGTTTAGGTATCTGTACTATCTTAGTATTTGTTTGTCTGACTACTTTGTATTTTTCTTCACTACATTCCACAACGGTGTCAGTATTCTACTTTTTCAAGTAAAAAAAAAAGAGATAATAAACCCTGTAAAGTAAAAACATTACATATACATGTGATCAAAATTGTTGGTAGTTGGTATCCCTTGTCAATTAAAGAAAACAACTAAGTAGAGCAGGGCCTCTATGTTTCACAGTAGAAACTGTAGTTTATTTTTCTTGGTATTTTGCATCTGTGAACATAGAGTTAATATACTTTGCCCAAAACGTCCCCAGTTTTTTCTCGTCTGTCCATCAGACATTCTCTCAGATTAAGTTTTATGTCATAATTGTATGTCATCGTGTAGTTTGGCAAATTCCAGTCTTGCTTTTTCTTTCTTTTCTTTTCTTTTTTTCTTGTTTTAAATTGTTGCTCATTTCAACAGCGGTATTCTCCTTGTTCCTCTCCCATAAAGTCAATTTTAGGTCAAACAATGACAGATGATGCAAACTGACACTGATATATCTTCTTGACCTTGAAATTCACCTTTATTTTCTTTGAAGTTTTTTCTGGGCTATTTTATTCCCATTTGTATTATTCAATATCATCAACTATTATCTTGTGGCCTTGTCCAGGGAGATTGGTAACAGAGCCATGAAACTTACATTTCTGAATAATTTGTGAAACTCTCAGGAACATCAAGCTGCTTGGAGATGGCCTTTTAGCCTTTCCCTTTAAAGTGCTTTGGTGCTTGTCTATCATTTTTCTTCCAATCTCCTGAGACAACTCTCTCCTTCACTTCCTCTGGTCCATGTGTATTGTGGTTCACACCGTGTCACCAAGCAGCACAAGTGACTACTTGTCACCCTTTAAGAGAACACACCTTAACATGGCCCCATGGTTAAATGATGTTCAATCTTTTCTAGGGGTGCCATTATTTCTTTCCAGGCCTCTTTTGTGAATTTGTTTTTAAAAACAATTCTGTTGAAACAAAATTCAAAAGCAATAGCTGATTTTTTTTTTATCAGTTATTTTCCATTAAATCTATCTGTATTATTACTTTTGTCAGATTCAAGTTATTTCTGTGACCACTGCTGTATTTTCTTTCATTAATAGAAGGTTGCCAACATTTTTGTCTATGTTTGTATGTTTCAACATAATTGCTGAAAACGTGCAAAGTCTGAGAACTCAACTAAACTCGCCTTAGTAAATATCCAGTATCAGAATCAGAATTATCTTTGATGGCCAATATGTTTAACAACATGCAATAAATTTGTCTACGGTAGTTTGAGCCTCTATTGAGTAGTGTAAGGGTAAGGTTAACTTGTAGTTAATTGAAGGAGTTTTATTCATATTTCTAGTTTTTACTCAAGTGTCTGAACTACTGTAGGTTCAGATTGTGGGTACTTTGGTCACCTGTGTTCTACATTTATCGTTCATTTTGACATATTTATTCTAGCTGTGGGCATCATAAACCCCCCAAAAATGAATACGTACATAAATATATGTGTATAATAATGATTTGTATTGTTGAAAAATGCGGGAAAAACAATTCACTACAACTATATTTGCAATTACTGAGGTTCAGCAATAGGTGTCGCTATAGCAGAGGCACAAACGTTGTTATGTGACGTCACACACCCGGAAGTAACACAGGGATGCGGGTATCGACCAGCTCCGACACCGGCTCGCGCCTGTCGAGCTGAAGATGGACACCTCAGAGGGAATTGTCTGTAGTTTGTCAAGCAGAAACAAGACAAAACGGTAAGGACATTTTAATAGAGTCGATAAAAACGTCTGCGTTTATGAAGTATGTAAAGCTTAGAGGTTCAATAGTTAGCTCAGTGCTAATGTTCGAACTGCTTTGTAGTTCAACATTGTTTGTTTTGACTTTCAGCTTAGGTGATATTTCTGTTTGTCGAAACAGCTGACGTTTATTGTCATCCAAGTACAATGGGTCACAAAAGAAGGGCAGCAGCTTTCAATCATGAATCGCAGGCAGTCTCTGGACACTCAGCAGAGCCCACCAAAGTCCCCGTGACGAAGCATAACATCTGCATGGTGTCTGACTTCTTTTACCCCAACATGGGAGGAGTGGAGAGTCACATTTACCTCCTGTCCCAGTGTCTGATGGAGAAGGGACACAAGGTGGTGGTTGTCACCCACGCCTACGGCCACAGGAAAGGCGTCAGGTACCTGACCAATGGCCTTAAGGTCTACTACCTGCCTCTGCATGTGATGTACAACCAGTCCACCACCACCACCTTCTTCCACAGCATGCCGCTCCTACGCTGTGTGTTTGTCAGGGAGCGCATCACTGTGGTGCACTCACACAGCTCATTCTCTGCTATGGCCCACGATGCTTTGTTCCATGCTAAGACCATGGGACTGAACACGGTATGTGGCTCTTGAGATACATTCACACTGCGTGTCTTATAATTTTGACTTTTGACATTCAGCTATAGTGACGTATACACGTTATAAGATTTGTATGAATAATAGATATTTTATTTCACAGGTGTTCACTGACCACTCACTCTTTGGCTTTGCTGATGTGAGTTCAGTGCTGACCAACAAGCTCTTGACGGTGTCGCTGTGCGACACCAATCACATCGTATGCGTCTCCTACACCAGCAAGGAGAACACGGTTCTGCGTGCCGCGCTCGATCCAGAAATCGTCTCCGTCATTCCCAACGCCGTCGAGCACAGCGACTTCACGCCCGATCCGTCTCAGCGCCACAACGACAGGATCACCATCGTTGTGATCAGTCGCCTCGTCTACCGCAAAGGTGCTAGCTATCTTGGTGGTGGTTGTTTCTCATGGTTAGTTACGGTTTAAAGATGACCCTTCATCTGAGGCTTCAAATTTTCAGGCATTGATCTTCTCAGTGGAATCATACCAGAGCTCTGCCTCAAACATCCAGATCTGCATTTCCTCATTGGTGGAGAGGGACCAAAGAGACTTGTACTGGAGGAAGTGAGGGAGAAATACCAGCTACATGACAGGTAGCTACTTTTAGATTTTCCTGCTTTACCTGTTATCAGTTTTCAAACTGCCAGATTCAATTTATCACAGGTCTCTATTCTTTGTTTCAGACAAAACATCACTTATATTAACTCTCCAAATATGCAAAAAACAATAACTTGTTTGCTTCTATAACAGCATGTTCATTTAAGCATCATTTTTTGGATACAGCTTATTAGGGCAAATGGGACAAATTGACAACCAATCAGATCCCATTTACACCTAAGGACAATCTTTTGTAGTTTTTGGAATGTTAGAAGAAGCTGGATTTCTTGGAGTAAACCAACATAAGAGCAGGGGGAACATGCAAACTCCACAAATGGTTGGAGTGCGGATTTTAACTACCAACCATAGAACTGCGAGGCAAATTTTTTCCAGATGCACAAAGCAAATGGCATAAGACTTTTTTTGGGGGTATGGAAGAAGTTTACTTTCAACACCTCAGAGATTAACAAATGTTGGAGATGCAGGACATCTCCCAGGTCAACAGCAGTGACTCTTAATCATACTAATAGACAATAAACAAAATCTCAGAGCACAAACTCCATATTTTTGTTTCCACTTCCTGTCTTCCTAGCCTTCAATGGTATTTGTGTCCAAATACCTTTGTCTATATATTGCATTAACCCAGGCAGCGGTCCTGCTAATCATGTATTGCTGTTTTTATATTTTTAACTGAGTTGTTATAACTGCAGAGTGCGCCTGTTGGGGCCTCTGGAGCACAAAGATGTCCGAGGAGTTCTGGTGCAGGGTCACATCTTCCTCAACACGTCACTCACTGAAGCCTTCTGCATGGCCATTGTGGAAGGAGCTAGCTGTGGACTGCAGGTGCGCTGCATTTCTTCACCCTACACACAGTACCATTCAAATGTATTTATGCTCTTCTTGCATAAGTCCCCACTCTAATATTTAAGATCATCAAACAAATACAGTGCAGGTCAAACGTTTGACACACACACATCTCATTCAATGCATTTGCTTTATTGTCATACTTTGCAGATTCTCACTGAAGGCATCAAAACTAAGAATGAACACATGTGGAGTTATGTACTTAACAAACAAAAAAAAGGTGAAATAACTGAAAACATGTTTTAGATTCTAGTTTCTTCAAAATAGCCACCCTTTGCACTTATTACTGCTTTGCACACTCTTAGCATTCTCACCTTTGGGAACTCCCTCAATACTGTTTGAAAACCATTTCAGGTGACTCTTGAAGCTCATTGAGGGAATGCCAAGAGTGTGCAAAAAATAATCAGAGTGACTATTTTGAAGAAACTAGAAAATAGAACATGTTTTGAATTATTTCACCTTTTTAAAGTACATAACTCCACGTGTGTTCATTCACAGTTTTGATGCCTTCAAGTGAGAACCTACAATGTAAATAGTCATGAAAATAAAGAAAATGCTTTGCATGAGGTGTGTCTTTTTGGCCCGTACTGATCAGACAAAGAAAACATAAAATTATGTTTTTAAATGCTATTATTTATTATCGGTTGGGGGGGGTTTCAACGCTACCTGGCCTTGTGGGAGAAAAAAAAGTCGAGAACAGACCTGTTTAAGAAAAACAACAAAATAAAGGTTTTGGAATGGACTAGTCAAAGTCTGATTTGAATGCTGTGGCATGTCTTTAAAAGGCTTTTCATGCTGGATATTTAGATTTGTTTGATGATGTTAAACACTAAAATGTGGAGAACTTGAGAAGCAGGCAAATACTTTTTTTCACAGCATTTTCCATCCCTATTTGCTGTTGTTAACATTGTTAACATTTTTAATTCTTTATTTTATATTTTAACCATTTTGAATTTAGTTATAGATGTGTAGAGCAGGTGTAATAATGTTAAACTCAATATAACTCGACCTTAACCTATCTGTTATCTTGTTTCGTCTAAATTCCCTTTCCCTTGTCCTGCTTGAGAAAGTGCAAGCTGGCATATTGAGATTCTGTTTTGGGAAGAAAGTTCAATCTGACATATTGAGATTCTGTTTTGGGAAGAAAGTGCAAGCTGGTATACTGAGAACCTGTTTTGTCTAAATGTGAAAGATCAACATAGCATACTGTGAGAATGTAATCTGATTTTCGTATTTGATGGGAGGAGAAGAGGCGTTTTTCTGTACAAACTCTGATTGTAATAAAGGGCTGTGTCTCCTGGGGGACACACACATTCTTGGATGACACTGCTTTGGTGATATTCAATTGTGTGACCAGAGATCTCTGTAATAAATCAATCCTTGCAAGGACCCTCTTCACAAGAATCTCATCTTTGATTTATTTGAACACGCAAAAGACTACAAATTATATTTTAAGCCTTCACTGTCAAGAAATTAAGGAGAAATGTCTGTCAGTTCATAGTTGAAATGTAATTATGTTTGTTTACGTCCCCCAAGGTTGTCAGCACTCGCGTGGGCGGGATTCCCGAGGTGCTTCCCGAGGACTTGATCACGCTTTGCGAGCCAACGGTGAGCTCGCTGTGTGCCGGGCTGGAAGCGGTCATAGCGCGGCAGCGTTCGGGCTCCATCTCCACGCCCGCCTCCATTCACGCACGGGTGCGCAAGCTGTACACTTGGAGAAATGTTGCAGAGAGGACGGAAAAGGTGGGTTTGGCACAATATGTAAACCTTCCTTCCGCGGTGATTTGTGGAGGTAAACTAACAATTTTTTCCTAACAGATAAATCCGAGCTCAAGCAAGTAAAAGTGTTTTCTGTCTCAGGTGTACGACAGAGTATGCGGCGAGGAGGTGCTTCCCCTTGACCGACGTCTCCGGAGGCTTAGGACTCACTGCGGCCCGGTGGCCGGTTCTATCTTTTCCTTTGTGGCGGTTCTAGACTTTCTTTTCCTGTTGTTCCTTCAGTGGTTACTGCCTGACAGGCACATAGACGTGGCCGTGGATGCCAGCGGTCCTCTCGGACTGTGGAGGCAAGAACCAAACGGGAGTAAAGATAAAGCTCAGTCGGAAAGAGTCAAGTAAGCAGCTTCAGCTCACTTATTTTCTACTCCCGATGATGCAAACACTATCATGAGCGAAGAAACGAAAACTTTGTTTACATTATTAGAAAGGGACGTTTTCAAGCTATTGTGAGAGATTTGTGGCGGATGGTTATGATTTTTGTTTGTTTTGTCTGTCTGTGACACTGCACAGAACCTATATATAAACCAATACTATATGTGGGCATTGGCAGAGATATATGCTCTTCTGAGGACCTTGTAGTTGTTGATAAAACTGAAACAAGGGGGATTTCATCACTGAGAAAGTCAGAGAGGCCAGACTGAGATGGTTTGGACATTTCCAGAGGAGAGATAGTGAGTATATTGGCAGAGGGATGCTGAGTTTCCAAATGCCAGGCAGGAGGTCTAGAGGAAGACCAAAGAGGAGGTTTATGGATGTAGTTTAACTCATTTACTGCCATTGACGCCTATAGACGTCAAAAATTCATTTTAACTATTTCTATTAGTAACATTTTTTTCCCACTTTTGTTAACAAGAGTATGAAAACCTATATTTGTTTTGCACATTTAGAACAGATATAAAATTTGTTATTAATCGTGAAGTCATGCGATTAAATACAATTAAAAAAATTAATCGCCTGACGCCCCTAATTTTTTAATATTTTCTTTTTTTTAAATCGTGAGTTAACTAGCAAAGTCATGCGATTAATTACAATTAAAAAATGTAATCACCTGATGCCCCTAATTTTTAATAATCTTTTCTTCTTTGAAAAAAAAAAAGATTTAAAAAAGAAAAGATTATTAAAAATCAAGCAATTAAAATTTGTCATCGTAATTAATCCCATGACTCCACTAGTTAACACACAATTTTATATTTGTTCTAAATATACAAAAAAATAATCTAGGTTTTCATACTCTTGTTAACAAAATGTTAAACTAATAGAAATAGTTAAAAGGATTTTTGGACGTCTCTAGCCGTCAATGGCAGCTATTATTTAATCAATGTTTCATTATCTGCTAGTTTAAATGTCATCTCCCCGTGTTAGCTCATTTTTTTTAATGTTTACATTCAGATGAAACCAGGAAGACTTTTGTTTCCAGTTTTTTCTCCAGGCTATGACCTAGTGTACCTCACAATCTGTTATTTTTGCCACAATGAGGTTTTTCTCAGAACAGGTTAGTCCAGTTGATCCGGTAAAAGATAACCACCTCTATTTCCTTTGTCTTGTTTTATAAACATCACAATGGAATGTGAAAGTGTCACATGTAACGGCCTATGAAAATGCGGCAATTTACCAGGGCTAGTTTGCATAGCGTTGTGATTAGCACTTTAATCAATACACTCCAGCGATGCTTGGCTGAAAAATGTTGGGAAATGTAAAATGAAAGTCTCTAACCTATTTGTGTTAATCTATCATTGTTGTAGTGTTTTTTTTTTTTTAATGGAACATGCAAAGTTAACCTATGATGTCTTATTTTATTTTGAATACATTTTCAAAAATAAAAACTTTTTTTTCCCCCAGGTTGTCATTATGGGGTAGTATTTTGAGTATAATATGAGCAATATAATTTATCATTTAATTTATTACATTCACAATTTACTGATGTAATAACGTGTAGCTGAAAGTTAAGTGGTCAATGACATGAAAATGACCAGAGTGACCCAAACACTTTCCTGTTGCGTCTCAAAATGGTGAGTAGTTTTACTTGATTACATGTTTGTTGTACAGTGGTTAACATACAGTATTGTTATACTTGTATTTTATTAATAATGCTAAAATGTTATTTGTTTGTTCAATTAATACATGTTTTATAATTAAATGATGGCAACAGTTAACTTTTTTTTTTTTTAACCAGATTGTGTTACACGTTTGGAGGTGAAAACATGTATTCGTAATTGGCAAAGCTGCAGGTCCACTCTTGCGCCATTGTAATAACCGTGGACTGGGATGAGTGTGGGGTGATGATGCGGGGGTGGATTCCCAAGTGGCCATATAAGAGGGGGAGAAGAAGCTCTGACTTCCTGGTTGGTTTGCTAAAGGGTGAGTTGTGTAAAAGTTGGGTTCCAGTCAACATGGTGGATGTTCAGATGGAAGCTTCTCTGTGCTTGCAACCCTGGCACAGGCCTTCGGACATCTACGGTGGGCTGGCGTGCAATTCGCTGATGGCTGGTAAGCTTTTAATGGCATCGCATGTATTGATTGTGTAAATGCTGGAAACAAGTGTTTCTGTTTTTTTAAATTAGCCACTTTTTCCATGATCAAGTCAACTTGCACATTTTTCATTTGATTCGCTGTTCTATCTTCAACATTCAGTTGGCTAGCTTGTGAATGGCGAAAATCCGCGTATAATTGACACCCATTCAAAATAAATAAACGCTGATGAACATTCAATATACGTTTTCCATTTTGACATATTTTGATGTCTTGATTGATTCTCACCATTCTGACTTCAACTATTTTAGTTTATTAAAGCCATCTTAGAACTATTCACATTTCCAAAATTCCAAAAATAATTCAAAAACAAAAGATTTAAAAAGATTCACCTTCAGGTTCCACATTTTCTTGACCAACTCAAACCATTTCAACTTCAAAAGTATCATCCTGTTCCGTATCATTCCACATCATTCAACTTTATTATTTCATGCATTATTCACATACAATTTCTCCTGAAATCATACAGTCTAGTTTCCTTTTAGGACAACATTGTATGTCGTTAACTAGTGTATCCCCCCCCCCCATGGATTTAATGTCATAAAATGTAAGTTTGACTTAATTGGTATTGTATTAAAGTTACACTATATTTTGGTCGTCTTTAAATATCCACTCACATTTATTTTTTAAAGGCTACATGTGACCTTCAAACCATAAAAACGCGTATTTAAATGAGCTCATGTTAGCAGACATGGGTCTTAATCCTCCTCTTTGTTTTTAAGACGACTCTTCAGAGAGAACCCCTCTGCACGATGCAGCCTTTCAGGGCAGACTTCTCCACCTGAGGACCCTCATAGCTCAGGTAAAGCACTATGAGCATGCGTTCATACTCAAACGAGGTCTTCCAAGGTCTTATCTCCTTTGCAGGGCTTCAATGTGAACACACTGACTTTGGACGGCGTCTCTCCTCTGCACGAGGCTTGCCTGGGGGGCCGCTACATGTGTGCCGAATACCTGCTGGACAACGGGGCCCATGTAAGAACGCGAGTTTGAGTTCTGAATCGGAGCAGTACTTGAACGGCCTGTGTGTTCTTGCGGAGCCGGAACAAGTGTCGAGCGACGGAGCCACTCCTCTCTTCAACTCCTGCCGCAACGGGAGCGCCGACTGCACGCGGCGACTCCTGCAGCGCGGCGCCTCCGTCCACGCCGCGCACCAGCTGGCTTCCCCCATCCACGAGGCTGTGAAGAAAGGTGAGGCTTACAACAAAAAAGTATTGATAGGGGTGAAATAATTTGTCATCATTTGCGTGTTCCAAAAAATGGAGATAAACTTCTTTGTGAGAAAGACTCCTTGCAAGGATGATTTATTACAGAGAATCTCTGGTCACACATCATTGAATACTACGAAAATTGTGTCAGTCAAGGAGTGCGTGCCCCCTCCCTTGCGGAAGACAGCTCTTTATAGAATCGAGTTTGAAAGTAAAACGCCTTTTCTCCTCCCATCATGAATAAGTAAAACAGATTGGTTCTCACACAATATGTTACATAACAGAATTTTAGTATACAGTTCGCACCTGTGTTCATCTTTGTAGACAAAATATACTCTTCCGTGTACCAGCTCGTACTTTTTCCCAAAACAGAATCTCACAAACAGATTGAACTTGACATGGCCGTGAGTGATGGTTGTGCGAACAGCGTGTGTGTGTGTGTGTGTGTGTGTGTGTGTGTGCTCTCTCAAAGCAGAATCTGTTCTCATGCAGAACACTGAGAAGGAATTTTAGAGGTACCAGCTCGGTTAAGGTCAAATTATACTGAGTTCAACACTATTTCGCCTGCTCTACACATCTATAAAACCTTTCAACATGGTTAAAATATGAAATAAAGAATTAAAAATGTTAATAATGTATAACAGTATCAACTCCATATTGTCCTCCATTTTCACACGTGTTCTTTTGTGTTTTCGTTAGATCATGCCGAGTGTCTGGAGCTGCTTCTGGCCTACGGAGCGCACATTGACAATGAGCTGCCCACAATGGGGACGCCGCTTTATTCAGCCTGCGTGGCCCAGTCGTTACCTTGCACGCGTGTGCTGCTACACTTGGGTAGTCTGAACTAAAATGCACGGCATGAAAGTTTTTTTTCTTTTTGGGTTAAAATTGCTTACCTTACCCAAAATCCGTGGCATCACAAAAAAGTCCAAGATAATAAAGCCGAATACACTGTCGTTCATCTATGAGAAGCTCACAGAGCTGTCCCAGGGTTATAATACTTATAGTTAGTTTTTATTTTATTTTTTTGACTGTTGCTTTTTAAATTTGGTTGATTTTAATACATTTTTAGAGCGTTTTTTTGAATTATTTTTTATGCTTCAGTTTACTTTTTATTAGTATTTTTTTATGGAGTACTTGTGGAGTGCAAGACAAAAAAAAGTCCCTAAATATCAGAGTTGGGTTCTAAAAATCGAATAATCAATATCGAATCGATTTTCCTTTTCAAGCCTATTGATTCATAAAACCATGAATTGGTTATTTAGATATCTCTTTTTTTTATTTTTTACATTAATTCATATATTGAATTTTAAAAACCCACATTTTTTGTGTGTATCTCACTGTTTTCTTGAAATTGACCGGCCACATGAATTTAAAAGTATTGCACTTTCAAACAATTCAGAATCTTTTGAATTTGTATTTACAATTATTGAATTAGAATTATGAAAATATTTTCATCTCATTCTTGCTGATGTCAATGTTTGTGTAACATTTAAAGCTGCAATATGGAACTTCTTCCCCAAAAATAACTTTACAATAAGCTTTTTATTTGACCATTTATGAGTGAAATGCCTTCTAATTAGTAGATTAACACTTTAGCTGTTCACAATGGGTACTTCTGCAAAACTCTTGCCAATAGTTTTCCGACTGCATTCGGGTTAAAATTTTCCGCGCCGTCTGCGGATGTGACGTAATGTGCGTGGTGTGTATGTGAAGAACTGTATGTGCCGTTTCATTCTTTTGTCAGCAGGTGGCAGTAGAGATTCAAAATGGAATATTCTACATTCAGTAGATTTAAGTAATTATAACAAGTGTTAATTTAATTAATAAACTAAATTATTTAACCAGCTACTAACTCAGCAATATTGAAGAATGTAGAATATTCCATTTCGAATCACTAATGAAACTGCACATACCGTTCTTCACATACACACCACGTACATTACGTCACATCCGCAGACAGGGCACGGGAAATTCTAATCCGAATCCAGTTTGAAAACTATTGGCCAGAGGCTTGCAGAAGTACCCATTGTGAACAGCTAAGGTGTTAATCTATTAATTAGAAGGCATTTCACTCAGAAATGGTCAAATAAAAAGCTTATTGCAAAGTTATTTTGGGGGGGAAAGTTTCATACTGCAGATTTAATCAATATTGGATTGAATTGAAGGGAATCAAATCGAACTGAATGAACTCTTGTGACTCAACATCAAATTGATTGAGGAAATTAGAATTGATACCCAGCCCTACTAAATATTGTGTAATATAGTTAAAATAAACAATGGGTTGATGTATGAAAATAGTTTAGAAAGATGAAAACATTTTACATTTTTGCTATAATTATAGTTATTCTTACTTAGTTTTCTAAATATATTTATAGTTAGTTATTGTTTTATAAAAAAAATACTCTTGTTTTTTTGCTTTGGTTAGTGAAATTATAGCGTGGTGTTTTTTTAAAGTTAAAGTTACTAGTTAAATCTAATAACCTTGATTATCTCCTGGTCACCTTAGGAGCAGATGTTCGACTAGGATGCAGACAAGACAGCCCGTTACACGCCGCCGTCCGAGGGGGCTCAGCCACAATAGTAGACCTCCTGCTGGACTTTGGTGCCGACCGGTCTTGTAGGAACGGCGAGGGAAAAACCCCTCTGGAGGTGGCAATGCCAAACAGCACGGCGAGAGCGACACTGCAGAGCAGAGGTGTGATGTGGATACGTGCACCAATCAAATCACGAGATGTTTATTTTGAGGAAGTTGTACGAGTTCTACCTTCTTTCTCTCTTTTGTATGTGCAGGTCCTTGCTCGCTCTCCCAGCTGTGTCGCCACCGTGTCCGGAGAAGTTTGGGAAGAAGTCGGCTGCACAGAGCCTCCAGCCTCTTACTCCCACACACCATCCTGAACTTTCTTCTTTACCAGTGACACACCTCCACTGTGTTTCTATTATTCATATATGTGATGGCAAATTCTTAAACTTAATCTTTCTACAGAAACAACCCAAATGCTGCAGTGATTTTATGCTACTTTGATACTATTCGTACCATCACCTGTGCTCTTGCAACTTTTGTAAGCCTTTGTAGCACCATGGACAGCGTCAATTGGCTTCCCCCGGTGGTGAGAAAGAGATCACTTCCTTTCCAAAACAAAGTTATGCTCCATGTGCCCACACATGATGCTGTTTAACCTCCATCTTGTTTGGACTTCAGAGCTTTTTTTGGCTATTTTTTTACCACAGAAAATAATTGAAATTAAATCAAACTGTTGCTATGTTAAAGGTTTTACACCAAGCTAGACACTGTAATATGAATACTGTATTTCAATACAATAAAACACTGATGACTAAGATGGTCACAGACCAATTTTTTTTTGGTAACACTTAAAGTGCCACTTATAGAAAGAAGTTAACCGCTTTAACTCAGAAAATCAATAGCACACTGCCTTTGAAAACAAGTGACAACATGTACAGGATAATTCTGATGAGATTTTTTTTCAACATGCTACCTATTCACATTGCGGGAATGTGTACTCTGTACACTCTGTACAGTACTCTGTTATGATGAAGGCAAATTATTTAAAATTATCAATAGTTTCTTAAGTCATTCTTTACGGTCTTTAATATATTTAGAACAAACAAAAAACACGCAAGTCTAAACACAACAACAAAGACGTTTTTATTTTTGTTTTTTATATAATTTATATAGGCTACATTAATGCAAAATGAACACTGACTCGTCTTTCACCCCCATTCGCCCCCCTTACCGCTTTAGGTGTACAATTATTGATGAAGTCACATCTGGCTGTGATTGATTGGCATAAAACAGTTTTTGTTATTTGTTAGGGAGAATCAAAATACATCAACTTCCCTCTGCACGCTCCTGTGATTGGCATTACTGGATAGTACCTAAAGTGGTCAACGTGCGCTCATTTCATCAGGTAATTGGGCGTAAATATTAAGATTCGGGTCCATCATCCAATCTGAGCCAAAACCATCACTGGTGACGTACCAATCAGCTCAGGGCTAACGGGATTGGCCTGATATTTTCTCCACTTTTCCTTCTCCCATCCTTGGATACCTCACCCTCTCCCTCCACCACCAGCACGCCGTCTTCTGCCTCTTCCTCCGAGGATGGAGAACACCCGCTGCTTCGCCAACCGCTTTTCGGACTACAGCAAGGGCGCGCTGCTGCCCGACCACGGGACCGACACGGTGGTTCCGGCCGTGATGGCCACGGTGGACAGGATCCTGAAAAGGGTGCGATGATCTACAAGTCCCTGGGCTTGGCCGACTTTGTAAAGCCGCTGACGAAATTTCGCAACCTGTGGGAGGTGTGGGCGCCCATCCATTTCCTGGAATGCGGTTCCGATGAGCTGTTTGTGGGCCGGCCGGGTTACCTCTGCGCCGCCCTGGTACTCAAACAGAAGCTGGGCATTGACGTGAGATTACTTCCCCACCAGTGACATTCGTATACCTTGAATGTGAAGGACTAAAATATAATTTGTAATCTTTTGCGTGTTCAAATAAATCAAAGATGAGATTCTTGTGAAGAGGGTCCTTGCAAGGTTGATTTATTACAGAGATCTCTGGTCACACAATTGCATATCACCCAAGCAGTGTCATCCAAGATGTGTGTCCCTCCCCCAGGAGCCCTTTTATTACAATCAGAGTTTGTACAGAAAAACGCCTCTCTCCTCCCATCAAATACGAAAATCTGATTACATTCTCACAGTATGCTAGTTTGATCTTGAACTTTCACATACAGGAATCTCAGTATGCTAGATTGAACTTTCACATTTAGACAAAACAGGTTCTCAGTATGCTAGATTGAATTTGGACTTTCACATTTAGACAAAACAGGTTCTCAGTATGCTAGATTGAACTTTCTCAAACAGGACAAAGAAAGGGAATTTAGACAAAACAAGATAACAGATAGGTTAGATAGGTTGAGTTATATTCAGTTTGACATTATTACACCTGCTCTACACATCTATAACTAAATTCAAAATGGTTAAAATATAAAATAAATAATTAAAAATGTTAACAATGTTAACAAATGGCACGCTGTGATGCCTCCACAACACACCAATGAAAAGTAGCCTGGACTCGACTGTATGTTCTGGAATTATTAGCAAATAAGAATACTGTACAACAACAGAAAATAATAATAAAAATTCATTAATACAACTGAATTTTCAAACACACAAACAAATATGCATTAAACACATGAGAAAAAATAATAATGAAATGTTACTGAAGTAACTTTTAGGTTAAATTATTTCAGAGATGTTGCCTTCAAAATCGTCCTTGTGCGTTGTTGATGCATCTGATGCTGAGGCCAGTCAAACGTTTAACCTGGCAATAGCCAGATTGATTTGTGCATCATTCGAGAGAGTTCTCCACAATATCAGTCTGGGACTGCTCCGCGTTGATTTGCTCAGGAAAGGCGGGGCATGCTGTACAACACTTCGAACGTTTATTTCGACCAATCATGGCAAAGGATGAAAATGCCGTCACCGACATGCGACTGTTGTGACTAGCTGATATCATGGCGTTGAGTTTATGTTGTCGGTTTTGCAATGTTGATATGCGGATACAAGAGACTAATTCAGCGAGAACAGAATTAATTGCAGCTTCCACGAACTCGTCCACTGGTGTCACCATGTTTGGTTTGTTTCTTCCCACGGAATCGGCGCTTCTTGTTTTCGTCGCAGCTGCATATCCCGCCCCCAAATACAACGTTGCTCTGTGATTGGTTCGAACCACCAGTAGTTCGTATAGGTGGAAATCAATGGGAGCGGTACAAGATGGATTCTCTGGAGTTTGTGAACTCACAAATACTGCGAGAATACATCTTGCGAGAGCAAGGTTATCTAACGTTGACCTCAGATGAAATTTTCACTTCAACTTTGAAAAGATATAGCTTCTAGGCTCCACAAGGGGGCGCAAACTCCCTACGCCAATGATAAACATGTCATGCAAATAGAAAACCATTTCACTTATCTTTCATTATTATAGGGCGTGACAATTTACTATCAGTGGGAGTAGCTTTATAACTTCCACCTGAATTCAATTTAAACTCCTTAGAAGAGTTAAAATAACTCTAAAAATAAGAGTTACTTTAACAACAACTTAAAAGTTTACACAATTGTCTCACAAGTACACTCAAATTAAGTTGATTTTAATTCTTAGAAAGTCTACCCCATATATTTAAATTTGCAGTTTGCTAGGTGTTATTGTAGTTAATAATTTTCAAATATACATTTTTATTAATGTGTAAACCCATACAAATGCAAGTCACAATTGATTTTTCTATCTTCGTAATAGCCTGTGCTCTACTCTAAGTATATACTAAACTTGCAGTATTAACTTCCCATCTTCTCAGCAATGTATCTGCAATAACACCAAGATCATAAAATCTGAAAACGAATAATCAAATGTTTGTGTTTTACTCGGCAGATTCTCAGCAAGGATCAAATCAAGTCAATCTGCCAGGCCATCATCGAGTCGGGGAAACAGTACGCCAGGAAGAAGCGAAAGCCTTTCCCCCTCATGTACTCCTCTTATGGAACGGAGTACCTTGGTAAGAACAACTCACATGTGAATGAAATGATCATTAAGATTGATTCTGTGGAATTGTTTTTAATTAATTGTGTCTTGAAGCCAGTGACGCACAATGGAAAGCACTACTTGGCAGCATCTCAACTCGTTTGTGTAGTATCTTCTTTGCATTGGAGTTTCAAAAAAGGACATTGAAAATATAACAATGTTTGCAGTTTTTTAGTCATAATATTTCTAATAATCCTGCACAAGAATAGAAAATTCTGAAAAAGTCACAATTGTATATGTTAATTTTAAATAATCATATAATGAAAGATGATTAATGGAGCTAGAGCAACATGTCAGCATGTGTGAAGATAACTGTCCTCTCCTTGATTTGCATCACGTGCAGACGTGCAGGACGCCTCAATCGGTACACGTGCACAATGTAACCAAATCTAACATAAAAACTGTGTCAAAAGCTATGCCTTTTATACATCAGATTGGTATTGGTATAAGCAAGCAACTGTCCTGTGTCTTCGTGTAACTAAATGAGGTAGTCAGAATATTAGGAACACTACTTTATTACAACCCCAATTCTTGTACTAGATTGTTTTGTTTTCATTGTTTTGTGTGGTTTCAGCATAAAATATATGATGCTTTGGGATGTTTGGGAGAAAATGGCAGTTAAAAAGTTTTGCAGAATTATCCCCTATCATTACTCACTTGCAAAACTACAAAGGGCTAAGATTTTCTATTAAATAAGAACACCCTGAGAAACTTCACAAATATAATACAATAATATGTTCAGTATTTTTAACCCCCCAAATATTCTCTCATTTTGAATTTAAAATGCTAAAAAAAGATCGGATTGGGGCAGTAAAAGTCTGGGACTAAAATACATCATAAAAAAACAAACAAAAAAAAAACTGTTATTTTAAAGAAGGACCTATAGAGTATATCCCAAGACAGCATAGCATTTTCCTTAAAGTGACAGTGTGCAATCTTTAGTACCATCTAGTGGTGAACAAATAATTTATTTAAAATATATATTTTTTTAATTTAATTAATTTAAATAATATGCAAAAAAAAAATGTTCTATCACATACAACGAAATTATTTTTTTTATATATAAGCGTAGATCTAGCAATTGCCAATTATATTATGGCTGGAGCCTCACCTTACAAGAGGTTGACATGTTTCGCCGCCATCTTCCTTTTATTTGTATTTATTTATTTATTTTTAGAGAGAGCTCAGTATTGTTTATTTGGTAATCTTACTGATTCGACATGTCATCATCCTTGCTCTCTCTCCGCCATCTTCCTGCAACGGATGCTCAAAGGACAAGTTTGCAAACGTAGTTAGCCCTGGTGGTGCTTGCAACTAGCGTCGGACCCAATGGGTCGACGGCCGCTTACCTTAGACAGCTGTGGAGTCTCGTGATTTAAGCTCCCGTCGCTTGTCACTTCCTGCTTTGCTCTCCTGGCTGTCCAGTATGCTTGAAGAGCCAGTCCTTCGCTCGTACCTTCAGTAGTCCTTTGTTAACATGCTTGCGTGCTTCAGGTTGTAAGTGTGTGTGTATCCCTTGGCATGGTACATCCCTGCATGCTTTTTTTTGGTTGTGTTTTGCATGTCTTCAACCTCACTCAATAATATGACACATCATACAATAATAATAATAACTAGAAAAATTCCCGCGGAAATTTTGAATGGGACTGCTGACTCTTTGGTAATGAGCTGAACAGTTTAAAATTTAAACCACTGGAATCGCTCAAGAAATGTGGAAGTTAACCATAATCAACATCAACTAAAAGTATCTTACTGTCCCTGAACATGTATTTAAAAAAATGTAAATGAGCTGAACAGTTTAAAATTTAAACGACTGGAATCGGTCAAGAAATGTGGAAGTTAACTATAATCAACATCAACTAAAAGTATCTTACTGTCCCTTTAAGAAACATGCACATTCACGCACGCACATTTGACTTGGAGACGTCACGCGCCCCACATTCCATTGAGATTGCATGAGAGAAGCACCCCTTGAACAAAAGCCTCTCACGACTTAACGGTTGAAGATACAGATTCAAGAAATGGCTCGTTAGAACGGCAAGGGTTTGGGAAACACGAGCATGTTCTCATTTTCTTAATCGGATAAAAAATGACCAAATGAGAGCAGGTTGAAAACTTATGATTTATCAGAAAGCAGTCCTCTCCATCCGCATGTTGACAGCATCCCACAGCAACCGCGCAAGCACCGGCATCCCATCGCTGTCACTGAGGTGTACCTTCCAGACATGATCAGAAATAAATATTATATATCTGCAAACATACTTTTGATAGGAGGAGCACTAATAAAATGTTTGTTTGTTTTTTGCAACAACTAATGTACTTACCCCGTCTCTACACCACAAGTGAAGCTGTGACAGCGGGAAGTGGCCAGCAACAGATAGGTAGCGAATACCTACAGTAACAAAGAAAAAAAACATTATTAGTTCAAGAGTCCCGCTGAGACACAAAAATCAGATCAGGAGGTGACGTAAAGAAAAGTAGAACTTTGTGTGTGAAAACAATTTTCAACATGGAACGTACCCATAATTGCTGCCACCCGGTGGTACTCCTGGCGTAAAAGGTCCTGCTGGGCCAGCTCGACGGTCAGACGAGGGGGGAAGTCCAGGACAACAACCTGCACAAAGTTTAAAAAAGTAAAATATACATCTGGAGCAAGATGAACTTTCATTAATATTCATCAACTGCTTAACTGGCCAAAGTCAGCCGCTGCCTCAGCGATGGGGCGGCCCAAGTTGTTGCTGGGAGCCAAAATGCAGACCGCCTCGGGTGACCGAGGCAGAACAGCATTCAGCACCTCAGCACGCAACTCGGAGGCACTGGCACCCGGGGTGGACATCACGCCAAAAGAGAAATGTCCCTCCGGCAGCTTCACAACCCCATCGGCAATGGCTCGCAGGTGGGAGTCACCAACAACCAGGACAAACTATTAAAGAAAAAAAAAAAAGAAGAAGTCATTGAATTTTTTTTTTTTTAAATATTTAAAAAATAAAAAAATAGACAAATGAAGGTTAATTTGTTTTACAGGCAGTTTATTATAAAACATACCTTGTTGTCCTGGTTCAGTGATGGAATGACCAGTTTGTGCCTCCGCCCAGTCACAGTTGAAACTGGCCATTCCCGAACTCTGTGGCGCCAGCCAGTGCCTCTGCCTAAAATGATGCACACACCATGAATACCATGTCAAGTCTCACAACTTAAATTGCTGACAATGCACAGTACAAGTTACACTTTGAGTGTATATGAACCTGCAAAATATTGGAAATTTTTAAATAATCAATTGTAAAACTGCTGCAAAAGCAATTAAAATGATGACTGACCTGGTACCAGAGCCTTGGCACCAACAGAGGACACCTAAAACATAGACATTACAATTGTAGGCATGTGCAGTCACCTTAATGCAGAGTAAAAAGCAAACATAGGTTGTAATGGTTAAGTTAGTTTCAATAAAAATTGACCAGGTCTTTTGTATATACAAGTGATGTTAATTCAGGCCAGGTTTATTAATGAAATTATTAATCACGAAAGAGATTCAAGGACTGACTAACTGATACTTTTGTTTGTGTCTGAAATACAGTCACAATTGATCAAATTTGGTAGAATTTTCTGATCAAATACATGAGCAAAAAGGCAGCAGATTGTACCAGCCTAACTTCACAACAGCACCATCTACTGATAAATGTAATGTACTCCAACTACTGTCAAGTGTTAACACAATTATTGGCTTGACATTATCATTTCAACTGTTCCTCCCACAGTCATGCAATAGACCAGGTCTGCAGTTATTAAATATAACATGTGAAATATCTGTGTCCAGGATAGGCATCTCACAAGTTTTTGATCAATGTTAGTGAGTTTATTTTAGACATCAGTAGTTTGAAAACTTCTTAGAATATTTGAAATATTGTAGAAAACAGACTTCATCAAAATTCTATTCAGAATTATTTTGACATGAATAAAGCACTGCACAAATCACATGTCATACACTCTATATTCGTAAAACTGTGCCCTGATGAAGACAAGCTTGTGTTGAAACACGTTGGTAGTCCATTTTTAATAAAGGATTTTTTAACATTACTACTAGTGTCTTGCATAAACAGACTGCTTTTTACACAAGGCTTTTAAGCTAATTTTTCTGCCTGATTCTGTATTTGTAGGCTGAAATATTGTGTATTGCACATTAACAAAGAATTCAATAGAGGTAAAGTACATGCTGGGGTGCGCTGTTTGGGCTCAGTTCCAGAGCAGCAAGGTCCAGCTTCTTCCATTGGCGCTTGGCTGCCTCTGAACGCTTCCCCTTCCGCGGCATGCTGCTACAGCAAAGAAAAAAAACTTGCCATGACAGAGTCAAAAGTAAAGATTCAAGATCAAATTTGTAGTTATTCTCAGATGTGTATGAAGCATTAAAAACGTACACTTCCGAAATCCCTCATTGGCGCCGCTCCGCTACACCGTCGACACTCCACTCAATTCAAGAAATGGCTCGTTAGAACGGCAAGGGTTTGGGGAACACGAGCATGTTCTCATTTTCTTAATCGGATAAAAAATGACCAAATGAGAGCAGGTTGAAAACTTATGATTTATCAGAAATGGAGAGAGGAAGGCGCCTGAAATTAACATGTACAAGACAGGCGAATTAGTCCGACTTCTCTTGCTTAAGGTGAAAATAAAGGTACTAAATGACACCTTAGCCAAATAAAAGTTAGTTTGTCTGAAAGAAGACACTCGTGACTACAAAATGTGAGAATTTGACGTCTAGTGACAAAAGATCGTTGCCATGGTGACGAGTTGAAGTGACGTCACGCACCCACATTGCATTGAGATTGAATGAGAGACGCACCCCTTCAACAAAAGCCTCTCGCGACTTAACGGATGAAGATACAGATTCAAGAAAGGGCTCGTTAGAACGGCAAGGGTTTGGGGAACACGAGCATGTTCTCATTTTCTTAATCGGATAAAAAATGACTAAATGAGAGCAGGTTGAAAACTTATGATTTATCAGAAATGGAGAGAGGAAGGCGCCTGAAATTAACATGGCAGAGATAGGCGAGTTGGTCCGACTTGTCCGAGCTTAAAGGGAAAATCTGATCCTAAGTTCACCCTTGGTTTCACTTTGGTTGTAACTCACCTTTCCATCAGTGGTGACTTTATCGATCCTCATCGATCCTCATCTCTCCGTCACATTCCACCATGTGACACCGCTTATCCAAAATGTGGCCATCAAGCTAAAAAGAAATGCAAATGTCTTTAAAGATATCATGGGATGCATGTCATGAATGTGTTTCCTTTATCGCACTCAGTGACCTGCCTTGACATACTCGTGGTGGTCCTCCTCCAACACTTCTAGGTCAGCAGTTAATATGGAAAACCGAAAAGAAAGGCACACTTAAATTACAATCGCTTGCGCAATCCAATAACATCAGAAATGTGGCCTTGTTCTTGCATAGAGGTTTTTATCTTAAATTACTGCATGGGGCAAAATATTATAAACAGCTCAATTTGATGTAGTCACAGTTCTACAGGACTGCAAACTACAAGCACAAGTATAAACATTGTCAAATTAAAATCTCCCTAGTAAATATACTGAAAACTGAGAAGTGCACATTAATTGACATATTTCTTTGTACACACTGGCCAGTTGTTGACATCCTATAACACGTATAGTAATCATCTGTCAGACTAACAATGATCTAAACAATCATGCAGCAGTGAGAGTGTATGAATGATCAATAATAAACTTTATTAGCAGATATTAAGAGCCCCCATTGTTTTTTTGTGTACTTAGATCGTGATGGCGTGTATCGGCTGGCTTAGGCAAGAATGTTAACGGCCAGAAAAATCGGGCAGGACCCCCTCACCTGTCACTGTCGTTCCACATGGGGAGTCGTCGATGGCCCCTTGGTTTTGTGCATGTACCAGCATACATGGTTGACGGGCTCGGTGGGCAAATTCCACTGACCTCCCCAAGTCTCGACCCCCTTCCGACATGGTCACCAGAGAGTCCGCAAACACACATTTTGACAGCTCAAAGAAAAGAAAAAAAGTGTCTTTGGGTATAAAACATCACCTGCTAATGTTTAGGTCAGAAGAAGAACTAAGTGATGATGATGAGCTCGACCAAAATATTATCATCACCAGCGTGGAGCAGGAGAGTACTTTGAGCATGAGACTCAAACCAAGTTTAAGTGTCAACAGTACTACCACCATTTTATTGGATTTTTTCCCATGTACTGCACGTTATTTTATTTTTCAAAAACCCAATTCGGTTCTAGTTAACTTTGAAGTACATGTATTTAATTTTTAAGACTCCCTTGTTTTTAAACATTTATTTAACATTTTTTACTTAATATTATGCGCAATACATTTAATTGAATAATTTTTCAAGTAGGGCCTCTTGTTTTATTATTTTCCTAGTGTGCCATTTTGTAAATCCTCAAAAACACATACGGTGGCTCACAATAATAAATATAGAACAGAAATAAAACTTCTGCCTCATTTTTGCCTAACATTGTGACTTACTGCAGTACTTTATTAGTTGAGATTTCATTCCGATTTTGGACGGACCGATCATACATAGTGCCTGAACGTGGTTTGAGCATGTCAACAGGTGCCAAAAACAGGTGGTGGATGTCCTCAGGGGTGCACACACTTCGTGCATAAAGTATACGCTAAGATCGCCCGTGAATTCACCAATACTGGACAAGAACGCCACAGCTTCTTCGGAGGCCACCATTTCTGACCTGTGCTTGTCTTCTTTGGTCGACGCTGAAGGAAGAAGAGCTGGAGCCTCCACATCCTGGGGTTCCTCCATTATTGTCCTGTGTTGAAAACAGACTTTGTACCCGTGCTGGGAAGGATGAAAACGCTAACAATGTAATAAGATGGGCAAATGTTACGCCACACAACTAGTCGACATTGTATGCAGGTCTTTTCTCGGTCATAAATCCTGCTTTATGTTTCAGAAAACAGACGACAGACGAGTTGTCGTATTTTTTTTATATTCGTAATTAATCGCAGGACTTCACTAGGTAACTTTAAGGGATTTACCAAAAAAGAGAAAGTTATTTCAGTAATAATGGATGACATCTTTTTTATTATATTTACAGAGTGAGTCATACTAGTGTAAATGTAAGAAAAAAGGACAAACTATATACAATGATTTGAGTGTTTTGGCACACACAATAATGATAAGAAAGTATCTACGAATACAAATAGATCACAAATTTATAGATTTAAAATCACTGTCATTGTAATTACCTTTAATATTAAACATGGAAAATGTAATTTAAAAATGATATAAGGCACAATGCATATTAATGGACAATTACCGGTAAACATGCCAGATTATAGCTGTCAGATAGTTTAAATCTGCAGCCCCTTGTCAGGTTGATGTAACATTTTATAAACAAAATCTACAGTATTTCAAAATAGGGTTAAGTCAGACACATGCAACACAGGTACACAGATCATTCGTTCATTCAGCGGTAAACATGATCTTAGCACCATCATTCATCTCTGCTATTCTCACCAGCACACTCGTGCCTCTCAGCTTCAGCCTTACTTGGGAATCTTTGACAACAAACTGAGCAGGTAAAAGGCTTCTCTCCAGTGTGGATTCTTGTGTGTATTTTTAAATATACCTTCTGAGCAAATTTTTTACCACAAACTGAACAGGCAAAGGGCTTCTTTCCAGTGTGGATTCTTGTGTGTAATTTTAAATCTCCCTTTTGAGCAAAAGTTTGACCACAAACTGAGCAAGTAAAAGGTTTCTCTCCAGTGTGGAATCGTGTGTGTAATTTTAAATATACCTTTCGAGCAAATTTTTTACCACAAACTGAACAGGCAAAAGGCTTCTCTCCTGTGTGGATTCTCGTGTGGTCTTTTAAGTTTCCCTTCTGAGCAAAATTTTTACCACAAAATGAGCAGGCAAAAGGCTTCTCTCCAGTGTGGGTTCTCATGTGGCTTGCTAAGTGTCCCTTCTGAGCAAATTTTTTGCCACAAACTGAACAGGCAAAAGGCTTCTCTCCAGTGTGGGTTATTGTGTGTATTTTTAAGCTTTCCTTGTGAGCAAATTTTTGACCACAAACTGAGCAGGCAAAAGGCTTCTCTCCAGTGTGGGTTCTTGTGTGCATTTTTAAATTTCTCTTGTGAGCAAAATTTTGACCGCAGACTGAGCAGGTAAAAGGCTTCTCTCCAGTGTGGGTTTTGGTGTGTCTTTTTAAGTTTTCCTTCTTAGCAAATTTTTGACCACAAACTGAACAGGCAAAAGGCTTCTCTCCAGTGTGTGTTCTTGTGTGCATTTTTAAACATTCCTTTCGAGCAAATTTTTTACCACAAACTGAACATGCAAAAGGTTTGTCACCAGTGTGGCTGATCATATGTCTTCTCAATAGAGACTGGCAGCCAAAAGTTTGACCACACTGACAGCATTTCCAGCATGTGCTGGCAGCGTGACATGTCACATCACCGTCAGACTGTTCATAGTCATCGGTTTGTGGAGTGTGTAATGTGTCTTCACCATCTGATATTCGAGCTAACATGCTGTCTGCTTGTGATCCTCCACGGTGGTCCTCGTCATCTTCTGTTGTTTGTTGTCTTGAGTTGCTGCTTGGAGACTCCGCCCCTTTGTTCTCTTCATATTGACATTCATCTTCACTCTTCAAATGGACACCAGTCACGGGCAACTCTGTGAAATGCTCCTCCTCTTTTATGTATGGCGGCAGCCGCTCCTCTTTTTTTATGTTGGGAGGCTGTGGCTGCTCCTCGTCTTTAACTTGAAGAGGCTCCAAGTCCTCCTCTTTCACACCAGGGAACTCTGGCTCCTGCCGCTCAGGACAAAGGTATTTTTCACTGACGTCTGTATTTTTCACACCGTCAGACTGTTCATAGTCATCGGTTTGAGGAGAGTGTAACGTGTCTTCACCATCTGATATTCGAGCTAACATGCTGTCTGCTTGTGATCCTCCACGGTGGTCCTCGTCATCTTCTGTTGTTTGTTGTCTTGAGTTGCTGCTTGGAGACTCCGCCCCTTTGTTCTCTTCATATTGACATTCATCTTCACTCTTCAAATGGACACCAGTCACGGGCAACTCTGTGAAATGCTCCTCCTCTTTTTTTATGTTGGGAGGCTGTGGCTGCTCCTGTTCTTTAACTGGAAGAGGCTCCAAGTCCTCCTCTTTCACACCAGGGAACTCTGGCTCCTGCCGCTCAGGACAAAGGTATTTTTCACTGACGTCTGCGGGACACAAGTTACACATGGCTTGGTAAAGACCGTTTATTGTGACGTTATGTGTTTTATATTTAAGATTATCACATGGGCCACCTGAGTGAAAGAGTAACAAAGCTGGCAAATGTTACGTAGTTTGTTCCAGAAATCACTCAACGTTACTCTGTAACGCTGATTGTTCCGCACATAAATATAGAAAATATTTCAAGTTGTGAAATCTGGCATTCATTGACAAAAAGCTAACAAATACATGCATCTGCAAGAGCTGTACAACATCCTCGAGGAGTTTACGAACTTTTAATTATTCAAACTCTAGGGGGTAGCAAAGAAGAACAAATAAAGCCAGGGGAGAGAAATCAATTTCGCCAACAGTAAGTGTATGTCAAACCTAAATGGGTATTTTTAATCATTGTAATGGGCTTAGTGTCAATGTGCCATTAGCATAAATATGTGGCTATATGTAATATATTAGCTTATTCTTTGCTAAGAAAAAAAAAGTGTTTTGATTTTTACTTAGTTACGATCAATGGTCCAACTAGTCACTTCTGTTTACAATATCAAATTATCTACTAGGCTTCCATCCTCCATTCTAGTTGTTGATATGTCAACGAATCAAAAATAAAGAATAAACCTGCTGTCTTATATAATTCTTATAACATTTACCATTAAAAATAGGAGCACCTATTCTTATCTGAGACATGTACCAAAGCGACTTGAGAAAAACTGTAAACGTAAGGTAAAAAGTGCCCGGATGAAGGATCCTTTCAAAATAGACATATTGTTGAAAAGCATTGATTAAATAAGTGACAAACCTGCTCTGTTCAACACAACTCGAGGCTGCTTGTAGAAAGCGTCCATCAGTTGACGTAGTCGCTCATTCTCTTCTTGTGCGCCACAAAGCTCCTCTTTGTACTTGACTTTCGTTATTGCCAACATTTTCACACGATATTCACGACACTTTTCGGTCACATTTTACGTCTGTTGAGCCAATATGTCGATAACAAACGCGTCTCCTTTTTTTCGGCGGCAAGCTAAGCTAAGATAAGCTAAACAAGACCGAACGATTTTGACAAAAACTGTGTGGTACGAATGTAACCAGACACAAAATGGAGCAGTTTGGCTTCAATAGAGCAGTGACGGACGCACAGTGTCGATGTGTAAGTTCGTATAGTACGAATTCAGAATGAATTATTACGAATTACAGTGAACCGCGTGTAGCTATGTAAAAGCAGCCTGGAATGGAGTATTGGTCACGTGAAATCTATTCTACGGCAACACCAGTTGAACAAATCTCGTGTCACGGGGTGGGGCATAACTTTATATAAACGTTTGAGCCTATGTTCATTTGGAGAATACATTTAGAAAAAAATCTTTGCATTGGGACGAGTAAGAAACATGTTTAGTTACGTCCATAAAAATATTGAGGGGTTTACCAGAAATACAAAGTTATTTCAGTATTAATTGTTACTAAACACTAAACAGATTGAAAGCCAGATAATTTGTGAATTCACGTCTACACGCACCAATGATGTGTGTTGGTGACGACCCTGAATTTTGAACTAGTGAACACTCCAAAGCAATGGAATTGTTAGATTCTCTTTTTAGTCCAGATTTAATCCAACATGTCAACTGTACCACTCATTCATATGGCAATACATTGGACCTTGTTTTTACAAAAGGTGTCAATGCTAGCCTCTCATATCCTGCAAGTCCCTGTCCTGACTACTTTTGTGTGTTTTTTAATCTTATCTTTCGATGCGCTGAGGGCCAAACCATCACTGTTTTCGTTATATAAACAACAACAAACAGTTCCTTTTAGCTCACCCTCCCTCTGTTTGTTAAAGTTGACCCCATCTCCACTATGGGTATTATGTCTTGAAAGATATTATAACATTTTTAATACTTCATTTTATTTTATTAACCATTATTAACATTCCAATTCTTTATATTAACCTTGTCGAAATATTTTGTGTCCTGTGCAGAGCAGATGGTGTTGATTTCGGTATAACCTGACCTTAAACTGGGTCATACTATTTAGTCTAAAAAAGTTCCTTCTCAGCGCTTTGTACACGCACATTTCGGTCTTGAAAACAAAATTTGCTTTGACATAACACACACACACACACACTCTTTACTTTCTTCATCAGTCACGGCCACCGTAAATTTGGTTCAACTTGTTTGTGAGATTTTGTTATGGGGAAAAATAGAACCTTTAACTATATAACATATTCAGTCCCGAACACACACCCAAATCTGACCTTGTTTACGCCATTGCTCACGGAAAAGTACCAGAGAGTATGTTTAGTCTATAAATGAAAAGGAGGAGGTCTTTTTAACTATAAGAAGCTATTGTACACGTAGAAGAGTACATTTGACGCTCTGAAATCCCACGTTGTTTAAGTGATGATTAGAGGCAGTTATTTGTCCAGAGATTCTCTGATTGATTAAAAATCATTTTTGCAAAGGTGTATTTTTCTTACATTAAATCTATCTTCATTTTTGGAACACGCAAAGAGGACAAAATTCCATTATTCCTCTTCAAATGGTGAACCCGACGTAAAACGACGGTTTGTGGCGGTGCGTTCACAGACGAATGGAACTCTCGTCTACATTAATCAAGGTAAGTGGACACTTTATCCACGTTTTAGGAGTTCTGTCTGTCTGAGAACGCTGCGGCTGATAAATTCGTCTTGCAAAATTATATTGAGGATGGAATTTGTGTAAGAGAAATAGTGATACATTTTGAAGTGGTTTGGTTGGACGCAAAGTCCCAGATTTCGGATTTTACCACGGTGTTTGAAGTACACGTACGTGGTGACGTAGGCATTGTATACGAAAATGCCGTCACGTTCGGAAAAGCGCTAATATGAAATAAAGATGAAATGGAATATGAAATAAAGATGAAATGGAGCTGCGCTGAATTGAAAATAGGCATAAAACTAAATGTCGAGAGATTCTTGGATGGAATTAGGGAAAGATACTAGATTGAAGCAGCGGAGAGATCGCCCGCTGGTAGTAAAATCGAAAATAAAAAAGTTCCTTGAATAATATGGAAAATAGGCATAAAACTAAATGTCGGGAGATTCTTGGATTGGAATTAGGAAGATTATGATTGACACAAAGCTAGATCGCCCGCTGTGTAGATGTCGATAATAGATCCTTGAATAATGAATTGTATTATCAGCGCAGAAGAGGATTCTGCACAATTGAATCAAATAATTGTGAACAGACAGGCTGAAATGGACGTACAATTTTAATTGACAAAGATGATACGCTATTAAAATGCCGATAGACTGCCTCTTTTAATTAAAATTTCTAAATATTAATACGATTTAACTATAATATAATATAATATAATATAATATAATATAATATAATATAATATAATATAATATAATATAATATAATATAATATAATAAGCTAATAACATACGGTAGTCAATAAATAAGAAGAGAAATGTACGCTTTATTCGAGCGCGTAATATAATTGTTTGACCCGAATAAGCTCCCGTTAAACTACGGGATGACGCTAGGAAAGGTTGAAAGCGCATGCGCATTTGCGATCGGAGAAATGCCCAGTAGACATATCCGGGGTTTGAAAAACTGATAAAATGGATATACGATTGCGGTGGAATAAATCTTATGGCGCCGTTATAAGCTACGGTAAATTAATTTTATTGATGGGGAACGTTAAAACTTGCATCGCCAGGCGTTCGACGTAAAACAAACGAGATAGAACCGGTAATTTCTTCGAGTGAAACGGGAGCGAGACATAATCGTGGATTGTGTATTTTTGGATAAAATGATGATGAATAATGCTAGAATACTAGCTTTAGGTATTTTGGTGAAGTTATAACCATTTAAATAACTTTAAATAATGACTTAAAATGTTGGGGCTATGGTACGCTTTTATTCTGAAGGACTAAATTATTTGACCTGATATTAATTCCGCTAGACGGAACTAAAGATTCCGGATTAAATATTACCGTTTAAATAATGACTTAAAATCTATTTAATACTGAACGACGGGACTTGATTATATTGTGGAAAAGGTTAGTTTATTCTAATAAGATATGGCATTTGTTCGATGGTTTTGGGGGCGGCAGTTTAACTTTGAATCTGCGTACACGGCGACCGCCCGTTAATAATGTTATGAGTGTATGTAATTTTTATATAGAGGAATATCCCGGACGTAACTTTAAGAAAAGTGTATTAAATGATGATTAATGCTGTAATATTGACTTTCGATTGTTTTATACAAACAGCTCGTATGATTTTGAATTTACGTAATAAAATAAATGAAACCGTTTAATAACGCTGAACGGGATAAATTGATTTGGACGATATATTACTAATAAAAATTTCTAACGCTAAAACCGCAAGCGTCTGCGTTAAATAATTGAACGACATTACATAAATTGTTGCCATAACTGATTTTATAAGCCCCTTTTATAAATTTCTTAAGCACTAATGTTGAATACTTAATCTGGCTTCACGAGTGCAAATACGTCATATTTAAAATTATGTTTGATATAAAACGAACGAATATTAATACACAAATAACATAGAGAGGTATAGTTTTAAGATATTGTAAAAATTTCAATGCATATATGATGCTTATTGAACATAAATAACTTTGACTGATTGTAGTTGCTATGACTCTGGCTGACCGCCAGATGTCACCCTTTTTCCAAAAATTTAAAATAGTAACAGCCTTGGAACATTTACAAATAGGCAATTACAATTTTTTTTAAATAAAAGACACGTTGTTAAATGCGTCATTGTTGCGTTTGTATGTGCGTTAATTAAATCTGCTTTTAAAGTTTAATGAGAAAATATATAAATTTTTTGGGGATTGTTTTTAGATTAAATAGTTTAGTCTCTACTCTTATTCTAATAATAATAATAATTAATTAAAAACGAATAATTTGAATAGCAACTAATGTGGAATATTTTGTTATAAGATGATTGTTTTTC
Source organism: Vanacampus margaritifer (assembly GCF_051991255.1). Classification (NCBI taxonomy): domain Eukaryota; kingdom Metazoa; phylum Chordata; class Actinopteri; order Syngnathiformes; family Syngnathidae; genus Vanacampus; species Vanacampus margaritifer. The sequence goes on from NC_135442.1 coordinate 13,617,812, forward strand.
CCTTATGATTTTTCTCGTACGCGAGAACATTATTTAATCTTGAAATATCTTTTCAGAAGCGGCTATCACCCATTAGAAGGAGTGGAGACGACAAATTCCTTATCTCCCGTCCTGGGGATTAAGTAATGTGTTAATTATAATTTAAAAAGGAGTTTTTTCCCATGTTTATAAATAGAAAAATAATTTTAATCTCTCCTGAATATATTTAACCTTTGAATTCGACATTTGAAGTCTCATTCCAGAATTGCAGTACATACCCTGGAAGATGGGACCGCTCCATGAGGAAGCTATCTGGAAGAATCACATTTTTGACATAATTTGAGGTGCTATGTAATTAAAAAATCATTCCTGCTTTGATGTTTGACAAAGGCTGACTTTACGGGCTGCGGCCTCCATTGAGAAAACTTTAATTTAAAACTACACACTTATTAATTGACTATATTTGTAAATTGTTAGAGTATATCTGTCCTATCTCATCCTAAGTATTATTTATGAAGGTATGCAAAACATATTAAATTAAATATTGTAAACCATAACAAATATTGACATATAATTAGCAATTATTTAAAATTGTAAACTTTCATTGTTTTAATTATTTTTATTTTTTTATTTTATTATATTTTTTATTATTTTTTATTTTTTAAATGAAATTTTTTTTTCTCCCCTTCTCAAAATTTTTTGAAAATTTTTTTTTAAATAAAGGAAGTTTTTGTTTTTAATATTTACTGACATGCTGTTGGAATTTATTGCTATATTAATATAAACTTAAGTTAATAATCTGACTCCAATTTGTGACCTTACCAAACTATCACCCATCCAACAATAGCATGCTCGTTCTGCAATAGAAAGGTATCAGGAAGCCGACATTTTCACACACGAGTGGATTTATTCCTAACACTCAAATCTAATACATCACAGCTGGGGTCCCGGGTCCTTGCCAATACAATTCTATACGCCTCTGTCTCAAGCAGCAGACGTAGTCTCATCCGAGTTGCCCCAGTGAATAGTTATACTACACAATATGCAAATCACACAAGACAAAGACATCCTAACATAATTCTATTGGCTATGTGTTACTGCAGTTTTAACTTTAGCTCTCTATGATTGGACGTCCTTTCTTCGCCAAGTTGTTTTCGGGCTGCTTCTGGCTGGAATCTCCCCCAGACTTCTGGCCTTCGGTCTTATCTCGTCCTTGAAGCTGGCTCCTGTTTACTCTGAAGCACTGCATTCTTGTACATCCTTACTCAAACCCTTATTTCCTTTATTCCCATCTTTATATATTCCCTCATTTCCCCTCATGACCTCAGACTACTGAGGTCATCACTCACATACCTTATTTTATTATTAAAGACGAGCTAAAAAACACTAGCCATTAAGCTAAAAATCTATTAAACACGAGCTAAAAAAACACTAAACAATCAAAAATGAATAAACATCAATAAAGATTTCACTCTTATAAAAAATCTATAAAAAACTTCACTTCTAATAAAAAATTACTACAAAACTTTCACTTCTAATAAAAATCTATAAAAAACTTTAACTTCTAATAAAAAATTAATACAAAACTTTCACTTCTAATAAAAAAATAATATAAAACTTGCACTCTCTCTCATGGCCGCAGGTCCCTGAGACCACCTTCACATACTTACATCCCGGACTCCCGGAGGGCGATAGCTGTTTCCTGGGGGTCCATCTGGGGGATCATCATATACTGACCACCCGGCGGTATTGGCCCCAACGTGCGTTCAATTGTCTGAACAGTCAATGATCTGATACATGGAATACAACAACAGCCGCATAACACCATAATAGCGGAAAACATCGCGATAGACATCAATACTGATGCAATCAAGCTTTTATATTTGCCAAAGACGTTTAACCAGTCAGAGTACCAACTGGTGTCCACGCCTGAATGCTCTTTCATTTTATTACTTAGCGTGCGCAGACCCTCCAATGCCTTAGTAAGGCGACCATCAGGAGATGTATTGTTGGGGATCAGAGTACAACACTGCTCCCCAAAAATACCACACACTCCTCCTCTTTCAGCTAACACCATATCTAAGCTCATTCTATTTTGGAATGCCATAAGGGACGTGGCTGCTAATTGCTCGTGCACTGCCTGAAATGCCGAGGTGGTAAAGTTTGCCAATCGTTGGACATTGTAGTGGACATAATTTATTCGGTCCACATTTTTGTTTACTGTAATGAACAGGAAAATGCTCTCAAATCCTGCTGCAACTTGATCCGCCAATTTATATTCATCAGGGACCCCTCTCGGAACTCCAATTGCATCGATATACGTGGGGTCTCCTGCACTTAACCATTCTTGCATGTCCCTTTTCTTTCTCCCAAGGACGGGGATTTTTCCCCACTGTCTAACGCCTTCCCAATTTATTCTGGCCATGTCTAATGCTGTCACACTAATTGGCATGATCAGCGTTACTAGGGCGCACTTACCTGAGGCATTGGGGGGAAGCCTATCGTACAACACTCTCTCTCCACACCACAGCCAAACATCAGCACGAGCGAGAGGTATTCCTGCTGGCAAAGACACATTTTCATTACACCATGCCTCCTGGATGTTTCCAATCCCAGGGCCACTCCCATGTAACTTTCACCCAAGTGTTCACCTGTGTCGGTTGTTTACACTTCAGATTTAACAGTAGTTGTTGTGTCTGTGTCAGCGTCTTACCACCATCTTGCTCTGCTTCATACCATACCGTTCCATTACAGGAATGATACACCATCACTCGTTCTCCTTTCGTTCCATCACTTCTATCATCCCGCACCATATGTTCAAACGCTAACATAGTCCACACAAAGCACAAGCCTGCAAACAAAATAGTCAATAAAGTTAAACATTTGCATCGTCGTCGATTTTGTTCAGACACTTCCGAGTCCGATTTTGATCCAATTCTCGCCATTGTCACATTCCCTCTCTTGACCTGCCCGTCCGGGCAGTCAATCTTTAAGCTCACCATTGGCAGGCACAAAGTCTGGGGCCGGGCGCAACTGTGAGTAATGGTACCACTTTTGTCCTTTAGTTTCAATTCTCATAATCGCTTGCACCTCATTTGGGAGGCCGTTCAGCATCGCCGTCCTGAACATCATCTCAGCTTCAGGGTAGCTGCCTGGGTGTTTACCTGTGGTCTCAATCCACAGCTCCAATGCCTGAGCATAATGTTGCTCTTTGTCGTACATCAAATTTCTGTATTTTTAACGCTGGTTTCTTATTATAGCAGTGTAAATCATTTAAAAACAACATCATCTTAACTCAGAACTATTCATGTCCGGCCGGGCCATGAACAGTCTGAGAAGAGATTTATACTTATACCTTAAATAAACACTGCAGTTCATTTTTAACAACTTGTCTCATGAAAAAATGTCACCCAGGTGTGTCAATGTTCCTTCCACACCTAAATGGCATATTCCATGGGCTCTAGAAATTATACTTTTCAATTGTTTCTGAGATGGAACATACTTACCGTATTTCTGCTATAAGGGTCGTCTTTTGTCATCTTTGTAGAACTTATTTTTCCAACTCCCATCCTCTTCATTCGCTGCCTGTAAATTCCTCACACCAAACTTCATTCTCACATCAGACTTCCTTTTCAACCATACACAGACAGACCAGTCATTCTCACATCAGACTTCCTTTTCAACCATACACAGACAGACCAGTCATTCCCCCATCTGATAAAGATCAATTTTGATCATTTCAGACCTGAATGTGAAAACTGCAGCCGCTTCCAAATTGCTGCTTCAAAGAGGAAAAACAGACACCTTGTGTCCTGTAGATTAAAAAACAACCAAATTGTGACAATTTGGCCAACACCAGAACTATAAAAAGATCTCCAGCTGAGCTAGCCAGGAGCCATAAAAACAAAAGCCTTTGAGGCAAGAGTTTGTAATGTAAATTTGAATCCTGTAGATTAGAAAAACAACCAATTTAAGCAGATGTAAATTAAGATACTGCAGCGGAGGACTTTTAGGGTCAGGAAGAGATGAGAAAAAGATTTAAAATAACCCCATTAATCTATTGCAGGTCACGAATCTTCCAAATATCTGCCATCTCAACTAATAAAAGAAATGAGTTATAATCAGAAAAACAAAACAAAATCCCTACTTTACACCAACCAAAAAGTATTCTTAAAATGCTAACTAACCTCACCTCTTCTACAGAGTAGTGGGGGCTTTGTAAAAACACAGCAGGGAACTTTGCCTTTGTGCATTCCCCGTGGAATCCAAAGATCAGTGCTGTTGAGCTTAATCAAAATTAAAAATTTAACCAGCAAATTCGCCGTAAGTGTTCCATATCTGAGTGAGTCCACTCTGAGAAGCCAAAATTATAAAAGAGAAATGGGAAAAAATAGAAGGCCAAATTCAACAAGCATCAAACAACGGAAAATATAGTATTTAAAGATTAGACTAAATTTTATACTACCCTAATTCACATAAGCTGTTCTCAATTTCCGAAACTGCGTTGCTATAGATCACATTTCCTTTCTGACATAGTACAGAGTGCAAATGTCTACAAACAGAATACAACATACGACCTCAGGCACCAAACTCAGATGATTCCAGAACTTTGAGTCCACAACTGTAGTTCATATTCCTTCCTGTCCTTGTCGATAGCAGTTTATGCAGGGCAAAGTTCAAAGCGGGCACTGGGCTTTGTGTACTGGAGTTCTCAGGAAAAGTTCGTCATGGCAGAATCGATGATTATCCTGTCTGCTCAAAAAGTTGCTGGACATTCTGCTCAAACAATGCATAAGAGTCATTGAACAGTCACAGGACGAGCGGATTTACAGTGTACCATCCTTTTTGCAGTCCGTGTGGTCACTTCCCCCCCGAAAGTGACCATTGTTCAGTTCGCCTTCCACTCTGAACATCAAGCATAGCAGGAGAATGCTGTTCATTCCATTTCCAGCACTTTTCGGTTGAGTCACCCAAGTGAAACACCTTTCAGTCAAAGATTGAACCTGCCTGAAACATTTATACACTCGGAACAGACAGAGGGAGATGAGATCATAGCAAGAGAACACTGCTTGTTGTCATTCAATTTCCAAGAAAAAATAAAATAAAAAATTCCCCCAAAATATTTTGTTTTCCAAACCCCTAATTTATTCATTTTGTGGTTTTATTTGAATTTGATCACTACACTATAGCAAGTAGTAGTACTATATTTACGCATATGTCTACCATAGACATCTTCATTACGTGTTACCTCAAATTTAAGAAAATGTGACAGCTGTCAGTCACCCTGGCCACTTGGATGGAAGTCCTTTCCAGACTTCTAGAATGGGACTCAGATAAAGACAAAGGTTAAATCATTTTCACACCTACGAATAAGTTATCAGAGATGCAGGGGAAATATAAAAATCAAAAATGAAAAGTCTATTTCAATTAAAATTTGGTTTTATTACTTATTCAACTATATTACACAGATCTGATTTTAAAAATAATATGATAGTGGCCTGTAGTTAACACCTAGACCTCTATGTCCTTCCGCATAACAGGAACAATTTGATTTAGCCTTAGACGACCCCTGCTATTCACACACACAACAGACTACAAGTCTCCCAAATGGAGACAATGGGAGAGAGGACTAAACTTATCACACCCCCTGTCCTTTTTTATTTAGTTTAATTTAATTTTAACAGACAACAGTACAAATCACCACCTTCTTAAAACAGCAGCTCACGGCCCCCATCCTTTCAAAATATGCAGATTTCCTGTTTACCATTCTTTTTCACCTTTTTTTTTTTTCCTCTTTCTTTTCCTCTCTTATCGCTGCCAGCGCAGTCACAATAGTCGCCAATTGGTGAATGCCCCGTCTATCATTCTCTACATCTTCAACTTCTTTTCCGAGTTTATGACGCTTTCGCCATCCAACTCGGCTCTGTTCCTCCTCCATATCTTGAATATTTGCCAACATTCTGCTCTCCTTTTCCTGTAACTGCCACGCTAACTTCGACATATCCCATGTTCCAGGTTCTCCGCGAAACAATTCATCCTTCTTTAATTTCCGAAACAACTTCTGACACCGTTCTCTTTCCTTCTTAATTCTCTTACTTTCTATTCCACTAATCAACTGTGATTCCATCCTACCGTAATGACCATTAATCTCCGACCAGACTTCAGGGGACCCGAGACCCTCATCACACTTTCTCTTCTCTGCCATCCTTAAATCCACTCGCACGTGTCCTAATCACTTCTCTTGCAGTTTAATTTTAGTTTTTACATTCACACCGCTTCCACACTGATACGTAAATCCCAGATTTTAAACCGTATCGATACGTAAATCCCAGATTTTACACCGTATCTAACCACGAATAGTTGCGACCTATTCTAGTAGGTAAATCCCAGATTTTATACCCTACTAATGTCCACACTTTTTACACTTTTACACTTTTACGCCGTTCCGCTCCTCCTTTCTCTTATAATTTAGCGTTGCCAATGTGCAGAATTTGAAAAGGAATCTGCTTACCTTATTTGACTGTGGATCCAAGAGAAAAGACGGTCGGAGGTATGGCTTCTTTATCAGGTCGTCACCTGGTGTGGACTTGGATCCCAGATCCTCGAGTCCCAGACTCTTGTGGTTTTCTCGAAGTCCCAGACTTCTTTTTTACCTCTCTTGCATCACGTCGGGGTCACCATAATTGTTGGAATTTATTGCTATATTAATATAAACTTAAGTTAATAATCTGACTCCAATTTGTGACCTTACCAAACTATCACCCATCCAACAATAGCATGCTCGTTCTGCAATAGAAAGGTATCAGGAAGCCGGCATTTTCACACACGAGTGGATTTATTCCTAACACTCAAATCTAATACATCACAGCTGGGGTCCCGGGTCCTTGCCAATACAATTCTATACGCCTCTGTCTCAAGCAGCAGACGTAGTCTCATCCGAGTTGCCCCAGTGAATAGTTATACTACACAATATGCAAATCACACAAGACAAAGACATCCTAACATAATTCTATTGGCTATGTGTTACTGCAGTTTTAACTTTAGCTCTCTATGATTGGACGTCCTTTCTTCGCCAAGTTGTTTTCGGGCTGCTTCTGGCTGGAATCTCCCCCAGACTTCTGGCCTTCGGTCTTATCTCGTCCTTGAAGCTGGCTCCTGTTTACTCTGAAGCACTGCATTCTTGTACATCCTTACTCAAACCCTTATTTCCTTTATTCCCATCTTTATATATTCCCTCAATGTTATAACCTAAATACTGTTGGGGCAGATTTTAATGTTTTCAGTCGAGTGAGGGTCATTGGTCGGGGTCATTATTTCAAAACAAAGTCAACGAGCGGGACACAGATCTCTTCAAAACAAAACCCCCACTAACAAAGACCACCACCAGAGGGGCGTGATGCAGCCATCATCACAAAATATACCTGACTCCACCCACTCGGCCTACCACAACCTGATGGAGAGCAGAGGTTCCTGGCGCCACCTGATGCCACAATGACTGTGCCGTCATATACAAATGTGATAAAAGAAAACTGCTCCACTACCCAATGCACACAATGACTGCACCCTGAACTCACATGCAAAAGTCTTAAATGAAAAACTGCTCCAATGCTTCCTTAATGCATTCCTGCGTCCCGAACTGTCCTGTCCCTTGGGTTAGTGATACCAGACCATATGATGTGATACTGACTGTTTACACTGCTCTATTTTTGACAGATATAAGGTGATAACATTTACAGTAAAACATTTCATAAAAATAACGAACTGATTGACAACACTATATACACACAGATTTATTACATTTTAAAAACGTTTGATGTCTATTTTGATTTGATCTGATTTGTTTATCTCTGTCTATTTTAAAACAGTCAGCTTTTTGGACAAACATCAACAATCAATGTTGATGTTTCAACAAGGGACTAGCAAGCTTAATGGTAACATTAAAACTAAGGGCAACTTTATGTATTAATAATATTTGATGGATTGGCTGAAAACTGAAATTCTTTGCAAAATTCATTGGCATAAGCTACAATATTTTTATAGTACAAAAGATAATACAGGTAAATTTCGTGTGTTTTCAGAAATTGAAAACAGCTAATGTGAATAAAGATAAGATAAAATTTATTTCAATCTTAATTGTTATATTTTACGCTTACTGAATTTAGTCTTCTAATATTTTCCCAAATTCTCTTTTGAAATTTAAATAGTTGCTTGGGACGCATTGTCGAATTTACTGGTTAAATGTAAAAATTTCCCCTCTTTTTAAACAGAAACGCAAGCAAAATTTATTTACTGCAAAACTTTATATATTAGTCTGAAAAATTCTCTAAGCGATTTATTCAGATGGGGGAATTATTGGTCGGTCTGGGTATATCGTTGCGAAGGACACAAACAGTCCATGTTAAATTAAATAAATATAAAATTAAAAGTTAGTCTTAATGTGATAATTATACATAGTCCGTGAGAATGAATTTTACAGGAGGAGAATTGGGGATTTCCTTGACCATAGAGAAGGAGTAAGTTTTGGCAGAGACGGCAAAAATAAGATGAATATGTTCCATTTCTATTTCTATTTTTCCCTGGGGCCCTGGGGTTATATGTTATTTTTTGATTTTATTTGTTGGCGAAAGTTGCATTTATTTAATGGCCGGAAGCACATCCATGCTATATCTATAACAATAAATATTATAATAAAACATTCCAATAATTATTACATTCTGTAAACAAAATTGGCCTCGTCAGATTTGAACTGGCTAAAGATTTTCATTTTTTGCATTTAAGAATGTGCTTAGGTCATTAAAGTCAGCCAAAAGCTGGATCCTAATTGAATGTCACAACAAACAGAATTTTTTCCCACAGGAGAGGCCTACAGAACTTTACTAACATTTACTAACTCCTAACTAATAACACTACCAAAATGCTCTTTCAAAAAGAAAGGATGTGAATAAATGTTTATTAGTGACTAAATGAAAATATTTTGCACCCAGATGAGGTGATGAAAAGGTCAATCTAGTCCAGTCCACGGGGCACCTGGTTCCACATCTTGCCTATCAGACCAGCCAGAGGTCCGCCTTCTGCTCAACCCCCACCTTCAGGAGCGAGCCACCAGACGTGCCAGCTGAGAGGCCATTCAACTGCTTCCAGTTTCCACCAGACGATCTAAGGATTACCCAATGGAGAGAGGAGGAATGTGTCCCTTTTCCGGGGCGTTCCACAAAGAATGAGTCACACCTTGGGCCCGGTGATCAACTTTGGCAGTTGATGTGGGTTCTAAAAAAGCTGAAGGATCCATCCATCCATCCATTCCCCAAGGACATTATAAACGGTAATTTGAGCAATTTTAATTTATTATTATTACTAGTGAAGATAAGGGGTTAAGAAAATGGTTGGCTGGATTATTGTTATTTCCTAAGTGTGTATCAAACATTAATCAGTGCCCAAGTAGCAGCTCTAGGTTTCAAAAAGCTTGGTGACACCGTTCTATAGAGTAACAGTACTCTTATCTCGGGCTCTGACTATTCTAGTACAGTATGTCATGCCGTTTTCACAATACTTTTTTTCCCCCCAATGTAGATATTCATGAAACATCCTGGGTGTTATGACAGGGGTCACCAACCTTTTTGAAACCAAGAGCACCTTCTTGAGTAGTCCTACCAGTTTGACATACACTTCAGAAACACTTTTTTCTCTAACGCTATTGTATTATAATTACTAATAATGCATTATAGTTATGAAGACACTGATCATGCTAATGATTTCTCACAATAATTAGATCACCTTGGTGTACGCATTTCCCAGAAGTGGAATGGATACATGACAACATGTATAGACATGTTGAGTACAACATGTAGAGTATAAAAAAAATAGCCTACCATACAGTATTGATCATTTAAATCAATTGAATGGTTTTACACCGCAGGTCGTGAAATAAGACATGATCATTTTCTCGTAAGCAACACAAAAGTAACATCAGCGCCGCGTATTAGAAAGCGATCCACTTTAATTTAGGTAAAACTGTCAAGCCAAAGAAGTCAAAACTTACTGCTGTTGGGACGTTTGTCTCTTCAAGCCCAGTGGAGAAAACCAACACACTTCTTTATATGTAAAGCGGCTACTGTGGGAAAAATTACCTTTTTAACTTCCTTCCTTCTTCCCTCCTTCCTTCCTTACTTCCTTCCATCCTTCTTTCCTTCCGTCCTTCCTTCCTTCCTTCTGTCCGTCCGTCCTTCCTTCCGTCCGTCCGTCCGTCTCGCCGCAGCCTCATGTCCCTTTTCCTGCCAGGCCTGCCGCCGCAGCCTCAAGTCCCTATCCTGCCAGGTCTGCCGCCGCAGCCTCAAGTCCCTATCCTGCCATGTCTGCCGCCGCAGCCTCAAGTCCCTATCGTGCCACGTCTGCCGCCGCAGCCTCAAGTCCCTATCGTGCCACGTCTGCCACGTCCGCCCCAAGTCCCCGTGCCACGTCTGCCACCGCTGCTCCCAGTCCCCGTGCCACGTCTGCCGATGTCCCAAGTCCCCGAACCACGTCTGCCGATGTCCCAAGTCCCCGAACCACGTCTGCCGATGTCCCAAGTCCCCGAACCACGTCTGCCGATGTCCCAAGTCCCCGAACCACGTCTGCCAATATCCCAAGTCCCCGAACCACGTCTGCCGCTGTCCCAAGTCCCCGAACCACATCTGCCGATGTCCCAAGTCCCCGAACCACGTCTGCCGCCGCAGCCTCAGGTCCCCGAGCCACGTCTGCCGCCGCAGCCTCAGGTCCGCGAGCCACGTCTGCCGCCTCCACGGCAGCCTCAAGCCCCCGCGCCTCGTCGGCCGCCTCCACGGCAGCCTCAAGCCCCTGCGCCTCGTCGGCCGCCTCCATGGCAGCCTCAAGCCCCCGGGCCTCGGCCGCTCTCGTGCGGGGTCTCTTCGCCTCTTCCATGGCGGCGTCAGGCCCATGGGGGTGGACAGGAAGATTACGTCCCACGGCCGTTCTGTTCCGGTGTGGCTTCCGGGGCGCCCTCCGGACCGGCGCCACCGGGCTCCCTTCGTCTGGCGTCCAGGACGCCCCCTGGATTGGCCTGATGGATGTGCCAGGTTCCTGCCTCCGTGCCCCCCTCCGCCCGCCCTGTTTTTGAACTTTTTCTTAGGGACGTCTGGAAGCCGTCCCTCGACGGAGGGGTTATGTCATGTTTAGTTTCTGTTTGCCTTGTGTGTCTTCCTTGTTATGTCATGTTTAGTTTCTGTTTACCTTGTGTGTCTTCCTTGTTCTGTCATGTTTAGTTTCTGTCTTCCTGGTCTTGTTAATTGTGATCCTGCCCTTCCTCGTGTTATCCAATCAGTACCCTCAGCCACTTATGTCTTGCCCAGGTGTGTCTTGTTGTGTCATTAGTGTTGGTGTATTTAGTCTGCTGTCTTCCCTCTGTCTGTGTCGGTTCATTGTTGTTGTGTGTTTTTCCCCACGTCATGCTGCTTGTTTGTTCCTTCCCATGTTTTGGTTCATGTTTTGTTTTATTTTGTACTTTTGAAGATCGCCTTTTTTGTTTCATAGTAATTAAATTCTTTTTTTTTGACTACACTTCTACCTTCCCGCATCTGGGTCCCCAAGCCCCCCCGTCTTGACATTTCATTACATTAATGGCTAGTATTTGTAATTAGTGATGGGTAAATGAAGCTTTTGTGAAGCACTGAACCACTTGATCCAATTGTTTTGAAAATAGGTTAATTACTCGAAGCTTCAGTTACAGTGACCTCTACTGGTAAACTGCAAGGCTGCAGTGGATTTAAAGCATCTTTGCTTTGAAAATTCTTTGATGGACTCACACCAAGACCGAATAGCATGTTCTATTGACAAATAAAGACTGATGAATGTGTGTATTTTGTTATTGAGGAGAAAGTGCTGGTAAAATATGGCATAGGTTGGGTGTGCTTGTGTAACTGACAGGGGGTCATGGGGGACACTCAAAGATTTTTATTGAGGTACATTATTTTTTCCACTGTTTTTGGATTGAGCCAGTTTCTTTTTTTGCTCACAACTTCTCCACATTTAGAGAAAACTCGCTCGCACGGGACCGACGATGCTGGCGTGCATAAAAATATTTCTGGAGAACCATGTTCTTAAGAGCCCGCCTGGATGGAAGAGTGTATGTGGGATCAAGCAATGCCACAAACTCCTTGAAGCCACAGCCATCCACGATGGAAAAAGGCTGCGAGTCTTTCACTACCATATTCACAAGAGCCTCATCCAGCTTTGACTTCCGGTCCACTAAGACAAAAAAATAAAGACACAAAGAAATAAAAAGAAAATGAATGAAAGAAAATAAGAATTTATGTAAAATTGCACTTAAACGAAGCAGGCCTATGAGTAATGGAATAAAGTCATATCATATTGTGTTTGTGTGTCTAGTTAATAATAGTATAATACATATAGCATACCTTGATTTGTGTTCCCCTGGTTAACAGCAGCTCCATGCTTGGCAGTGAAGTGCCTAATCATGGAGGAAGTATTCCCATGATACTTCAGTTCAGTAGCACACACTAAGCACTGGACCTGTAGAGAAAGCGTTTTTAAATAAAAATGCAATTTGATTGTATAATAATATAGCCAAATGGGTACACTAATCATATTACATATACTGTTTCTACACATGCACCTGACTGAGGTCAAATCAATTGAAGAAAGTAAAAAGGTAAAGCCTATTTTACATAAGCTTTACAACCAAACATTGGTTAAGTGGTAAAATTATCACCTGCCACTCGGGTAACTCAGGTTCCATTCCTGTCCAAGTCAAAACGTTTTTTTTATTTAATTTGCGCATCGAAAAAAAAAATGCCCTTCGAAAAAATAAATCAATAAATAATTGTCCCCCGGGGATAATTAAAGTTTTTTTCTGATTCTGATCTATATACATAACTTTAAACAGCCAGCACACCTTATCAGGAGTGATCAGATTGAAGTGTTCCCACCTTTCAGAACGACCTCTCTTCCTGGCTGGCTCCATGAATGACCAAATGTAACAACACAAGGCAATGACAATTCAACAGCACCGACAACCCACGAATAGTACATTGTTTAGAGCGGTCATAAAGGGTTGACGCTCAAATTCAAAGCTGATCCAACCTGTCACCTGTCAGAATCGAGAATCACGTGATTGGACCGCGAACCAGGCATGTGATTCATTCGGGCAACGAATCAGTCGCTGCTTCGGACGTCATATGTCACGTGATTTTTTCCGCACCAAAAGAAGCTTTGAAGCAGTGGTTCTATGGAATTGTAGTTCAGGGTTTGAAGCTTGTATCGAAGCTTCAGTGTCGCACTGCCATCACTACCTGTCGGCACGTTGAGCACCACCCTGTTCTTGTTTAATTAGTAAAACCCTTTTGTTTTGGACTTTACCTCGGCCTCCACACACTTGGGTCCAAAACCACAGCCAGCCGTGACAGAATACTGTTGACAAGTCTGGCAATGCAATTCATTACATTGTAATGGCTGAGTATTCCGAATATTTTTATCCATACAGTGCAACCAAAAATGTCCATACTGAAGTTGTGTAATCACTTACAAAAGTCGTGCAGCTGATGCGTAAATTCTGGTCAAAGGAGATGAAAGTCATGTGCTCGGGCACTTTCTTCCTCAACACAATAAGACGCATGAGCAAGAAGTTGGAACCCTCAGTTATAAGACATCTTAGGGCAGCCATGGAATATGAAACACTGGCTCTTGTCACCTCCTGGACGCACAAAAAAACACATACACAGAGCATCTTACAGTGGGCCAGAAATTGAGTTGAATTATATTGCACCAAGATATTGGTATCTGGGCCTAAAGAGGGTATTTATCTGACTAAATCTACTTAATAACATGAATTATAGAAGCCATCATTAGGCTAGATGCCACAGACTTCCGGGTTTCACACGTCAGCGTCGTTTCCGGCCACGGATGGCCGCGTTCCAACACTCGAACCCCCACCCCTGCACCCCCCAACCGGTCGTCTCAACTCTCTGAAATGCTTCGGACAGCTGAGACAGACACACTACACACTCCCACCCATCGACGGAAACGCGCAACCGAGGGGCACAAAGGCGGAAGTGCAAGAACTGTGACACGGCCCACACGTCACAAACAGGAAAGAGAAAGAAAGCTGATGAGTGAAAACCAAGAAGTCGGAAGTCCCGCCTCCTCCGTGGCATATACCCCATACTATACAAAAGTGCAATATAACATGTACATCATCTGGAGCAGTTCGGAATCAACATTTACCTGATAACACGACAAAAACATTTTTAAAAATTAATGTTTTGCTGTGTGAAATTGGCTGCAACACGTTTTGCTTAGACCAACCAATCACAATCAACAGGTGGAAAAATGCTGATGTCATGGAGAGCCAGCACTTGGTCTTGTGAAGACAAATGTGAAATCTGATTGGTTGAAGAAACCGTTCCGTTGTTGGTGTTTATTTTCCATTTCTGGCCCTAGGATGTTGAATATTAAATCTGATTGGTAAAGTGTTGGGAACGTTCCTTTAGAAAGTAATTAGTTATAGTTACTCATTATTTGCTTTAAAAAGTAACTGAGTTAGTAATTTAATTACTTCATAATAAAAGTAACTCATTACCAGGTAAAGGAAACTATCTTCACTACTTAAAAAAGTTTTATATCAAACAATTTGGATTTTAAATGTTTTTAAAATATGCCTCACTCAATAATATGACACATCATACAATAATAATAATAATAATAATACATTAAATTTGGAGCGGTGATGTATGTTCTACCACTGCCAGTTACTACAGCAATCAGAATAATAATACAAATAAAATAAATACTGGATAGATGGTGATTTGTGGCACATATGTCATCTATAGGTAACTTGTAGACAGTCCCTAGCCAGTTGCTCCAAGATTTTTGTTGCGGGCTAAAATTATCAATAATAGATAAAAGAAATTGCCAATGCTATTAAAATATACAGTGCTTGATGCTATCATGGTCAAAATAATAGCCATATCTACTACTATATTTACTCTTCAGAATAATCAGCTTCCACTTGATCTCTCTGAAAAACATATACTTTTGTACACTTTCAAATATGAGAGTATGGGGATATATCTTCAGTTTATAATTCTACACATATAAAGACGTGTTTGATGATTGGTTTACGTCAGAAAACTGCCCAACTCGAGGATTAACATGCATCATTCACATACAAATGTCACTCCATCGCCTCCATGAGTGTGAGCATATTTCTTTCAACACTTTTCACACGTTTAGCACTTGTGAAATAAGAGAAATACAATTGTTGGCGCTATTAATTACACTAAGCGAGCGTGTCGCTATGACTTATCGGTATCATTATCGCTGTTAAGGTGCTTGTGGAGTCGCAATATGGTTCTTATTGGAACAGAATTGTCAACAAATCGCTCCTCATGGCGACCGTTTTTCGGCAAATCTCGACTGTTATTTTTTTTTATTAAGGTCATTCTTGTCAAAGTTGTCAAACCAGTTCCAGGCGAGGACTTGGACTCTTTGCTAAAATGGTAAAATATGCTAACTAAGCCTTAAGGTCCAGAAGGAAGAAAGACGACACGACCGTCACGTCGTGACACGCTTCCTGCGGCACCTCCAAAATAAAAGTCACTATATATTTCAGCTGTCAAGACACTTTTATTGTGACAAAGTCCGACAACAACAGTGCCTCTAACTGTGCGCAAATGACATTTTCAGAGTCTTTCACCGCAAAAAGTCTTGTAAGCTTACTTCGAGCCTTGAATCTAATAAAAAAAATTAACACAACGCATTTCTCATACAACAACGATAACGTAATTAATTAGTTAGATTAGTCCGTTTATGACAAAAACTGAGTTACCAAACGCCGTTAGTTTAACCCCTGGGCGTTATTTGACTATTTTTTGGCTTTTTGTTGGTTCTGACCAAGCCATTTCAAAATAAAATAACGCCCAGGGGTTAAACGCCGTTACTCCCAACACTGGCAATACAGTATGGCTTAAGTTACATTACATTAGCCAGCACCACTTGAAGACCCTGAACATATTGCACATACAAGACTAGAAATAGTGCAGCCAATAGAAACACTACAAAATGAAAATAATGCTGACTGCTGTATATAAATGAATGCAAATGTTATAATGTAGGCAGTATTTCACCTGTTATTTCTCAGACACATTCTGATCCTAAGTTCACCCTTGGTTTCACTTTGGTTGTAACTCACCTTTCCATCAGTGGTGACTTTATCGATCCTCATCTCTCCGTCACATTCCACCATGTGACACCGCTTATCCAAAATGTGGCCATCAAGCTAAAAAGAAATGCAAATGTATTTAAAGATATCATGGGATGCATGTCATGAATGTGTTTCCTTTATCGCACTCAGTGACCTGCCTTGGCATACTCGTGGTGGTCCTCCTCCAACACTTCTAGGTCAGCAGTTAGGTAGGCTAATATGGAAAACCAAAAATAAAGGCACACTTAAATTACAATCACTTGCGCAATCCAATAACATCTATCAGAAATGTGGCCTTGTTCTTGCATAGAGGTTTTTATCTTAACAAATTACTGCATGGGGCAAAATATTATAAACAGCTCAATTTGATGTAGTCACAGTTCTACAGGACTGCAAACTACAAGCACAAGTGTAAACATTGTCAAATTAAAATCTCCCTAGTAAATATATTGAAAACTGAGAAGTGCACATTGATTGACATATTTCTTTGTACACACTGGCCAGTTGTTGACATCCTATAACACGTATAGTAATCATCTGTCAGACTAACAATGATCTAAACAATCATGCAGCAGTGAGAGTGTATGAATGATCAACTAATTATAATAATATAATAATATATTAATAATAAACTTTATTAGCTGATATTAAGAGCCCCCATTGTTTTTTTGTGTGCTTAGATCGTGATGGCGTGTATCGGCTGGCTTAGAATGTTAACGGCCAGAAAAATCGGGCAGGACCCCTTCACCTGTCACTGTCGTTCCACATGGGGAGTCGTCGATGGCCCCTTGGTTTTGTGCATGTACCAGCATACATGGTTGCCGGGCTCGGTGGGCAAATTCCACTGACACGCAGAAACTCCCCAAGTCTCGACCCCCTTCCGACATGGTCACCAGAGAGTCCCGCAAACACACATTTTGACAGCTCAAAGAAGAAAAAAAAAGTGTCTTTGGGTATAAAACATCACCTGCTAATGTTTAGGTCAGAAGAAGAACTAAGTGATGATGATGAGCTTGACCAAAATATTATCATCATCAGCGTGGAGCAGGAGAGTACTTTGAGCATGAGACTCAAACCAAGTCTAAGTGTCAACAGTACTACTACCATTTTATTTGATTTTTTCCCATGTACAGCACGTTATTTTATTTTTCAAAAACCCAATTCGGTTCTAGTTAACTTTGAAGTACATGTATTTAATTTTTAAGACTCCCTTGTTTTTAAACATTTATTTAACATTTTTTACTTAATATTATGCGCAATACATTTAATTGAATAATTTTTCAAGTAAGGCCTCTTGTTTTATTATTTTCCTAGTGTGCCATTTTGTAAATCCTCAAAACACATACGGTGGCTCACAATAATAAATATAGAACAGAAATAAAACTTCTGCCTCATTTTTGCCTAACACTGTGACTTACCGCAGTACTTTATTAGTTGAGATTTCATTCCGATTCTGGACGGATCGATCATACATAGTGCCTGATCGTGGTTTGAGCATGTCAACAGGTGCCAAAAACAGGTGGTGGATGTCCTCAGGGGTGCACACACTTCGTGCATAAAGTATACGCTAAAATCGCCCGTGAACTCACCAATACTGGACAAGAACGCCACAGCTTCTTCGGAGGCCACCATTTCTGAACCGTGCTTGTCTTCTTTGGTCGCCGCTGAAGGAAGAAGAGCTGGAGCCTCCACATCCTGGGGTTCCTCCATTAATGTCCTGTGTTGAAAACAGACTTTGTACCCGTGTTGGGAAGGATGAAAACATTAACAATGTAATAAGACGGGCGAATGTTACGCCACACAACTAGTCGACATTGTATGCAGGTCTTTTCTCGGTCATAAATCCTGCTTTATGTTTCAGAAAACAGACGACAGACGAGTTGTCGTATTTTTTTTATATTCGTAATTAATCGCAGGACTTCACTAGGTAACTTTAAGGGATTTACCAAAAAAGAGAAAGTTATTTCAGTAATAATGGATGACATCTTTTTTATTATATTTACAGAGTGAGTCATACTAGTGTAAATGTAAGAAAAAAGGACAAACTATATACAATGTTTTGAGTGTTTTGGCACACACAATAATGATAAGAAAGTATTTACGAATACAAATAGATCACAAAATTATAGATTTAAAATCACTGTCATTGTAATTACCTTTAGTATTAAACATGGAAAATGTAATTTAAAAATGATTTAAGGCACAATGCATATTAATGGACAATTACCGGTAAACATGCCAGATTATAGCTGTCAGATAGTTTAAATCTGCAGCCCCTTGTCAGGTTGATGAAACATTTTATAAACAAAATCTACAGTATTTCAAAATAGGGTTAAGTCAGACACATACAACACAGGTACACAGATCATTCGTTCATTCAGCGGCAAACTTCTTTGCACCATCATTCATCTCTGCTATTCTCACCAGCACACTCGTGCCTCTCAGCTTCAGCCTTACTTGGGAATCTTTGACAACAAACTGAGCAGGTAAAAGGTTTCTCTCCAGTGTGGGTTCTTGTATGTATTATTAAGCTTCCCTTTGTGGCAAAATTTTGACCACAAACTGAGCAGGCAAAAGGCTTCTCTCCAGTGTGTGTTCTCGTGTGGTATTTTAAGGTTCTCTTGTGAGCAAAATTTTGACCACAAACTAAGCAGGCAAAAGGCTTCTCTCCAGTGTGGGTTCTCATGTGAATTGCTAAGTTTCCCTTCTGAGCAAAATTTTGACCACAAACTGAGCAGGTAAAAGGCTTGGCTCCAGTGTGGGTTCTTGTGTGTATTCTTAGGTTTTCATTCACAGCAAAAATTTTGCCACAAAGTGAGCAAGCAAAGGGTTTCTCACCAGTGTGGGTTCTTGTATGTATTATTAAATTTGCCTTGTGAGCAAAATTTTGACCACAAACTGAGCAGGTAAAAGGCTTCTCTCCAGTGTGGGTTCTTGTATGTATTATTAAGCTTCCCTTGTGAGCAAAATTTTGACCACAAACTAAGCAGGTAAAAGGCTTCTCTCCAGTGTGGGTTCTTGTATGTATTATCAAGCTTCCCTTGTGAGCAAAATTTTGACCACAAACTGAGCAGGTAAAAGGCTTCTCTCCAGTGTGGGTTTTGGTGTGTTTTTTCAAGTGTTCCTTTTGAACAAAATTTTGACCACAAACTGAGCAGGCAAAAGGCTTTTCTCCAGTGTGGGTTTTGGTGTGTTTTTTTAAGTTTCCCTTCTGAGCAAAATTTTGACCACAAACTGAGCAGGTAAAAGGCTTCTCTCCAGTGTGGATTCTTGTATGTATTATTAAGCTTCCCTTCTCAGCAAAATTTTGACCACAAACTGAACAGGCAAAAGGTTTCTCTCCAGTGTGGGTTCTTGTGTGTATTTTTAAGTGTTCCTTTTGAACAAAATTTTGACCACAAACTGAGCAGGCAAAAGGCTTCTCTCCAGTGTGGATTCTTGTGTGTATTTTTAAATGTCCCTTCTGAGCAAATTTTTTACCACAAACTGAACAGGCAAAAGGCTTCTCTCCAGTGTGGGTTATTGTGTGTATTTTTAAGCTTTCCTTGTGAGCAAATTTTTGACCACAAACTGAGCAGGCAAAAGGCTTCTCTCCAGTGTGGGTTCTTGTGTGTATTTTTAAATTTCTCTTGTGAGCAAAATTTTGACCGCAGACTGAGCAGGTAAAAGGCTTCTCTCCAGTGTGGGTTTTGGTGTGTCTTTTTAAGTTTTCCTTCTTAGCAAATTTTTGACCACAAACTGAACAGGCAAAAGGCTTCTCTCCAGTGTGTGTTCTTGTGTGCATTTTTAAACATTCCTTTCGAGCAAATTTTTTACCACAAACTGAACATGCAAAAGGTTTGTCACCAGTGTGGCTGATCATATGTCTTCTCAATAGAGACTGGCAGCCAAAAGTTTGACCACACTGACAGCATTTCCAGCATGTGCTGGCAGCGTGACATGTCACATCACCGTCAGACTGTTCACAGTCATCGGTTTGAGGAGAGTGTAACGTGTCTTCACCATCTGATATTCGAGCTAACATGCTGTCTGCTTGTGATCCTCCACGGTGGTCCTCGTCATCTTCTGTTGTTTGTTGTCTTGAGTTGCTGCTTGGAGACTCCGCCCCTTTGTTCTCTTCATATTGACATTCATCTTCACTCTTCAAATGGACACCAGTCACGGGCAACTCTGTGAAATGCTCCTTCTCTTTTATGTATGGCGGCAGCCGCTCCTCTTTTTTTATGTTGGGAGGCTGTGGCTGCTCCTCTTCTTTAACTTGAAGAGGCTCCAAGACCTCCTCCTCTTTCACACCAGGGAACTCTGGCTCCTGCCGCTCAGGACAAAGGTATTTTTCACTGACGTCTGTATTTTTCACACCGTCAGACTGTTCATAGTCATCGGTTTGAGGAGAGTGTAACGTGTCTTCACCATCTGATATTCGAGCTAACATGCTGTCTGCTTGTGATCCTCCACGGTGGTCCTCGTCATCTTCTGTTGTTTGTTGTCTTGAGTTGCTGCTTGGAGACTCCGCCCCTTTGTTCTCTTCATATTGACATTCATCTTCACTCTTCAAATGGACACCAGTCACGGGCAAATCTGTGAAATGCTCCTCCTCTTTTTTTATGTTGGGAGGCTGTGGCTGCTCCTCTTCTTTAACTTGAAGAGGCTCAAAGTCCTCCTCCTCTTTCACACCAGGGAACTCTGGCTCCTGCCGCTCAGGACAAAGGTATTTTTCACTGACGTCTGCGGGACACAAGTTACACATGGTTTGGTAAAGACCGTTTATTGTGACGTTATGTGTTTTATATTTAAGATTATCACATGGGCCACCTGAGTGAAAGAGTAACAAAGCTGGCAAATGTTACGTATTTTGTTCCAGAAATCACTCAACGTTACTCTGCAACGCTGATTGTTCCACACATAAATATTGAAAATATTTCAAGTTGTGAAATCTGGTATTCATTGACAAAAAGCTAACAAATGCATGCATCTGCAAGAGCTGTACAACATCCTCGAGGAGTTGACGAACTTTTAATTATTCAAACTCTAGGGGGCAGCAAAGAAGAACAAATAAAGCAAGGGAAGAGAAATCAATTCAGCCAACACTAAGTGTATGTCAAACCTAAATGGGTATTTTTAATCATTGTAATGGGCTTAGTGTCAATGTTCCATTAGCATAAATATGTGGCTATATGTAATATATTAGCTAATTCTATGCGAAAAAAACAAACAAACGTTTTTTTGATTTTTACTTAGTTACAATCAATGGTCCAACTAGTCACTTCTGTTTACAATATCAAATTATCTACTAGGCTTCCATCCTCCATTCTAGTTGTTGGTATGCGAACGAATCAAAAATAAAGAATAAACCTGCTGTCTTATATAATTCTTATAACATTTACCATTGAAAATAGGAGCACCTATTCTTATCTGAGACATGTACCAAAGCGACTTGAGAAAAACTGTAAACGTAAGGTAAAAAGTGCCCGGATGAAGGATCCTTTCAAAATAGACATATTGTTGAAAAGTATTGATTAAATAAGTGACAAACCTGCTCTGTTCAACACAACTCGAGGCTGCTTGCAGAAAGCGTCCATCAGTTGACGTAGTCGCTCATTCTCTTCTTGTGCGCCACAAAGCTCCTCTTTGTACTTGACTTTCGTTGTTGCCAACATTTTCACACGATATTCACGAACCTTTTCGGTCACATTTGACGTCTGTTGAGCCAATATGTCGATAACAAACGCGGCTCCTTTTTTTCGGCGGCAAGCTAAGCTAAAATAAGCTAAGCTAAACAATGCCGAAAGATTTCGACAAAAACTGTGTGATACGAATGTAACCAGACACGAAATGGAGCAGTTTGTCTTCAATAGAGTAGTGACGGACGCACAGTGTCGATGTGTAAGTTCGTAAAGTACGAATTCAGAATGAATTATTACGAATTATAGTGAACCGCGTGTGGCTATATAAAAGCAGCCTGGAATGGAGTATTGGTCACGTGAAATCTATTCTACGGCAACTCCAGTTGAACAAATCTCGTGTCACGGGGTGGAGCATAATTTATATAAACGTTTGAGCCTATGTTCATTTGGAGAATACATTTAGAAAAATACTTTGCATTTGGACGAGTAAGAAACATGTTTAGTTACATCCCTAAAAATATTGAGGGGTTTACCAGTAATATAAAGTTATTTCAGTATTAATTGTTACTAAACACTAAACAGACTGAAAGACAGATAATTTGTGAATTCACGTCTACACGCACCAATGATGTGTGTTGGTGACGACCCTGAATTTTGAACTAGTGAACACTCCAAAGCAATGGAATTGTTAGATTCTCTTTTTAGTCCAGATTTTATCCAACATGTCAACTGTACCACTCATTCATATGGCAATACATTGGACCTTGTTTTTACAAAAGGTGTCAATGCTGGCCTCTCATATCCTGCAAGTCCCTGTCTCTGACCACTTTTGTGTGTTTTTTAATCTTATCTTTCGATGCGCTGAGGGCCAAACCACCACTGTTTTCGTTATATAAACAACAACAAACAGTTCATTTTAGCTCACCTTCCCTCTGCTTGTTAAACTTGACTCCATCTCCACTATGGGTATTATGTCTCCAGACCAGACCCAGTCTGGAGACATAATACGAGAAATAATACATTTCCCGGTTGGCCGACCGGGGGCGCTGTTTATTTCAGACCGCGGGTTCATTTCAAAATCAGCAAATAAAGTGCTTTTATTATTGTTTGCATTGAATAACTACATACTTGTCCATGATGTTCATTGTTCGGTTTCTTCTTTTACCACTACTACTTCGACTACATTTCTATATACAGGTAAATTAAATTCTGATGCCTTATCCCCACCTAGTGACAGGAAGTAGCAACAGGTCTGAGGCACAAGTGAAACGTTTTTAAATTTTGTATTTATCCCCTTTGTTTTCCTCTACGCTCCACTCTGGTTGACTGTTGTTTACATGTATTTTTAGATGAGAAAAAAAGTTATTTTTTGTTTTTATTCAATATCAAAAGCTCATTTCCGTCAGTGGATTTTTTTATTTTTTGAAGATCTTTTCTATCAGACCTCCATGCGGCATGCCCAAGCCCTCTACCAGATTCAAGCCACATGCCGATTCAAATTTCAGGCTATATTTTTACGTCCTGTTGATGCAGTTGCATCAAAAGAAATTAGCCTAATGGCATACCAACATCATTTGACTTTCAACGGAGGGATCAATAAATGTGCAAATTCAGCTAATACTTTTAGATACGGATGGAATCTGAAGAGATCGTTGGTCAGCCGTCGAGTGAGTGCAACCCTAGCTTCAACGTGATGGGCTATAATCGCATAAAGGTCTATAACACTACAAATAACATCATTGTGTGAAGGCTGTGGCCTTCACACGTTATTCCTTTTTTTTTTATTCCTCCCATTGTTTGGCATCTATCTATGTCCACATAATTCATCCGATTCTCGTCGTTCCAATTTTAACAAATTTCAAATATTTAGGCCATTTTTGCTTCCATTTTTCTTATTCCAATTAGTATAGTAATAGTGAAAACAACCCCCCTTTTTAAGGTATCAATGTATTGTTTCTGTCAAGGCCCAGAATCTGGACGCATGATTTAGTGCGATGCGGAAAATTGTACTTACAAACCATTTGATTGGTTTCACTTCAAATATGTCAAGTTGAAGAGTGACCCAGAAGGAAAGTGGTACGGGAAGGTCGCTTTCTCCAAAGTTTGCAGGACTTCAAACGTAAATAATTGATACAGCTGTGTGGTTATCAGAAATGACTGCTTGAAGAAGAGAAAAAATAAAAACATGTTGCAGTTTTCTCAGCATCACAAAAAAACCTAAGCTGCACTGATGAACATTGGGGAGGCGAAACATGTTTAAAATTTCATCCACTCCTGAGTAGGACGGTGACGTAGAATAGACACTAAAAAGTTGGTCCTTTATATAAAACTACATTCATTAAAAAAAAAAGAAGTAATTTGCTTCCCTATTATTTGTAAATTGATACATGTAGTTTTTTTTTTCACTTTGTATAGCTATAGCCATTACTTGTATTATTTATTTTTAACATATTGGACATTGATATTTGTGTTTAACGCACAATAACAATGGATATTATTCTTGGGCCTGAAAATTGATATTAACATAAAAAAAATTAAGTAAAAAAAATAAGCTGAATTGATAATCATATTGTTTTTACTACATTTGAAATTCACATAAGAAACAGATTTTGCTTGCATACTTTTAATTTCTTATCCAGGTGGTGTTAAAAAGGTTTCATATGAATATCAATCAAAAGGGAGAAGTGATGGGCACAAATTTGTCAATGCACAGCAAACATGCACAATTTTGTCCAAGCTGCAATGGTCATCTCCACGTTTAGTTATTAAATAGTCAATTGTACAAATGTCGCCAAGAATGGCATACTTTTGTCTCACACTTCCAATTACTCTCTCAACACGTATCCTTACATTCGCAATCTTCCTCGTCTCCTCAACCTCAGCAGTTGTAAGTTTACAATTAGCAGTCAGATACTTATCACTCACGTGATATGAAATAGACAGTTCCGTGGTGACACGGCAATCAAAAAATTGGCAGTGTTGTGATGTTTATAGCTCGACCATGTTTGAGCTCTTGCTCTCATACTGGATGGTCTCTCAATAAATATCTCAAAGCAATCTATGATGCATGTCCTGGCAAAATATTTTGTCAATACCAAAGGCATAGTGGCCTGTAGCTAATATAATGCTGTAATGCTACAAATAAGATGTTCAAGGTGTCTATGACTACTGTGGACACACCAAATCTGTAGGACAGATCAATAATGGGCATATTAAGACAAAGTTGCATCAACGTCATAATGAGCTTTTGAAATTTGTTCAAGATACAATTCTTGTTTTCCGATATCTCTGGGGAAATTAGGTTAAATACAGCCCTTAAAGTAAGGAAGCTAGAAAGTCCTGTGTAGTATTTCACTTTGTTGCTGTCCTCGAAATCTTCAGGATTGTTTGCCTTCATTTTCTGTATAACATTTTTTGCACTTTGATTTTCTTTTTACGACATAAGTTCTTTTTTAAGTCTTGCATTTTCAGTCTGTACCGCCTCTAATTCATTAGCAACTGCACATGGAAACACATCACACACCTCTTCTGTATTATCTGCTGTGGATTCCAAATGGCTTAACTCCAGCAGAGTCATTGCAGCCTCTGTCTTTTCCATTTTTGCTTTTCTGTTTTGGAGTCGCTTGTGACGCTGGACAGACATTGAGGGCGGTGCGCTACGTGGACTGTAGCCCAAGTCTTTATTGGGTACCCGGTCTGGATCAGTTTCATCCCAAGGATGAAGTTAACCTGTTAATAAAAGATCAAAATTGTAAAAGCATGAGACACTAGACATCACGCACTAAACAGTTCCTTGCAGTAATTCGTGAGTGAATGAGTTCATGATTCATCAATTAAAATGTCATTATAAAATCAATATGGACTGCATGTTAAATATATACATAGCTAAAGCCCTTTACCCCATAGAGTATGTCTGCCCGGGACTCCTTGACAATTCCGCGTTTATTTAGACTGTGTAGCAGTCCGTTACACACAGAAGCAGAACGGTGAAATGTGCATTTTAGTGCAAAGGTTGTAGTTTGTGGAAAGACAAGACCTGTGTCATAAAACATAGCGGCAAACTCGGGCCACGGACGCCGCCATGTTGACCACCAGACCGGAAAAAGGAGGAGTTATGGTGGTGGCTGGAGAGCGCCCTCTAGTGCAGCGGGGACGGCACTGCCCATTGTGCCCAAACCTCATTGTATAAGACTATCATGCTACGGAAATATTCTCAAATACACACAAAACGGATTAATTATTTGCAAACAACCACACAACTTAAAGGCAAATCTAAACAAAGAATTACTACCCCCTCGTGTATTTAACCAAACCACATTAACTTCAGTGTTACAACTTACAAAAGTCAGCTAGCTTAATATGTTATAATATCTTTCACTTAATAGCTTAACACACAATGAAAAACACCTTGGATGGGCTAACAAAGCTAGCATCCGAACTATAACCATTTAAAGAACGTATATTTGAAGTAGTAGCAGCACATGTGGACAGAACATATAGCAAAACTCCCAGGCAAATATTCTTTGACCTCTGTGAAAAACGAAAATATTATAGCTGCTTTGCGTCTGTTTCTATATTACCGTGTGTTATGCTGCCCCCTGGTGGCATGCATATTAGAACAAGCAGCACAATGACCATTGTATTATCAGGGAGCACAAACTGTTCTATTGCCTTGTTTTTATGAAGTAAAATACTGTAGTGTTATTTTTCTTGGCATTGAAAGCACAAGGTGGACTTTCATTATTTGTACATATAGGTGATGATGGTGATGTAATGTGCTGTCAGATGAAATCAAAGTGCGCAAAAGTTCATTTTTAATATTTATTTTTAAAATCCATTCATTGTCAGTTTATCGTATCAATTAAATGTCAACCTATACATTCCTCATATCAGTATCTTGTACCGTGCCACAATACACAATGACATCACGTCCTCGTTGAGTCTCTGTCTTCACCATAAAAGCAGACTAACACAAGCAATCCTATCAGCTTATTCCTATCACACCTGCAACTCAAAGTAGCATTTAGCCAGAATTGGGGGAAAGAAAAACAAAAAAACGAAAGGTCGTGTGAATCAGTATTATTGGTGCTATAAGGCAGAGAAGTATAGATGACATCAAAGAGTCAGAAAATGAAAAACAGTACGTCTAATGTATCCTGAGTTCAACAAAGGAACAGTGTTTCCTTGACACATTTGAATAAAAGAAAAAAAAAACTTTCAACAACATAAACGCAAAAAAACTTCCTTACATTAATTAAGAATGGGCCCAGTTTGTGCACATTGCATTATTTCCAACCTATTTTAAAGCTGCGAGTTCACTTATACTGTGCATGATCTAAAGTTATAACATCATTCCCGTGCAATCCCAAATGTGTGCACATCATTGTAATCTCTAGTCCATCCATCCATCCATTTTCTTTACCGCTTGTCCTCACAAGGGTCGCGGGGGTTGCTGGAGCCTATCCCAGCTGGCTCTAGTGTTATATATTTTTTTGCACACAAGGTAAGGCACAGTCTTTCAAAATAAGTGACCCCATTTCCTCAAATAGCGTCTGTCATGTTTTGGTTCTGTCATGTTTTGGTTCTGTCATGTTCAGTTTCTGCTTTCCTTGTGTGTTTTCCTTGTCTTGTTGATTGTGACCCTGCCCTTCCTTGTGTTGTCCAATCAGTGCCCTCAGCCACTTGTGTCTGGTCCAGGTGTGTCTTGTTGCGTCATTAGTGTTGGTGTATTTAGTCTGCTGTCTCTCCTCTGTCTGTGTTGGTGCATTGTGGTATGTATGTTTGTCCTCATGTCATGCTGCCTGTTTTCTGTTCCCTCCCAAGTTCTAGTTCAAGTTCATGTTTTGTTGCTGTCTGTTTTTTGTTCCCTCTTTTGTTCAAGTTCATGCTTTGTTTTATGTTTTTGAACTTTGGAAACCTTTTGGTCAATAGAAATTAAATCTTTTTTTTGGACTACACCTCTGCCTTCCCGCATCTGGGTCCTAAAGCCCCCGTTTTGACAGCGTCTATGGATTGGATGTAGCCTGCAAAGCACACGTGGATTGTAAAGCTGACGCTGCAGATAATCAACAAATCTTTCAGTAATCAGATAATTTCTCAAAACGCACCGCAAATTAAAATAAAATCAGAATTTATATATATTTTTTATGTAACTCATTTCACTGCAATAAATTCATTAAAAAATTAGGGGCGACAGGCAATTAAATTTTTTAATTGTAATTAATCGTATGACTTCACAATTAATCGCAATTTTTATAACTGTTCTAAAGGTGGAATAAAAAAAAAAGTTCCACTTCGTATTTCATTATTTATTTATTTTACATTTATTTTTTTAACATTATAACGGATGGATATACGTACAAACTTTAAAATTGTTGAGGGGTTTACCAAAAAAGAGTTATTTCAGTAATAATGGATGACATCTTTTTTTTATTTATTATATTTACAGAGTGAGTCATACTAGTGTAAATGTAAGAAAAAAGGACAAACTATATACAATGTTTTGAGTGTTTTGGCACACACAATAATAAAGTATTTACGAATACAAATAGATCACAAAATTATAGATTTAAAATCACTGTCATTGTAATTACCTTTAATATTAAACATGGAAAATGTAATTTAAAAATGATATAAGGCACAATGCATATTAATGGACAATTACCGGTAAACATGCCAGATTATAGCTGTCAGATAGTTTAAATCTGCAGGCCTTTGTCAGGTTGATGTAACATTTTATATACAAAATCAATATCAAAATAGGGTTAAGTCAGACACATACAACACAGGTACACAGATCATTCGTTCATTCAGCGGCAAACTTCTTTGCACCATCATTCATCTCTGCTATTCTCACCAGCACACTTGTGCTTCTTAGCTTCAGCCTTACTTGGGAATCTTTGACAACGAACTGAGCCGGCAAAAGGCTTCTCTCCAGTGTGGGTTTTGGTGTGTTTTTTTAAATATCCCTTCTGAGCAAAATTTTGACCACAAACTGAACAGGCAAAAGGCTTCTCTCCAGTGTGGATTCTTGTGTGCATTTTTAAGTTTCCCTTCTCAGCAAAATTTTGACCACAAACTGAGCAGGCAAAAGGCTTCTCTCCAGTGTGGGTTTTGGTGTGTTTTTTTAAATATCCATTCCGAGCAAATTTTTTACCACAAACTGAACAGGCAAAAGGCTTCTCTCCAGTGTGGATTCTTGTGTGTATTTTTAAGCTTCTCTTGTGAGCAAAATTTTGACCACAAACTGAGCAGGCAAAAGGCTTCTCTCCAGTGTGGGTTTTGGTGTGTTTTTTTAAGTTTCCCTTCTTAGCAAAAGTTTGACCACAAACTGAGCAGGAAAAAGGCTTCTCTCCAGTGTGGATTCTTGTGTGTATTTTTAAGTTTCCCTTCTCAGCAAAATTTTGACCACAAACTGAGCAGGCAAAAGGCTTCTCCCCAGTGTGGGTTTTGGTGTGTTTTTTTAAGTTTCCCTTCTCAACAAAAGTTTGACCACAAACTGAGCAGGAAAAAGGTTTCTCACCAGTGTGTGTTCTTGTGTGTATTTTTAAGTGCCAAGCATGAGCACATTTTTTACCACAAACTGAGCATGCAAAAGATTTGTCACCAGTGTGGATTCTTTTGTGCGTTTTTAAATATCCCTTCTGAGCAAATTTTTTACCACAAACTAAGCAGGCAAAAGGCTTCTCTCCAGTGTGGATTCTTGTGTGTATTTTTAAATATCCCTTCTGAGCAAATTTTTTACCACAAACTGAACAGGCAAAAGGCTTCTCTCCAGTGTGGGTTATTGTGTGTATTTTTAAGCTTTCCTTGTGAGCAAATTTTTTACCACAAACTGAACAGGCAAAAGGCTTCTCTCCAGTGTGGATTCTTGTGTGTATTTTTAAGTTTCCCTTCTCAGCAAAACTTTGACCACAAACTGAGCAGGAAAAAGGTTTCTCACCAGTGTGTGTTCTTGTGTGTATTTTTAAGTGCCCCGCATGAGCACATTTTTTACCACAAACTGAGCATGCAAAAGGTTTGTCACCAGTGTGGCTGATCATATGTCTTCTCAATAGAGACTGGCAGCCAAAAGTTTGACCACACTGACAGCATTTCCAGCATGTGCTGGCAGCGTGACATGTCACATCACCGTCAGACTGTTCATAGTCATCGGTTTGAGGAGTGTGTAACGTGTCTTCACCATCTGATATTCGAGCTAACATGCTGTCTGCTCGGTGGTCCTCGTCATCTTCTGTTGTTTGTTGTCTTGAGTTGCTGCTTGGAGACTCCGCCCCTTTGTTCTCTTCATATTGACATTCATCTTCACTCTTCAAATGGACACCAGTCACGGGCAACTCTGTGAAATGCTCCTCCTCTTTTATGTATGGCGGCAGCCACTCCTCTTTTTTTATGTTGGGAGGCTGTGGCTGCTCCTCGTCTTTAACTTGAAGAGGCTCCAAGTCCTCCTCTTTCACACCAGGGAACTCTGGCTCCTGCCGCTCAGGACAAAGGTATTTTTCACTGACGTCTGTATTTTTCACACCGTCAGACTGTTCATAGTCATCGGTTTGAGGAGAGTGTAACGTGTCTTCACCATCTGATATTCGAGCTAACATGCTGTCTGCTTGTGATCCTCCACGGTGGTCCTCGTCATCTTCTGTGGTTTGTTGTCTTGAGTTGCTGCTTGGAGACTCCGCCCCTTTGTTCTCTTCATATCGACATTCATCTTCACTCTTCAAATGGACACCAGTCACGGGCAACTCTGTGAAATGCTCCTCCTCTTTTTTTATGTTGGGAGGCTGTGGCTGCTCCTGTTCTTTAACTGGAAGAGGCTCCAAGTCCTCCTCTTTCACACCAGGGAACTCTGGCTCCTGCCGCTCAGGACAAAGGTATTTTTCACTGACGTCTGCGGGACACAAGTTACACATGGCTTGGTAAAGACCGTTTATTGTGACGTTATGTGTTTTATATTTAAGATTATCACATGGGCCACCTGAGTGAAAGAGTAACAAAGCTGGCAAATGTTACGTAGTTTGTTCCAGAAATCACTCAACGTTACTCTGTAACGCTGATTGTTCCGCACATAAATATAGAAAATATTTCAAGTTGTGAAATCTGGCATTCATTGACAAAAAGCTAACAAATACATGCATCTGCAAGAGCTGTACAACATCCTCGAGGAGTTTACGAACTTTTAATTATTCAAACTCTAGGGGGTAGCAAAGAAGAACAAATAAAGCCAGGGGAGAGAAATCAATTTCGCCAACAGTAAGTGTATGTCAAACCTAAATGGGTATTTTTAATCATTGTAATGGGCTTAGTGTCAATGTGCCATTAGCATAAATATGTGGCTATATGTAATATATTAGCTTATTCTTTGCTAAGAAAAAAAAAGTGTTTTGATTTTTACTTAGTTACGATCAATGGTCCAACTAGTCACTTCTGTTTACAATATCAAATTATCTACTTGGCTTCCATCCTCCATTCTAGTTGTTGATATGTCAACG
The DNA here is from genome assembly GCF_051991255.1 of Vanacampus margaritifer. Lineage (NCBI taxonomy): Eukaryota > Metazoa > Chordata > Actinopteri > Syngnathiformes > Syngnathidae > Vanacampus > Vanacampus margaritifer. The sequence goes on from NC_135442.1 coordinate 13,649,116, forward strand.
AATCAAAAATAAAGAATAAACCTGCTGTCTTATATAATTCTTATAACATTTACCATTAAAAATAGGAGCACCTATTCTTATCTGAGACATGTACCAAAGCGACTTGAGAAAAACTGTAAACGTAAGGTAAAAAGTGCCCGGATGAAGGATCCTTTCAAAATAGACATATTGTTGAAAAGTATTGATTAAATAAGTGACAAACCTGCTCTGTTCAACACAACTCGAGGCTGCTTGCAGAAAGCGTCCATCAGTTGACGTAGTCGCTCATTCTCTTCTTGTGCGCCACAAAGCTCCTCTTTGTACTTGACTTTCGTTATTGCCAACATTTTCACACGATATTCACGACACTTTTCGGTCACATTTTACGTTTGTTGAGCCAATATGTCGATAACAAACGCGTCTCCTTTTTTTCGGCGGCAAGCTAAGCTAAGATAAGGTAAGCTAAACAATGCCGAAAGATTTTGACAAAAACTGTGTGATACGAATGTAACCAGACACAAAATGGAGCAGTTTGTCTTCAATAGAGTAGTGACGGACGCACAGTGTCGATGTGTAAGTTCGTAAAGTACGAATTCAGAATGAATTATTACGAATTATAGTGAACCGCGTGTGGCTATGTAAAAGCAGCCTGGAATGGAGTATTGGTCACGTGAAATCTATTCTACGGCAACACCAGTTGAACAAATCTCGTGTCACGGGGTGGGGCATAACTTATATAAACGTTTGAGCCTATGTTCATTTGGAGAATACATTTAGAAAAAATCTTTGCATTTGGACGAGTAAGAAACATGTTTAGTTACATCCCTAAAAATATTGAGGGGTTTACCAGTAATATAAAGTTATTTCAGTATTAATTGTTACTAAACACTAAACAGACTGAAAGCCAGATAATTTGTGAATTCACGTCTACACGCACCAATGATGTGTGTTGGTGACGACCCTGAATTTTGAACTAGTGAACACTCCAAAGCAATGGAATTGTTAGATTCTCTTTTTAGTCCAGATTTTATCCAACATGTCAACTGTACCACTCATTCATATGGCAATACATTGGACCTTGTTTTTACAAAAGGTGTCAATGCTGGCCTCTCATATCCTGCAAGTCCCTGTCTCTGACCACTTTTGTGTGTTTTTTAATCTTATCTTTCGATGCGCTGAGAGCCAAACCACCACTGTTTTATATAAACAACAACAAACAGTTCCTTTTAGCTCACCCTCCCTCTGTTTGTTAAACTTGACTCCATCTCCACTATGGGTATTATGTCTCCAGACCATACCCAGTCTGGAGACATAAAATACGAGAAATAATACAATACATTTCCTGGTTGGCCGACCGTGGGGGCTGTTTATTTCAGACCGTGGGTTCATTTCAAAATCAGAAAGTAAAGTGCTTTTATTATTGTTTGCATTGAATAACTAAATACTTGTCCATGATGTTCATTGTTCTGGTTCTTCTTTTACCACTACTACTTCGATACAGGTAAATTAAATTCTGATGCCTTATCCCCACCTAGTGACAGGAAGCAGCAACAGCTGCTATTGAAAAACTAGAAAAATTCCCTGATGAATGTGTGTATTTTGTTATTGAGGAGAAAGTGCTGGTAAAATATGGCAGAGGTTGGGTGTGCTTGTGTAACTGACATGGGGGACACTCAAAGATTTTTATTGAGGTACATTATTTTTTCCACTGTTTTTGGATTGAGCCGGTTTCTTTTTTTGCTCACAACTTCTCCACATTTAGAGAAAACTCGCTCGCACGGGACCGACGATGCTGGCGTGCATCATATTACATATACTGTTTCTACACATGCACCTGACTGAGGTCAAATCAATTGAAGAAAGTACAAAAGGTAAAACCTATTTACATAAGCTTTACAACCAAACATTGGTTGTTAAGTGGTAAAATGATCACCTGCCACTCCGGTAACTCGGGTTCCATTCCCGTCCAAGTCAAAAAAATTGTATTTAATTTGCGCCTCGAAAAAAAAAATGCCCTTCGAAAAAATAAATCAATAAATAATTGTCCCCCGGGGATAATTGAAGTTTTTTTCTGATTCTGATCTATATACATAACTTTAAACAGCCAGCACACCTACCTTATCAGGAGTGATCAGATTGAAGTGTTCCCACATTTCAGAACGACCTCTCTTCCTGGCTGGCTCCATGAATGACCAAATGTAACAACGCAAGGCAATGACAATTCAACAGCACCAACAACCCACGAATAGTACATTGTTTAGAGCGGTTATAAAAGGTTGACGCTCAAATTCAAAACTGTTTCAACCTGTCACCTGTCAGAATCGAGAATCACGTGATTGGACCACGAACCAGGCATGTGATTAATTCGGGCAATGAATCAGTCGCTGCTTCGGACGTCATATGTCACGTGATTTTTTCCGCACCAAAAGAAGCTTTGAAGCAGTGGTTCTATGGAATTGTAGTTCAGGGTTTGAAGCTTGTATCGAAGCTTCAGTGTCGCACTGCCATCACTATCGGGAACTACATCCTGGCTGGTGAAGACAGGGCGGATGGTCTGCGGTAGGTAGGGCGGTGCGCCACTCCAGGGCGCCATCCGAGCCGCCGGCCTCCCCGCTCCATGGCGGTGTGAGCGAGGATGCGACTGCCCAGCTCCATCTTTTTGTCAGTGTCCCTGTTCACAGCCGAGACCACTGCGGCGCTCTACCTGAGCTCCACGTACAAGTCGGCGGGGGACCAGGTCTGGCAGACGCTCACCTTGCTCTTCTCGCTGGTGCCGTCAATGCTGGTGCAGCTGGCCCTCATCTTCTTCTACCGGGACCTGGGCAGGGACCGGCCGTTCATCTTGCTGCTGCACATGCTGCAGTTCGGACCCATCGTCAGGTCGGTGCTTTGGTTTGTTTGCTCCTGTGATTAAAACACACAAAGGGGCTTGCCTGCGTGTCGCGTGCTGACTGTGCACGTGAGCGTGATGCACTGATTAGTTAGTTGCAGTCAGCTGATCAATACACATTGATATCATGTCCATTGCCCTCGATCACTGCATGTCTGCATGCCTGCCTTTCGGTACACAAGCCATGGGTGCAGATAGAGATTTGGGGGTGGGGGGTGTTTCAGGTTTCCCTCCAGATTAAGAATGTTTTTCCTCCATGATAGCAAACTGAAACATTCATTCATCATGGACATTTCTGCCATTTTGATTGTTTACTAGTAGATCTGTGCCCTACTTATGGAAGCGTGGAACTCCCATTATAGAGTAAACATTTTTTTTTACTAGCAAACAACGTTCAAACGCATTTGCATTTTGCAAGTACATGTAGGCTAAATGCTAAAAACTTAGCATTTTTCCTATAATGCTACAGGCTATTGACTTTTGCATGCGCAAGTTGAAAAAATGCTTGGTTGGGGGCTACCTGGTGCCCGCGGGCAGCATGGTGGTGACCCCTGCTCTAAATTTTCCGTAGGTGCGAATGTGAGTATAGTCAGCTTGGCTCGAGTCATCACACCCGCGACCCGTAAGAAGGATAAGTAGTACGCAGAAAAGACGGATGGATTATCAATGTTAAAACATTGTTTAAAAAAAATTACGTTACGTTAAAAAAAAAAAAAATATATATATTATTTCAACCCTAGTAGATAAGAGATGAAAATATATTTTTTATTTTTGTATTTTTACAGCTGAATTAATGTTATGTTTAACGGAAAAAAAATATATTTTTATTTTAACCCTAGTAGATAAGGGATGAAAATTATTTAAAAACAATTAAAAAATATTTATTAAGTTATTTTTTTTACAGCTGTTTTGCTTTAAAAAATAGAATTGTAGCATCTCTGAATGTCACTGATACATTTACATCACTTATTGTGCGACATCTGTGCACAATATATTCTGGCCATCTGCCTCCAAATGGGAATGATCCTAATCCTTGTCTGTATGAAGCCTCCCTGAACATATTCTACACATTCACCCCTTTAATGCCCTTATAGTCTTACGTGCACTCGCAGATGTTTGTACGACACCAGAGGATCTGATCTCGACCTTCCTTTTTCCTCCTCAAGTTTACACTAGTCTGCTGGAAAGGGCAATTGCATGTTTCCTCAGTGGAGAGCACGTCTAAGAATAGCATGTGATACCGTTGGCCTTCTTATCTTCGGACAACACAAGCTGAGAGGGGGAGCAAGCTGACGCATTTCCCCTATCTGAGCCAAAAAACACCTGGAATGCATAAATGAAAGCTGTCGAAAACATGAAATGGTCCTCAACCTTTATTGAGCAAATACAATAAGTGGATACAAAGTTAGTTACCATATGCACTTTCTCCCATATAGTAACTGGCAGCCCGTCACAACTAGTTGTTCCGATCCAATTTTTGGGCCCCCTCGATGCCGATACCCAGTTTTGCAGTATCGGCTGATACCAATACCTCGGTTGTGTTTTTTTCAACATGAAATTGCTGCCCTGCCTTTGGTTCAGAGCATTCAAGGGCCAATAGGATATCTTGACTCGGCATGCAGTGAACACGTCACACATCAGTGAATGTCGTGCATGAGCAAGACACAATATGCTGCATCCAAAGTCCTATATTAGCATAGGAAATAATGGTATTGGCATGTTATTTGTTAGTGCTTGCCGATGCCGCTGATTCAATGCAGGGCGGTATCGGAACAACACAACCACACTCTCACAGTGGCTCCATTATTATTATTTTTTTTTTAAGAGATTTTTTTTTTATTGTGGGGATTATTTATAATAAGTTATTTATTGGGTTATTATTTTTTTTTAAATAGAGAGCAAACCACATTTTCATGGACAATATATAGAGGTTTATCAGTATTTTTTATTTATTTTTTATTTTCTTTGGGTTTGCAAAAAAAAAAAATCCAATGCATTTCAAATGGCATCTGCAGATTTTTAGCTATTTGCACGTCGACCTGGTCCACCCTGAATATCAGGGTTACACTTCGCAAACTTGTGGTTCAGCATCTGTGGATTTGCATATATGCAATATTTCTTTCAATTACTTTTGAATATTTGATTTGAAAAAGTAAAATTTTTACACCAAGTTCCACCTCAAAAAATACTTTGCTCTAAAAGTACCATCATAATGATCAACAGTGTAGTGTAGTAGGTAGTATTCATCAAAAACGAGGCAGTGGTAAAAGGTGTATTTATTTTTTTGTAAGCCACTGTAAGATTATGTATATAGTCGTAATGGTTCAATTAAATTGTATCGCACATAAAAGTTGAACAAATTATTGCTACAGCATGAATCATTATGACACTCTTGAATTAAATCCTTTTTGCGTTTCCAAAGCATAACTCAAAGTCGGTAATAAATAACAGCACGCTTACCTGAGGTGTGGTAGAACTGGACTACAAACAACTTGAGAGTTTGTGTACATCTGCAGTTTTTTGTTGTTGCTGGCATCAAATCAATGCTGCTTTGCTCCAAACGGCGGCTCGCAACCAATATGTTTGAGTAACCTGCTGGCAGACTGACTGGCTTGCACCTCTCTTCAGAGACAAAAGATTTGCAGATACGTACCATATGTCCTTTTTTGAACTTAACTTTGGAATCACTCTTTCAGCAAATGAGTGTCTTTTAACTCATTCACTGCCATAAATTCATAAAAAAAATGTTTTTATTAAATATTATGGACAAAAGGCGATTAAATGTTTTTAATTGTAATTAATCACATGACTTCACTAGTTAACTCCCGATTAATCACAAATTCTATATGTTCTAAATGTACAATAAAAAAATTCTAGGTTTTCATACTCTTGTTAACAAAAGTGGAAAATGTTGAACTAATAGAAATAGTTCAAATTCATTTTTGACGTTTATAGCCGTCAATGGCAGTGAATGAATAAAAAAAAAAGAAAATAATAAAAAATTTGGGGCGTCGGGTGATTAAAGTTTTTAATCGTAATTAATTGCATGACTTCATTAGTTAACTCGCGATTAATCACACATTTTATGTACAACACTAAATGTACAATAAAAAAAACTAGATTTGAAATGGAATTTTTAAACAAAAACTAATAGAGATAGTTAAAATTAATTTTGACCTCTGTGGCTCCAAGGTGTTTGGAGGCCTTCTGGACTTATGGCAGCGTGGGCCGCGTGGAGGAGCCCTACGTTAGCATCACCAGGAAGAAACAGATGCCCCGCCGGGGCGAGCCCGAGGAGGTGGAGCGGCAGGTGGGCCAGGCCGAGGGCAAGTTGGTGACGCACCGGGCGGCCTTCGCACGCACCGCCGTCATGCAGGCCTTCCTGGGCTCGGCCCCGCAGCTCACCTTGCAGCTGTACATTTGCGTGCTGCAACGAGGCGTGTCCGTCGGAAGAGGTGAGAGGGTGGGATGGACCGTCGGAAGATTATGAGTTACCGGTAATTGGGCAAAAAAAAAAAAAGATTGGTGTTATGTAATTTAGCGGATGTGGTCTGTGTGTGGATGCCAGTGCTACAATTCCTCAAGAGTTATTTTGACTTCATGTAAACACTAACACCTGTGTTTAAAAGGGGAAACATCTACCTGGCCACATTCACTTGCTGCCATGTGCATGTCAAGGTAGCAGATGTCAACCTGATTTAAAGAAAAGACATGATGGTACAGAAATGTTATTGTGATTTTGGCTTCCCACGATCTTTAAAACGTAATATTTAAAGAAAAACAACTCATGTGCAGAACGTTGCAGTGCATTGACAAGTTCCCTATGTTGTGAAAGTACCCTGAATGCACCATGTTGCTTGCGTAACAAGCGTTGTGTGTATGTGATTCTGGCGTCCATTAAGCTGTTTAATGGCACCCTAGTTGGAGTTTACTGAAAGCTAAACACGCACCAAGACACACATTGTTTATTTAAATACTAAACGACCTTAGTTTTAAAAACACTGCTAGCGTTTATGCTAAAGTCAATTCATACGCTAACGGGAAATTAGCATCCACATTCAGGGGAATATTCACGCACAAACAGGTTCGATAACACCATTTATTGTATGTAAGGCACAAGGCTGCCCCTCAGAGGCCAATAAAAGCAGGTACAGCCAGTATATATATTTTTTTCAACGTCTCCACTATGTCGCATATGCCGACGTTGACGACACAATTGACATCCCTTATGAGTACATAATGTACATTTGAGTGATAGGTAGGAGTCGAGGGGGCGCCCATTAAATCAGAAACGCCTACAAAGTCCCAATTTATTCATTCAAATTTATTTATTCAAGTTAATATTTTCACTTTACAGGGACTTTAAAAATATGCATTTTTAGGAAGGCTAGAACATGTTAAATGTTTTTAACATGACTCATTTTGGACACGTTAGACTTACTTATGAGCCTCCACGGTCCTGTACAGGACTCGATCTTCCTGAGATTAAACCTACTAGCGACGACTCACGTAGCATTACAAGCAAAAGAACCAGCAGAAGTTCCGACAGAACTTTTGTGTTTTTGTTCAGGCACTCTAATGGTGATCTCCTTGCTGTCCATCGTGTACGGCGCCCTCCGCTGCAACATCCTGGCCATCAAGATCAAATACGATGAATACCACGTGTCCATGAGTCCGTCGGCCTACCTGTGCATCTTCATGTGGCGCAGCTGCGAGATCGCCAGCCGCGTGGTGGTCCTGGTGCTGTTCAGCTCGGTGCTGAAAATCTGGGTGGTTCCCGTGGTTGTGCTCAACTTCCTGGCTTTCTTCTTCTACCCGTGGATCCTGTTCTGGAGGAGCCACTCGCCCTTCCCGCAGAACATCGAGAAGACTCTGACGCGCGTGGGCACGGCCGTCGTCCTGTGCATGCTCACCTTCCTGTACGCCGGCATCAACGTGTTCTGCTGGTCGGCCGTGCAGGTGAAGCTCAGCGACCCGGACCTGATTAACAAGTCACAGAACTGGTACCGCATGGTGGTGTACTACATGCTGCGGTTCATCGAGAACGCATTGCTGCTGCTGATCTGGTACATTTACAGGACCGACTTTTACGAGTTCACGTCGGCGCCGCTGCTGGTACTGGAGCTGCTGGGGGCCTACGGCGCCTGCATTTTCTTCATGCTGCTCTTTTACCAGTCCTGTCACCCGTGTCGGCGACTCTTCACCTCCAGCATCATGAGCCAGAGCTTACAGGACTGCTGCTCCCTCCTCTGTCTGCCGTGCGCCTCCGCCGAGTCGACCAACGAACCTCGCAAGGAGCTCGGGCCTCGAAGCGAGGTCGGCACGCCGGTTGAGGCGCGTTGCGACATTCCCAGCGATTAGGTCCGAGAAGCGTTGAATTAGGCTAGCGGCGACCACAGAGCTTGACTCCTAAGTGCCACGCTGACTACTTTCTATGTTTACACTCCATCCCATCTTCTGATTGGACTCTTTTCTACCATTCTAACAGCATGTGTATCCTTAAACCTGCAATGTATTTATACAGCTGATGTCACTCTGTAGAACTACAGTTCTAATGAGATTGTTTTTATGGGGAAAAATATTGGGATGCCAGTAGGGCTGAACGATTTTGAAAAAAAAAATTGCAATTTTTTTTTCTCTCTAAATATTGCGATTTCATTTGCGATAATAAACACAAGTAATAAATGTAGCTGTATTACAATAAGAACAATCAGATTTATTATACATAAATATATAGCTATTATGGGTTAGGGCAGGGGTGCTCAAGTTCGGTCCTCGAGAGCCGCTATCCAGCCTGTTTTCCATGTTTCTCTCCACTAACACACCTGACTCATGATCAGGATCGTTATCAGGCTTCTGCAAAGCTTGCTGATTAGCAATCATTAGATTCAGCTGTGCTGCGGGAGGGAAACATGGAAAACAGGCTGGATAGAGGCTCTCAAGGACCAAACTTGAGCACCCCTGGGTTAGGATATTGCAAAAAAAGGGAAAAGGAACAAGTAATTAATATGAAAGATTATTATTATTATTTAGTTATTTCAGTTAGTTAATTTACTACAATTTGACTACAGATCACAAAAGCAAATCCGTAGATTTATCAGTTCATATAAATAAATAAAATATACACACATGATTTGAATTCAATTATTATTCAGCCCTATAAGACAAGCCAAACTATAAAATACGTGAAGTGAAAATACAAGCTTGCGCTACTCCCAAAAAGTTAGATACATTGATGCCTTAAGACTTAATTTGTTCGGAGACCACACTTGTATCTCGGAACAACTCAACTCAAATCATCTTTCCCCATTGAAATTCACTATAATGCCATTAACCTAAAGTATTGGGACGCCTGGGCATTTCAAACATTTGGGAAGTGACAATTAAAATAATATTTGCATGTATTCATCTCAAATGCCTTTTTGTGAGGTTCCACAACAAACTCACCCAAGCAAACAAGTTGTTCATGGAAAAAAAAAGGCATGTCCTAACACTTTTGCACATATTTGCGATGCATGTGTGTGTGTGCGTGCATGGACGCCCTCTTGTACTTACGCCCCCATTTTTGGGTTTGACATGCAGTCGTTTATTGACAGTTTCGATCTTACGTCACAAGTCAAAATCACGGCCTTATACTCGATAAAATGACGGGAAAAAAGGTGGAATGGCGCTCCCTGTTTATTGAAAAGTATTGGACTCTGGATCATTGTAATTTGACTTGTGAGGGTTATTTTGATTTCAAAATATGAAAATGAAATGTGTTTTGACTACTTATCTGCCTGGTTATGCTAGTCACAGGCAAAAGCAATACAATACACCGTTTCTTTTCACCGTGTAAAGGACGCATTTGCGTTGCATTGCCCGGATGTTTGGAATTGTCCATTTCTTTGTAACTTCAATACTTATGATGAATGATGAAAGCGTTAAAATATGTGCTGCTGCTGTTGTGACGTTTTTGAGACTGAAATCAGAAAACACAAGACTGCATGCAATGCGCAAATTTCTTTTTGCACGTTTCCACGAGCAGTCGAAGATTTTTTTTTAATGCAGCGTTTCGTCAGTGTGCGTGAATATTTACACTTAGAGCACACACGCGCTCCTATAGTATGAATGGATGATGTATTATCGTTTCAACCTTCCCCCTTTATGTGGCAGTGTCAAGTTTTGTCTTTTTACACATTCAATTGAAATGCATTTCAAAATATAATAAATCTATATTTTATACGTTGAGTTTAATTCCGTCAAAATTCCTTAAGGCTGTGCAAATATTGTCACGGCACTCTATTGACCTCTAGTGGACAAAAGCAGAAATATTCACATGGGCTCAGTAATTGAATGATTAAGAAATGTATTTTTTCCTACATAAAACCAAACGTAAAAAGTAAGTAATGTTCATGCATTCATTTCCTATAACGCTCACTATTAGGGTAAACTGGGAGCCTGTTAGCACGAAACTGCAAAGCCAAAAAAAGAAAAAGCCTACTTGAAAAGCTAAAAATGTATTTGCAGTTATTCAGAGGCACTTTAGTTAGGTGTGTGCTGAGTCCAATTTAACTTGGCTTTGAATGTGATTGGCTGATGATGGACACAGCACATTGCAGTTATGTGGGTGTGCACTTGTGCAACCACATTAGTTTATTTGTACTTTACCCTTCAAATATATATATATATTTTTTTAATTTATTTATTTAAATCACATCAACTGTGGGAAAAGTTTGGAAATGATTAATGGTTTCATTTTTATTTTTTACAAAAACTAAAATGGCCCGATAAGAGAAAGGGACAATTCGTAATACATATTTTAAATACCTATTTTAATTTTGGAACAAAAGACATTTAAGGAAATATTGTTGAACACATTTGGACCAAACAACAAGTAAGTAATATATAACAAATCATTCCTTTGTGCATTTAAGTACTGTAAGGACAAGCTTACTTCGGAACGTAACAAGGGAGACGTCAATGCATGGAAACAACTGAGGGGTCACTACTATACAACACAAGTGTTGTATGGTCCAAGTAAGTAAGTTCCTCAGGACGTCGGAATGATCACATAACTCGTCATGGCCTCCTGGACATGATGATGTAATTTCAGTCCCATGTAGTCAGGAGAAATACTGTAAACTGGCAAGGAGGACCATTATGGTCCCGGCGAGATTTCGCTGGCATTACATAGCCACGGCAAAGACGCTGACCACGCAGTACATGGTGCGGTTCTCCCATCGGACTGTGCAGCTTCCTGAAAAAAAAAAGTTCAACTTTTTTACCCTTCCGTTCCACTTTTTACTCACAACTT